>NC_140249.1:5805315-5807815 GCF_949987555.1 Borostomias antarcticus
TTGACACGAGATAGCAAACATTAGCACAATCTCCACCCCTGGCCCAGCATAGCTTAGCATAGCGTACTGTCTATGTGTACTGTAGTAAACGGCTAGCGTAGCATAGCGCAGCATTTCGTACATAAGCCTAGCAGAGCCTGAAGAAAATCAAGGATGCATCCCTTGTCAACTATGCCCCATAGCTATGGAACACACTACTGTAGATATCACAGAAGCCAGCTTGCTAAATATTTTTTTAAAGAAAGCTAAAAACATATCTCTTCACTTTATCCTGAAACAGGCCAGAAACCTTTTTTTGCACTGCTGCACTTCTTTTTTTTCTTTAAGAAAATCTATCTATCTATCTATCTATCTATCTATCTATCTATCTATCTATCTATCTATCTATCTATCTATCTATCTATTATTATTATAATTATTATTATTATTAATAATAATAATAATAGATATATATATATAAATATCTATATATGTATCTATAGTGAGCTTGGCCTAGCATATCCTAGGGTAGTCCAGAGGTTTGGCCCCTCTCAGATGGACCCTGCTATAGTCAGAGGAGCCTGGGGACGTTACAGCACACTTGGGATGATTGATTTGAGTCTTTTCTGATCAGCTGGTTTTCCATGTAAATTTCACTACGCTAAGCGTGCTCTGGCAGACGTGTTCTGTGGGGAGGAGGGAGGGCTTCCCGAGCCAACGCCAGAGCTCTTAATCGCTCATTAATGCCTTTCCCCCCTCCTGTCCTCCACCTGCTCCCTCTCCTCTTCCTCCCCTTCTCCTCCTCCTCCTCCTCCTGCTATTTCACTATATGATGACATCAGCATACAGTTCTCCAACATGACTCCCTACAGGCATGTCCTCTGAAACTAAGGGATCAGTCAGAGTGCGTGTGTGTGTGTGTGCCTGTGTGTGCATGTGTGTGTGTGTGTGTGTATGTATGTGTGTGTGTGTGTGTGCGTGTGTGTGTGTGTGTGTGTGTGTGTGTGTGTGTGTGTGTGTTCATGTGTACGTCTGTCTCATATGCTAGCCCAGCCTTGGAGAATGCAAAAGGCTCTGTGTCGGGGGTAACTGAGGGTTCTTGCCTGGGGGGCATCGTAGGGTTAGTGCTACCATCTGCATCAGCTGGCTCGGCTGAAAACAGACCGGAATGTTCCATGTCCAAAGACAACGGTCGTGTGCAACTGCATTAGCTGTCTGCATGAGTAATGGGATTTTGTTTATGTGAATATTCAACCAGTATTTGAATAGTTACAAAAAAGACGCATCATAAAATCCCCATTTCATTATGCATCTATTGTGGAACTGGCCAGAATATTCTGGATAATGTGTGTTATGTTATGCGAGTGTTTTCCAGTCCACTCCAGGGATGAGACGGGATTGCAAATAATACAAAAATGTTGGGGTGAGAGGGAAAATATGAGAGAGAGAAATAGAGAGAGATGGGAGAGAGATGGAGGGAGGCAAAGTGAGTGAGTGATAGCTGCATGGTTCAAACAGAGAGATAGTTACATGGTTCAAACAGAGATAGAGAGATAGCTATATGGTTCAAACAGAGAGATAGCTACATGGTTCAAACAGAGATAGAGAGATAGTTACATGGCTCAAACAGAGATAGAGAGATAGCTACATGTTT
This sequence comes from Borostomias antarcticus, assembly GCF_949987555.1. Lineage (NCBI taxonomy): Eukaryota > Metazoa > Chordata > Actinopteri > Stomiiformes > Stomiidae > Borostomias > Borostomias antarcticus. The sequence goes on from NC_140249.1 coordinate 5,806,949, forward strand.
CAGAGAAAGAGAAATGGCTACATGGTTCAAACAGAGATAGAGAGATAACTACATGGTTCAACCAGACAGAGAGATAGCTACATGGTTCAAACAGAGATAGCTACATGGTTCAAACAGAGAGATAGCTACATTCAAACAGAGAGATAGCTACATGGTTCAAACAGAGAGATAGCTACATTCAAACAGAGAGATAGCTACATGGTTCAAACAGAGAGATACTGTAGCTACATTGTTCAAACAGAAAGAGAGATAGCTACATGGTTCAGAGACAGAGAGATAGCTGCATGGTTCAGAGACAGAGAGATAGCTGCATGGTTCAGAGACAGAGAGATAGCTACATGGCTCAAACAGAGATAGAGAGATTGCTACATGGCTCAAACAGAGCTAGAGAGATAGCTACATGGCTCAAACAGAGATAGAGAGATAGCTACATGGCTCAAACAGAGAGATAGTTAGCTACATGGCTCAAACAGAGATAGTTAGCTACATGGTTCAGACAGAGAGATAGTTAGCTACATGGCTCAAACAGAGAGATAGTTAGCTACATGGCTCAAACAGAGAGATAGTTAGCTACATGGTTCAGACAGAGTAACAACCAGAAGGGAATAAAACTGAACTGGAGCAGATGAGTGGGCTGGTAGCAGCAGCAGCAGTGAGTCTGGAACGATGTTGACATGCTACTCCTCTAGAGAGGGTCGTCTGACGATTACGATGTGTGTACTGCACTTTCCTGGCGAGCTCTCCGTCAAGTGAGCGTTTCATTGTATACACATGGTACCTGCATCTCCTGCTTATGACAAACAAACATGGTTTCATCCGTGGAGGGATGTTGTCTGGTTGGTTGACAACAGCTACTACAAGCGACCT
>NC_140249.1:5812815-5844956 GCF_949987555.1 Borostomias antarcticus
TCTCTCTCTGTTTCTCTCTCTCCTCTCACGAGCACAAAGACCACAGTAGCACAGGTACTATATGTAATATTTAACCAAGCCCTCAAACCCTCACATGTTGTGGGAATGCATCACAGCATGCATAATTGCATTCATACATAACCCAATAATTTTGGCATTTAGATGTGAGTGAAAATACCAGGATGAATAATGCAGTGAAAGAGCTGACATGGTGTCAGGGTTAGTGTGCCCACACTCACACACGTACAGTAGGTGTGTTCAGTAATGTTCAGTGAGAAGATACAGTAGTCCTTGGCGCGTACAGGCTGCAGTGACCACCCTTGACATTTGCTTGAAGGCCACTACGGCGCTATAGACCAGATCTCTCTCTACTGCTCATTACTGAAGGAGGAGGAGAGAGAAATAGAGGGAGAGAGAGAGGAATAAAGAGGTAGAGAGTAACCTGGAGAGATGGAGGGATGGAGGATATCAGGGAGAGAGAGAGAGAGAGAGAGAGAGAGAGAGAGAGAGAGAGAGAGAGAGAGAGGGCGGGGAGGGAAGGGTGAGCACTGCATTGCATCAGGCCAAGATGAGAGACTGCAGATCTTCCTTCTGGAGTTGGGCAGAGATCTCCCGTCCCTGCTGAGTTGGAGATGGATGTGGTCCTGCATTCGTCTGGACTCTGCAGAGTCATCCTGACATGCACTTTCTCTCTGGTCAGCCCCAAGCCTCTCTCTCTCTCTCTCTCTCTCTCTCACACACACACACACACTCCATCTCTTAAATTCTCTCCCTTTCTTTCTTTCTTTCTTTCTTTCTTTCTTTCTTTCTTTCTTTCTTTCTTTCTTTCTTTCTTTCTTTCTTTCTTTCTTTCTTTCTTTCTTTCTCTTTCTTTCTTTCTTTTTCTCTTCTCTCTCTCACATACACTCCACCTCTCTCCTTCTCTCTCTTTCTCTCTCTCATGCCATCTCTTTCCTTCTCTCCCACGCTTCCTTTCTCTCCTCTCTTACACACACTCCATCTCTCTTCTTCTCTCTCTCTCTCACTCCATGTATCTTTCTCTCACTCCAAGTCTCTCTCTTTCTCTTTCTCTCCTCTTTCTCTCTCTCACACACAGTATCTCTTTCTCTCTCTCTCTCTCTCTCTCTCTCTCTCCCTCTCTCTTACGCGGGTGTACACTTCAGCACTTTCTGTTTCTTCTTCTTCCCTGTCGTGATGACCTTCATGAAGAGCACACTACCTTCCCTCCCTGCTCTATTCACGCCACCTTCCCTCAGACAGCGTTCTGCTCTATTCAGACAGCGTTCTGCTCTATTCACGCCACCTTCCCTCAGACAGAGTTCTGCTCTATTCAGACAGAGTTCTGCTCTATTCAGACAGCGTTCTGCTCTATGCAGGTACTGTTCTGCTCTATTCAGGTAGTGTTCTGCTCTATTCAGGTAGTGTTCTGCTCTATTCAGGTAGTGTTCTGCTCTATTCAGGTAGTGTTCTGCTCTATTCAGGTAGTGTTCTGCTCTATTCAGATAGCGTTCTGCTCTATTCAGACAGAGTTCTGCTCTATTCAGGTAGTGTTCTGCTCTATTCAGACAGAGTTCTGCTCTATTCAGACAGCATTCTGCTCTATTCAGACTGAGTTCTGCTCTATTCAGACAGAGTTCTGCTCTATTCAGGTAGTGTTCTGCTCTATTCAGACAGAGTTCTGCTCTATTCAGACAGTGTTCTGCTCTATTCAGACAGTGTTCTGCTCTATTCAGACAGTGTTCTGCTCTATTCAGACAGTGTTCTGCTCTATTCAGGTAGTGTTCTGCTTTATTCAGACAGTGTTCTGCTCTATTCAGACAGTGTTCTGCTCTATTCAGACAGAGTTCTGCTCTATTCAGACAGTGTTCTGCTCTATTCAGACAGCGTTCTGCTCTATTCAGACAGCGTTCTGCTCTATTCAGACAGCATTCTGCTCTATTCAGACAGAGTTCTGCTCTATTCAGACAGTGTTCTGCTCTATTCAGACAGTGTTCTGCTCTATTCAGGTAGTGTTCTGCTCTATTCAGACAGTGTTCTGCTCTATTCAGACAGAGTTCTGCTCTATTCAGGTAGTGTTCTGCTCTATTCAGACAGAGTTCTGCTCTATTCAGGTAGCGTTCTGCTCTATTCAGGTAGTGTTCTGCTCTATTCAGACAGAGTTCTGCTCTATTCAGACAGCGTTCTGCTCTATTCAGACAGAGTTCTGCTCTATTCAGGTAGCGTTCTGCTCTATTCAGACAGAGTTCTGCTCTATTCAGACAGAGTTCTGCTCTATTCAGACAGCGTTCTGCTCTATTCAGACAGAGTTCTTCTCTATTCAGACAACATTCTGCTCTATTCAGACAGAGTTCTGCTCTATTCAGACAGAGTTCTGCTCTATTCAGACAGTGTTCTGCTCTATTCAGACAGCGTTCTGCTCTATTCAGACAGCGTTCTGCTCTATTCAGACAGAGTTCTGCTCTATTCAGACAGTGTTCTGCTCTATTCAGACAGCGTTCTGCTCTATTCAGACAGCGTTCTGCTCTATTCAGACAGTGTTCTGCTCTATTCAGACAGTGTTCTGCTCTATTCAGACAGAGTTCTGCTCTATTCAGGTAGTGTTCTGCTCTATTCAGGTAGTGTTCTGCTCTATTCAGACAGCGTTCTGCTCTATTCAGACAGCGTTCTGCTCTATTCAGACAGTGTTCTGCTCTATTCAGACAGTGTTCTGCTCTATTCAGACAGCGTTCTGCTCTCTTCCTCTAATGAGAGAGGAAGGGATGATCTGCAGAGTGGAAAGGGCAGCTCCTTCATCACATCTCTCTCTCCCTCTCTCTCTCTCACACACACACACACACACACACACACACACACACACACACACACACACACACACACATACTCTCTCACTCTCAGCCCTGCATTGCACAGGGTGTGTCTGTCTCTCTGGTCAAAGTCACCAGCTCTACTGTGTAGGGAGCACATCCCCGCAGGTCTGGCCCCAGTGTGGGGGAGAGTGTGTCTCATCAGGATGGTTGTCATGGGGACATCCCCTTCCGAAGGCGTTAGACCACAGCTAAATAGAGACACACACTGGCGAGATGAGCATTGGGGAGTGTCCTGCTGTTTGGGGGGGGGGGGGGGGGGGGGGCTTCTCCTTGTGGGGAGTAACATTGTGGGTGTGGCAAACCTCTTCACTGCACCAAGCGAAAGCCCATGCAGGACTACAGCATGATAGGACACATTCCACTCAAGCGCTCAGAAAATACTGCACCTCACACGTTTCCGGTGTACATGAATCCCACGTTTATTTTGGACAGAAAATGATGTTGTTTTTCTGAATTATTTTGGTTACATTGGAAACCATTCTATGAAAAAACCGTAGCACCAGAGAGCAGATGTTTATTGCCCGTTCTTAATTTGTTAAAAATGGCAATTTGTGCTATTTTGAATTCAGATCAATTATGATTGTTGAGACAATTCCTTCTTGTATATAAAAAGACTAGCACTTTATTTATTTTCCAGTCATTTGCAAAATAAAAAGAGATAGAGAAAATGCCATATATCCTTTTCATTTAAATCACAACAAATACAGTTAAAGCAACAAAAATTGGGCGGCATTGAGCATAATCCAAGCAGGGAATTAGCTTTCATGATGAATAATATTATATATTTATATATTTATATGTATACATATATATTATGTTTATATACAGGTATGGCACTTGATTACACGAAAGCAAGAAAACACTTCACAAATGAAAGCAGTGGGCGCTTTGGTGTGTTGTAAATTAAGGAAGTCACAGACGTGAGCGTTTGCAGCAAATCCACCAGATACTGTTTTGCAAGTCTATGTAGCAATGGAATGATTACACACGTTAAGGTAAGTGGTGCAACACAGGCAACAAAAAGCATGAATGATGCTGATGTATTTCAACTAAGTCGACCCATAGTCAAAATCGATTTATATATCTATGCATATAGATCTGGAGAATGAAATGTTCCTTCAACCGCTGTGTTTTATTGTGTCACTCAAATAGGTTGGTGTCAAAAATTGGTGGAAAAATGTTTAAAAACACCGTCAGTAACACATATCGGGTTGAGTTTGGCTCCCGGTGTTCACCTCTTAGTGCAATTAGCATTCACTCTCTTCAAGTACAGTAGAACAGCCCACAGAGTAGATGCGTGAACACGTCAACATGGTCTCTAGCGCTTTACAGAGTATAAACGTTACTAAAAAGTTGCATCAGTGCAATATAATAAATAAGTCAACAAACGTGTAATCCGCGCTTGCCACTGAAGTCCATAAAAGACAAACAAATCAAAAATCTGCCCACTCTTTTAAGTCGTGACGGATCAGGCGAGAGGAGCTGTCCATCCCTTTCATCATAGTTACATCTTGGTTTTTTTTCACTGCACATTGTCCCATTTCTATAACTCTCCGTGCGCTACACATAAGCAGAGTCACTGGACTGAGTGCGACCGAAATTAGGCACACTCATTCGGGGCAAGTCCTTGTTTCGGATTTCATAGATGGACTTCCGCCTAGCCTGCACACCGCGCACGGCGGTTTTGATTTTCCTCCATCCCAGGTGATTGAGTTCTGCCAGATTCAGCACCACGCAGAACCCGCTGACCGCGAACATGAACACGAGGAACACCGTCTTCTCTGTGGGTCTGGAAACGTAGCACTCCACCTCCTTTATGCAGGGGTATCGATCACATTCGTACGCCGACGGGACGTTGAATCCGTACAAGAAATATTGACCCACTAAGAAGCCTATTTCCAGCGCGTTTCTGAAAACCACTTGAATAATGTAGAATCTGGAGATCCCTTCCTGACGCCTCAATTTGGATTTAGTAGTTCTCATGGCCGAACTGGGAATCTCTTTGACTTCCAAACAGTCCGGTTCGGCTTCTTTGGTGGAGTTCTCTGTGTTCTGAAGTACTCCGTTCACAATTGTGTTTTTAATCTTTTTACTCTCGTCTCGTTTCATTAAATCTTGATCCTTTTCCAGGCTCAGAAACACGGTGGAGTACCGACGCTCCTTCTGCTTGGCCGACTGGTGCACCGAGTACGTTATAAAACACAGGCTCGGAGTGCACACCATAATGATCTGAAAAACCCAATATCTGATGTGTGAGATGGGGAAAGCCTTGTCGTAGCAAACCTGGCTGCAACCGGGCTGTAAGGTGTTACACACGAACATGGTCTGCTCGTCATCATAGACTGTCTCTCCAACTATCGCTACGATTAGGATCCGGAAGATCACCACCACCGTTAGTAGGATCCTAAAACACAAACAAACAAACAAACAAACAAACACACAGTGTATAAATATAATGTCGGTTAAATAGGTTTAATCAGTATATAACGAATGCAGTTATATACTATATGCAGTGTGTCCGAGTCCTAGGCGAGCGCGTGTTGGGGAGCTGTCCAGTGCTGAAACGAAAAGCTGCTGCTCGCGCTCCTGGATTTCAGCACTTAGTTCGGGATGCTCTGTGCGTTTTACTGTGATAGTATCTTTGTCCCTACATAATTGTGTAGGCTTTTTAAGCAATGGTTTACACCTCGACATGTTTCCACTCTTTGTATTTATGCTTTGAAATGTTTTATTGACGGTTCCCCCCCTCGATCCTACTAGTAACTGGGGTGGGCGATCTACTTCTCTGCTAGTGACCGCATACAACAGCCTTCGTTCACAAACCAACCATCACAAACCTGCATTTTATTTACTTATCGAAATAAGTCAGTGGACACGTTTCTCTTACCTTCCTATCATAGTAGAGTGCTGCTGAACAGCAGCCTCTAGGAGCCTCTCTAGTATGGTCCATTCTCCCATGTCTGTTCATCCGGAGAAGACGAGGGCACGCGGCACTCTCTGCTCGAATCCCTGCGAAAAAACCGTTGCTTTATTTCCCCGTTCTTCTTCGCTGTCACTCTCCGGAGGGTACGATTTTATCTGGCAAATACATTGATCGCGAGCCGGAGCCGCTTCTGTCTTCTTCCCCTGCTGCTTCCCCTGCTGCTGCTGCTGCTGCTCTCTGCTCTCTTCTCCCCCTGCTGCTGCTGCTGCTCTCTGCTCTCCCGCGCGCGCCGTGCAGAGCTGCTGTGTGTGTGTGAGAGCGCGAGGCGAGTGTGCCGCTGTGTCTGCTGCTGCTGCTGCTGAGCGCTCGCGCGACGCTGCTGCCACACTTGTCCTTGTCATGGGAGTCTGAGGGGCTGATGACTACAAGCCCTCCTATTCTCGATCTTCAGATCAGGCTGACGGGTGGCGCGCTGCGTCTGGATGGAGGGAGGCTGGGTTGAATGTCTTGATGGAGGGAGGCTGGGTTGAATGTCTGGATGGAGGGAGGCTGGGTTGAATGTCTTGCCAGTGTTAATCCGCCTTTAAGTATGCTCCTCCTGCGTCACGCGCAGACAGGTTGGTGGAGCGCGGCCAAAACGACGGGATTTCTCACTTTCAATATTCGGCGAATAGATCCCTGTGGCCGCTGTGAGATTAATCTGTGATAAAGTGATTGGTGGTAAGCTCAGAGCACACCGGGAGTTTCCTGAATACACCAGAATCCCCCTGGGTGTGCCTATAGGGCGCTAGTCTGTGGGGCAGAGGGGTTGGTGGTGGGCCGTGTCCTGGGTTCCAGGGTCAAAGTATAGCGGTCTGATTTTCTACCACTTTAGAGGTAGGTACTTGTTGCTTTGACAGTAATGGTAAAATAAAAGAACTGTCCTTATCGCTAGGGGTCCGGCGGTCGCTTTAGTAGTAGCCTAACATTATTGTCGCCAAGCCAACACGGGGTAGGCTACTGTACTGCCGCGGATAGCCTACTGTGACTGGATGAGAGTAGCCTACCCCCCGACCAGCTAATCTCTTTACTAGGACTGTGTGTGTAGCGGGTTATTAATAGAAGCAGCGTAGCTCCGCCCCTGTGTTTCGCTCTCAGACATGATCAGCTCGCTCCAGGGCGGGGAGCGTGACTCATTATCTCCATTAAACATGGATATTTGGTGAAACAGCATCTGATCATGGCAGTAAACACTGAAAAAATAATGAAAATTGAATGACATGTATTGCAACTGCAAAGGTACAGTGTTATATTCATTTGAACAATGGAAGAAGTGTTTGTTTGAGACCATGCAGGCGTATTTCTGTCCTGTAAAAACATACCGACCTTAAATTGTTACAAACGACATTATATGGGACCCATTAGTGCGTTTTGTTTACCACATTGATTTAGCATCTCGGATTAGAGGTCACATTATTTACATTGAATTACCTTAATTCAAATCTTGTGTAACCTTTACTGAATTATCTCTTGATGTGAACGAGGCTCATCGGAGAGAGAGAGAGATGGAGAAAAGAGAGAGAACAAGAGAGAGAGAGAGAGAGAGATTGAGAAAAAAGGGAGAAAGACAGCAAAAAAGAGAGATAGAGAAAGAGAGTGAGAACTCTGAACATCCCCTCCCTCCCTCTGCTCCTCATTAAGGTTCAGTGAAACAGATCAATAGCAGGCACACAACCCCGGTGACCTCCAATGTGCACTTTTATAAATATAGCCTATGAAGGCCAAACAAGAAAAAAAAACTCTTTTAAGTCATGGATTTCTTTTATTTATAAACCTATACACACATATATCCACATATAAATAGCACTTGAGTGTAAACAAACTGGTCATTGACGACAAATAGAGGCTGCCTTGACCCTGGGGGCAGGTCTGAATGACCCTGCCTGGGCCGTAAACTAAGTGTTTGAAGAACTGTAACAGTGGAGAGAAGGAGGGAGGAAGAGGAGGAGGAAGAGGGGGAGGAGGCGCTTAGAAGCACTTCCTGTGGACGATGGAGGGGCCGGCCTCGTCGTACTCCTGCTTGCTGATCCACATCTGCTGGAAGGTGGAGAGGGAGGCCAGGATGGAACCTCCGATCCAGACCGAGTACTTCCTCTCTGGGGGGGCGATGATCTAGACGGAGAGGGGGGTGGGGGAGGGTCACATGACCCTTAGATAGAGTCTACAACCCACACAGCCAATGCCCTGTCCTTGTCAAATGATGCAGTAGTCCAACATATTAAACCTCAAGCTTTTAACCCAAATACAAATATATAAACAGGCCGTTACCTTGATCTTCATGGTGCTAGGGGCCAGGGCGGTGATCTCCTTCTGCATGCGGTCAGCGATACCGGGGTACATGGTGGTACCACCAGACAGGACGTTGTTGGCGTACAGGTCTTTACGGATGTCGATGTCACACTTCATAATGCTGTTGTAGGTTGTCTCGTGAATGCCGGCAGATTCCATGCCTGTCGTGAACAACAATGGACAGTGGAGTTATCTTACTGCAACCCCCCCCCCCCCCACACACAGAGAAGTTCAAAGGTTATATGACCAGCGTCAGCTGTTAAAACAGGTGGCCGCGCGTGTCGACAGCCAACAGGTGCTGAAATGGACAGCTCCTCTCAGCAGCTGCACGCCAAGCCATGGCTGCTCATGTTAACAGGCCCGCACTGCAGTCTGCAAGCAACTGTTTCTTACTGTAGATCAGCCCAGCCGGGTCAGATAAATCCACTTAAACAGTATTCGAGTTTATATCTCGAGCGGTACGGCGATCGTGCGTGATGTCCAAGACAACACGATACGCACCGATGAAGGAGGGCTGGAACAGGGTCTCGGGGCAGCGGAAACGCTCGTTGCCGATGGTGATGACCTGACCGTCGGGGAGCTCGTAGCTCTTCTCCAGGGAGGAGGAGGAGGCGGCGGTGGCCATCTCGTTCTCAAAGTCCAGAGCCACGTAGCACAGCTTCTCCTTGATGTCGCGCACGATCTCACGCTCAGCTGTCGGGAATCAAGGGTGGCCGCGTTATCGATAAAGCTTCATGATACAAAACCTTTTATCGGGTTAGCATAACGCACAGTTAAAGGCCAGGGGATGTTCGGTAAGCTTAGCTGCCCGCGCGTACCGGTTGTGACGAAGGAGTAGCCTCTCTCCGTGAGGATCTTCATGAGGTAGTCTGTGAGGTCGCGACCGGCCAGGTCCAGGCGCATGATGGCGTGGGGCAGAGCGTAGCCCTCGTAGATGGGCACGTTGTGGGTCACACCGTCGCCAGAGTCCAGCACGATACCTGAGTGGGAGGAAATAATTATGTTAACTCTCTCTCTCATTCTCCGCGCCACCCTCCCCCCACCCGCGCACCTCAATGTGTGTGTGTGTGTGTGTGTGTGTGTGTATGTGTGTGCACATGTGTGTACGTGTGTGTATGTCTGTATCCACACCTGTGGTGCGTCCGGAGGCGTAGAGGGACAGCACAGCCTGGATGGCCACGTACATGGCGGGAACGTTGAAGGTCTCGAACATGATCTGGGTCATCTTCTCGCGGTTGGCCTTGGGGTTGAGGGGTGCCTCGGTGAGCAGCGTGGGGTGCTCCTCGGGGGCGACGCGCAGCTCGTTGTAGAAGGTGTGGTGCCAGATCTTCTCCATGTCGTCCCAGTTGGTGATGATGCCGTGCTCGATGGGGTACTTCAGGGTCAGGATGCCCCTCTTGCTCTGAGCCTCGTCACCCACGTAGCTGTCCTTCTGACCCATACCCACCATGACGCCCTAACCAAGCGCAATGAGAAGCAGTCTGAGGCCAAACTAGTGGAACAAGCAGGCCCATCATATAAACATAGTCTGTTTGGTTTTTACGCCTGGCCTGCATTATTTTAAAGGTGATATAGATAACATTTTTAAGAATCATATAAAAAAGTACAAATCTACCCAGGCTTGTGAGCCAATAGTATTATATAGACTCCTGACTCAGAGATATTGTACCATGTGGTACCAACGTTGTACTATTGGCTCACGAGCCTGGGTGGATGTGGTAACCAGACCTCAGACATCATTATCAAGACAGAGATAAACACAACATTAATTTCGGACCTGTCACAATTGTTAAAATGATAAATTCATCATCGGTTTTATTTTTTGCGGAGGGGGGAACAAACCTTTATTCCGTTTCTACATACAGTAGAAATAGTTATCTATAGCACCTTTAATGGCCTCTGGCAGGGAATGCTGAGGTATGACAAGATACAGTACAAACGTAAAGGTTCCGTGTTCAGGTGCCTCACCTGGTGACGTGGGCGACCAACTATGGAGGGGAACACGGCACGCGGGGCGTCATCTCCGGCGAAGCCAGCCTTCACCAGGCCGGAGCCGTTGTCACACACCAGAGCGGTAGTCTCCTCGTCGTCACACATGCTGTCAGCTCTGATGTGGCCCCACACACAAAACAAAACGCTCGGATTTTTCTTTACACCTTATTGCAGTGACATTTAGACTGTAGCTATCTTACTTTTGGGCACACTTTGCAAGTACTTTTTTCCTTAGCTTTATAACTGATCAATTGCAAGATTTAAGTTTGTTAGTTGTCATTGGATTGTTATTTATTAGTCTACTATTACCTGTTAAATGATGGGAGTTGGATGGAATTAGTTTAAGATTTATATTCATCCAAGTGTATTAGGGATTAGACAGAACTAAATTAAAGAGTTAGATCTTGGCTTTGTGCCCTGTTGATAAGCTGAGTCATTCTGGGTTGTGTTTATACTGATAGTTTTGCTATATATCCTCATTAGCAAAGTATCATCCATAAATCTCACCCAAACAAACAAGGAGAAAACAGCAGGAAAAGGGAATAAAATGAAGTGCTCGGTCTGGTAAAAGTACGTGTCCAAATGTAGGTCCTCTTAGTTAGTTTGGGTCCAGTCAGTCATGTTAGAATGTTGTAAATCCATTTGTTGCTCTCTGACTCCTGACTGACTAGTTTGTAAACACACGCTGCTCTGCTACTCACCAGATCAGCACCTAGGGCCGTAAACCAGGGGTAGAGGGGAGCGAGGAGGGCGCCCCAATTTATACTCTGACAAGCGTCTGGGAGACTTCGCACCCCCGGGGGTGGGCCGGGCAGAGGGGGGGGTGAAGTGCACCACCTTATCCATATTTGGTAGCCCCTCGCGCCATTGAGGACTGTGAGGCCATTAATGGGATGGTGAGGAGTGGCAGGGCCGTGCGGGGGGGCGTCCGCGCCCCCAGGGCCATGTAGGGAGGGACGGGGGCAGGCGGAGAGACAATGAGGGTCAGCCAGACACGGACGACTCACCTCCCAGCAGAGATCAGATTCCAGCTTTGGAGGACAAAGACTAAAATAAACCAATTATTACAATTACATGCATAAGTTAAAACGTTGAGTATCCAAACGACTGGATCCCACTCTGAGGGAACAGACACATTATTAAATAAATGCAAAATGCTTTATTTGTGAGTTGAGGGAAATTTTAACCGCTTATGACATACTTTCTGGGAAAGTGAATTTGCGTGTATTTTTTTAGGAAGGATCTTGGCATTGTGAGGACTCCCAGACAATAGGCTTTAAAGAGGCAGCAGAAGGGGTCGCTCCCCACACAGCTGGCATACCGTAGCAGCTGCCTGGCTCTGTCAGCCACACACATTCCAAAACCCTCCATTTTGGATTCTTTCTCGACAGGCACAGAGAGAGAGGCCACTTATCGAGGCAGTTGGAAGCAGCTAGACATGATTTGTGTTTGTCATGAGTAATTTATGAAATTTTTGAATAGAATAAATGTGCTTGCATTATTTCATCCCTAATGAGGTTAGGTATTTCAGTTGAGGAAGTCATACATTTCTATAATTCGATTTGCATAAATCAATGTGCTCCCATAGCTCTAATGAATTGTTTAATCTCACTGAGTGAATCATTTTCTAAATGAGGTCGTTTTGTTTATTGAGGGCTGTCATATACTAACCAGGTTATGAGACCATTGCGTGAGCACATGCATATATTTAGATTTTATTTAGTTATTTCAATCATATTCATCAGTTGTTGTTGTATTTCTAAGAATGAAGGCCAGATGGACAGTTCCTCCTACATTGATCTCAAACTAGTCTTTAGAATCATCCAACACAAGAAAAACCCTGTTTCCTTTCGTCGGTGCTTCTGAAGGAAAAGAAACCAGACATGACAGAAGACAGTAAAGAAGACTGTGACAGGGCTAGAACAACGCTGGCCAGGAATGATGGTAGGGTCAGCCACGGGCAGGGCCACACAGAAGGGCACAGAAGGCCGTGAATCACAGGCTGCTGTCACCCAACCCCGAGCCAAACGGCTCACTCTGACTCTCTGTCTGGTCTGATGTACTGAGGGCTCCGCTTGATGTCCACATCTCTTTGCCCCAGTATTCAAATACGGTTAACATGTTCTATGTTAATGGGTTCTATGTTAATGTGTTCTATGGTTATGGAACTCCAACCTCCCCCGACACACCAAGCTACGCTTCGTCTACGCGACTGTGGAGTCAGTACTCCTATATGGCTGTGAAAGCTGGACCCTGAAGCTCACCCTACAGAAGTCCCTGGATGGATGCTACACCAGAATGCTACGTTCAGTACTCAACATCAACAAGGACGAGCATGTTACCAACAGGCACCTGTACGGGGGACTGCCAAGGCTGAGAGAGAGAGTGGCAGTCACAGGGGCGTCCCGCATCAACATACTGTGGCTAATGTGTTCTATGTTAACATGTTCTAAGGTTAACATGTTCTAAGGTTAACATGCTCTATGTTAACATATTCTGTGTTAACGTGTTCTATGTTAATGTGTTTTATGTTGATATGTTCAAAGGTTAACATGTTCTATGAGAATATGCTCTATGTTAATATGTTCTGTGAGAATATGCTCTATGTTAATGTGTTCTATGGTTAATGTGTTCTATGTTAATGTGTTCTATGTTAATGTGTTCTATGGTTACCATGTTCTATGGTTATTGTGTTCTATGTTACCATGTTCAATGGTTATTGTGATCTATGTTAACATGTTCTATGGTTATTGTGTTCTATGTTACCATGTTCTATGGTTATTGTGTTCTATGTTACCATGTTCTATGGTTATTGTGTTCTATGTTACCATGTTATATGGTTATTGTGTTCTATGTTAACATGTTCTATGGTTATTGTGTTCTATGTTACCATGTTCTATGGTTATTGTGTTCTATGTTACCATGTTATATGGTTAATGTGTTCTATGTTACCATGTTATATGGTTATTGTGTTCTATGTTACCATGTTATATGGTTATTGTGTTCTATGTTACCATGTTCTATGGTTATTGTGTTCTATGTTAACATGTTCTATGGTTATTGTGTTCTATGTTACCATGTTCTATGGTTATTGTGTTCTATGTTACCATGTTCTATGGTTATTGTGTTCTATGTTACCATGTTCTATGGTTATTGTGTTCTATGTTACCATGTTATATGGTTAATGTGTTCTATATTACCATGTTCTATGGTTATTGTGTTCTATGTTACCATGTTCTATGGTTATCGTGTTCTATGTTACCATGTTCTATGGTTATTGTGTTCTATGTTACCATGTTATATGGTTATCGTGTTCTATGTTACCATGTTATATGGTTATTGTGTTCTATGTTACCATGTTCTATGGTTATTGTGTTCTATGTTACCATGTTCTATGGTTATTGTGTTCTATGTTACCATGTTCTATGGTTATTGTGTTCTATGTTACCATGTTCTATGGTTATTGTGTTCTATGTTACCATGTTCTATGGTTATTGTGTTCTATGTTAACATGTTCTATGAACATAATGTCTCTGGTCAGTCCCATCAGCCACCAAAAGCCTGTAAGAACAGTGACAGCAAGAACATCTTTGTTTTCAGAATGAGGTAGGCCTCAAAACAGTGTGTGTGTGTGTGTGTGTGTGTGTGTGTGTGTGTGTGTGTGTGTGTGTGTGTGTGTGTGTGTGTGTGTGCGTGTGTGTGTGCAGAGCAGCTGAGATTTGCCCCCATCTTCTGCATCATCATCTCCGTAATCACACACTCCTGGGGGGGGATTTAGTCTGACACTCAGACTGAGTTGCCATTTCATTTCACTTCTTTATTCAGTCTGAACAGGCTCCCATTGCAGCTGTTTTCTGAGATGGGCGTTGCTGAAGGAATCCTCAGCGATTAGTTCATCCCCTAACCAATCACGGTGCAAAGTTTAATTCAAAGGACGCATTCAAAGAACACTGATTGGCCTGGTTGGAATTCCAACCAAAAGATCACTCTGGACGAAATACTTTCCAGACCTTGAATCACCTTTCGAAAACTCGAAAATTCAGATTTAGGAGTTGGAGCCAGGCTAGCAAAACTTGTGTAATAGGGGAAAAAAATGTCCAGCAAAAAGAGAGAAAAACGCTGATTGATTTTCAATGGGGTTTCCTGATCACTAAACAACATGTGGAACCTCTGTTGAAAAGCTTTGTGTGGGCTGCCATGTTCCGTGCATGCCTCATCGTGCCCGCGGCGTGTGTGTGCGTGTGTGTGTGTGTGTGCGTGCATTCAGATCCCTGTGTTTTAGTGGCACTTCACTAGTAGCCCCTCATCAAAACTGGTTCAATACAAATGGTCCCTCCAACAAAGATCCATGCTGGCCTCTGGCAGGGGGCCATTAGGAGGTCACACAAGACAGAGCACATGAAACATAGTGCTCAGTGAAATGTGTGTGTGTGTGTGTGTGTGTGTGTGTGTGTGTGTGTGTGTGTGTGTGTGTGTGTGTGTGGAGTATCGGCCTCATCAATTCCGTACGAAAAACTGAATTAAGTCTTAACGACGCAATGGTTGAAGATTAAAGCATCATTGGTTTAAAGGATGCATCCAGCTGCTATCTCCTAGCGATATGATCCTGTCACATCAACAACAGACATGTTCTCTCTCCTGAATATCGATACAGTTATGAGGCTGTTATGTAACGGACTATTGGCGTGGTGTGAGGCAGCGGAGGCCAGGACCGCGCTGCTGTAGCTCAATAGTTGCTGCGCAAAGCAACGGTCAGATATGCTTGAATTGCAGAAATATTGTTTCCGGAGATTTATGAGCCGTAGAGACGGAGGCGGCGGCGGAACTCTATCAGCGGCCCGGGAAGTTTAGCTCCAGATTAACAACCCAACCTCCCAACGCTCCCAACATTCCCCTGAATGAAACCAGGAAACCAGAAACACACATACATCACATCCCAGGCGATTTCTCTGCTCTCATTTCCATAGTGCGTGTTCATACATGGCTTGATATATCCCCCTGCTACAGGAAAACAGGCTGTGATTTACATACACAGCGGTGACTACCTTCATTAACATACAGGCCATGTACACAACACAGAACACACACGGCTCATGTGAGTCAGCTGCCCACAGCCCCTCAGTGAGAGAGTGGAGGAGGAGGGAGGTGGTGGAGGAGGAGGTAGAGGTGGTGGAGGAGGAGGAGGAGGAGGAGGAGGAGGGGGAAGAGGAGGGGTGGAGGAAGAGGTGGATTAGGTGGAAGAGGAGGAGGAGGGGGAAGAGGAGTAGATGGTGGAGGAAGAGGAGGGGTGGAGGAAGAGGTGGATTAGGAGGAAGAGGAGGAGGAGGAGGGGGAAGACGAGTAGATGGTGGAGGAAGAGGAAGATGAGGGGTGGAGGAAGAGGAGGGGGAGGAGGCGGAGGATCTGGATTATAAGGAGGACTAGGAAGATGGGGAAGAGGAGTAGATGGTGGAGGAGGAGGAGGAGGAGGAGGAGGAGGGGGGGGGGGGGGGGTGGAGCCTCTACAGCATCTGCTCCTCCTTTGAAATGTGGCCAATGGGAAAGTCCTCTCCTCCCCTTACCTGTGAAAATCTGTGTACGTACATGAGTGTGTGTGTGTGTGTGTGAGTGTGTGTGTGAGGGTGAAGTTACAACGCAGTAAGGGGTTAATTGGATACCCCGAGCCCTACATATCGTCTCTCTAAACCCCCAGGTCTCCTCACAGCAAGGAGGAGCATGCTTTCTCCATCCCCAATCTCCAGCCCCATTCAAATATTCACCGGCTCTTCCCTCTCTCTCCAACTCTCCCCTCTCCCTCCCTCTCTAACTCTCTCTCTCCCCTCCCTCCCTCTCTCTCTCTCTCCCCTCTCTAACTCTCTCTCCCCTCCCTCCCTCTCCAACTCTCCCCTCTCCCTCCCTCTCTAACTCTCTCTCTCCCCTCCCTCCCTCTCTCTCTCTCCCCCCTCCCTCCCTCCTCTATCCCCTCCCTCCCTCTCTAACTCCCCCCCCCTCCCTCTCTAACTCTCTCTCTCCCCTCCCTCCCTCTCTCTCTCTCCCCTCTCTAACTCTCTCTCTCCCCCCTCCCTCCCTCTCTCTCTCCCCTCCCTCCCTCTCTAACTCCCCCCCCCCTCCCTCTCTAACTCTCTCTCTCCCCCTCCTCCCTCTCTCTCCCCCATGCCCCCTCCCCTCCCCATCTCTTCTCCTCTCTCTCACATCCAGTCTCTCAGCAAGGTGCCGTGAGTTTGTCTTCCATGTCTAACATGCTAGCTTTGACTTGACTGAAACTTGAAATTAAAATCAGATGGTTTTGGCAAGTTGCTTCTGCCCCCGGAGTTGGGCGGACAAAAAGAGCGATCTATCTAGGTCTCATATGGCACGCGCATGAATCCTGCAGTAAGGTTTGGGCTGCGGCCATTTTTTTCAAAGGAATTTTGTCAAGGATTAGAGCCTAGCATTTAAAAGCATTAGAGATTTATTGTCACGGTGTGTTTCCGTCAATAGTGAAACCAGAATGAGGTTAAATAGTGCTTTGGAATGAATATGTAATATTCATGAATCAAATTCGAGTAGTTTAAGCTACAAATGCATAGCAACCCAGATGTGTTTGCACTCAGCAGGAGTAGTTTGGATAAGTCCCCGCAGGGATTTTTAAGTATTGGAACCTGAGCTATTTTGGGAGTCGATGACAAGACACAAAGAAGAGGAAAGTGCGAGTTTCCAGACAGGCTCAAAGTAGCTGTCTGTCCCGTCACCAAACACAGGCTAAAGGAATGTAAGCTACCAAACATGAAGCTCATGAAAGTCTGTTTTGCCACTCGGCATTTATTTCAATTCTTCACGCTTCAGGGAACAAGATACCCGGGCTTCTGCTCTGACGGGTGAACATTTCCATGATGAATAGTTTCACCGCAGAACTTCTGTGTTCAGCGGTTGTTCCTGAAAGTTGGGAGGAGTATTTTCCTGTGACCCCCTTCTCTCTCTCTCCTCTGTCTCACCCTGCGATCGAATTCCTCCTCAGCTGCTCTGGGAGTTTTTTTGAAGCGAGGTTCTGTTTCCTGTGGACCATCTCAGCGTCCTCCACAGCAGCAGGAGAGATGAAAGAAGGGTGACTCCAGGTGAACTCCACCCTGACTTAACAGAGCCCAGACTCTGTTTGTTGGGTTAGTTGGGTCAGTCAGTGTGGTCAGTATGTCTAGTCTGCAATGAAAGCTCCTCTCCAGATGGAGTAATGGTCAGTTGAGGTGAAAGGTGACACCTGGTCACTTGGAAATTAAGATCTGCTAAAAATGCAACTGAAAATGGCCGCCTGTCAATGTCAAGGTGATTTTATTTCTATAGCCTTTAGCCCTAACATCAAACAAACAGATATTCTGAGTAATCAAGGTTAAAACTAAGGTCTCACTCTGAGGCATGGTACCATAACACAGTCCTGTGGTTGAGGTCAGATTTCAAGTTTGACGGTTGCTGATTGTGTCATAAATCTCTCTCAGCATGACTACAGTACATGTCATCAGATTTCATCATCATTTCCCCATTTCACCCACAACAGACCTCCGTAGAGACAGGGATATTTCACAGGAAGTCACTGTACAGCTTGTTGACGACTGCTCCAATCACCACACCTGCTGCGCTTCTCTTCGTATGAAGGGTTAGTCGACTCAAAACCGCTAACATGGAGTCATTATCTGTCAAATGCAAAATAACATTTCCATCAATAGACACACATTGCGCAAGTTCAAAGCAGTTTAATCGCATTATAAGTTTTAATCCAGCTTTTTTTTTTTTATAAGGCATCAGCGCTCTACGGTTAAAGTCGAGCAATTGAATATTCTTATCTGGTCTGTGCAGAGTCATGGTGAGTGAAACAGCAAACACAGGCCATGAATACAGAGCATGTTTCAGTTTGTCGGAGACCAACCCAAACTACAATTCAACCCAAGATTCACAGAAAGAGGAAGTGGAATCCTTTGACAGATGAAAGTGTATTGTGTTGTTATTATTATTATTATTATCGTTAAAAGTTTGGTAAGTGCAAGTTTCCTAGTCGCTCAAGTGACCACGTCTCAATGTTCTGAAGCTTTTAAAATAGACAAAAACAACAACAACAACAAAAACATCAACAAAAACAACGACAGCTCTGTTCTTGTGAGTGAACAGCTAAATGGCACACTCCTCCTACAGGCCTCCTCCACGCAGCCCAGGGTTTCGGCGGTGACGGTGGTGGGGGGAGGGGGAGGGGGGGGGGGGGTCCAGGGTCAGGCCTCAGCACAGTGGTTTGCCGTGCCTCATGTTGAGGGCGCAGGTGCGCCCCAGGTTGGCGCCCTCCAGCAGGAGGTCAGAGAGGCGGTCCAGGCCCACGCAGGTGGTGAGGGGCACGATCAGGCCGTACAGACCCCCCAGGGTGATGCTAATGGGCCAGGCCAGAAACAGCAGCACCACCAGCCACACGATGCTCCAGAAACACGAACCACAACTGGCCATCCTGGTCTGAGAGAGACGAGAGAGGGGGAGAGGAGAGAGGAGGAGGAGGAGAGAAGAGGAGGAGAGAGAGAGGAGAGGAGGAGAGAGAGGAGAAGAGAGGAGGAGAGAAGATAGGAGGAGAGGACAGGATATGAGAGGAGTGGAGGGGAGAGGGGAGGAGAGAGGGAGAGGAGGAGAGGAGAGAAGGGGAGAGTAGGGGAAGAGTGAAAGGGGAGGAAGGAAGAGGAAGGGAGGGGAGGAGAGAGCAGGGATCACATCATTAAATGAAGGACAGTATTTCAGTAAAGTGCAAAGAGCCATAGCCAACTGACATCTTGTTCAAAGGTTTGATCATAAAGCCAGCTGACCAAGCTGACCTTCTGTAGCATCATTTTATTGTATTTACATTAGCGTTTCCTATACGAAAACAAAGCAATATGTTTATGAGTGTGAGTAACTGATTGGAAGAGGTAAGTACGTATTATCTCCTGGAAGCCTTTCCTCCACAATAGCATGGGAGTGTGATACACCCCTGTGCAGTGGAAGATTATCAGATTGGAACGTGCCCTGTTGATAATCAGGGTTTAGCAGCGGCCCTGGTGAAGCACGATTAGCTGGAAGCGCTTGTGATTCCGCACCCGGGGTCTGTCATCTGACCGGGCTCGGAGGCCGGGCGGGCGGGGGGGGGGGGGGGGGGGGGGGCGGGCTGGTCGGGCACACTGCTGGTCCTCCCTGGCCTAACGCTTCTCCAACATGAGGATATACAGTAACTAAGACTATATACATCCACTTGATGGTGTCACTATCTGAAATGTCAACCTTGTTTGTGTTTGATGGTGAGAGAGCGTATCAATGCTGTAAGGTTAACCTCCATCAGTCACACATCACTCCCCATGATTGCAGAATCAAACATGTCTGTTTTGTGGAACTGTATGTCCCCCCGGGGGTTAATAAAGTACTAAACTAAGATGTATTAAACTGTACTACTACAAGAAAGGAGTTTAGCTTAGAAAGTTTAGAAAGGAGATGCACTTGTGAGTTCTGATGAGTAGTACACTGACGCCCTATGTTAAATGCAAGTATTCTAAGTCGCTTTGGATAAAAGCGTCAGCTAAATGACTGTAATGTAATGTAGTGTACTACTACTACTACTACTACAATAACTAATACTACAGTACTACTATTACTACCACTGCTAGTACTACTACTATTACTGGTATGACTACTATTACTACGACTATTACTACTATTTCTACTACTACTATATTACTAATACTACTATTTCTACTAATACTATATTACTAATACTACTACGACGACGACTACTACTGCTACGACGACGACTACTACTGCTACTACTGCTACTACTACTACTAACACTACTACTACTACTACTACTACTAACACTACTACTACTACTACTACTAACAATACTACTACTACTAGGCCTTATACGACTACTACTTCTACTACTATTTTCACATTATCTGATCAAACAGAACCAGCCAGAGAATCAGCCAGAAAGAATCGAATCAGACAGAAAATCAATCAGGAACCCATCACTTGAAGTTGAGATTGGAGGATTGATGTTGTAAAAACCACTGGCAGATTGATGCTTTATACAGCAGTTATAAGACTATAGTTATAAGCTGGCCTCCCCCCTCCGCTCCACACTTCCCTATTTCCTGGCCAGTAGTGTGTAATGTCATGTGCTGGCTAAGCCAGTAGAGTGGAGAGTCATGTGGTAGTAGCTAGGCCAGCAGTAGGTAGTATCATGTGGTGACTACCGTCTAGGCCAATAGTGTGCAGTCATGTGGTGGCTTGGCCATCCAGCGGTGTGTAATCTCGAGGAGATCTCGTGCTACAGGGGAACGCCCCTCAGGGGGCATTAAAGAAAGAGACAAAACCACACAAACTATTCACTAACTCTGGTTACTCATTTCCAAAAAAGTAAATCTACTTCATTATTTTGAAGGAATATGAAAGTAGTTTAACTTTTTTGAAAATGATTAACCAGAGTATGATTTGAATTGCTTGACACTATAAAACAGGCATGCAAACTGTACTGTCCCATGAGAAGAAAACACAACAACATTAACATAAAAATAAAATATGTTCTTAAAGGTTTACTTTGCATATCGGACATTTTTACAAATCAGCCATTAACAAGAACTTTTATAAGTGTGGGTGATAATAGCAGTGACAGAATGATGTAATGCCTCTGCACATGATAAAGTACAGTAAGTTCAACTCACACACACACACACACACACACACACACACTGCATGCGGCTAGTTAGATTGACACACCAGCCAGATGCGAGGGATTAGTCAAGAGAAAGCAGAGCTATATTTAAACCAGCCAGAGGACTTAGACAGGAAGAAAGCAGAGCTATATTTAAACCTATAGGAATACCTGTCGCGTGAGTATAAAAGACATGTTCACCTTCAGAAGTGGAGAGGTCGACAGTTAGGATGAGAAAGTGAGTCCTTCTTCCTTGTCTAAGGGTATTCCACAGTCGTCTTCCTTCCCAGAGAGAGAGAGAGAGAGAGAGAGAGAGAGAGAGAGAGAGAGAGAGAGAGAGAGAGAGAGAGACAAAGAGAGAGAAAGAAAGTATGAGTAGCCTCTTCCCCCCAGTTAAACCTAATTTACTGCAACAGGGTACTGCAGCCTAATGAATACCATGGAGACCAGTTGCTAGAAAACAGATATTTGCTTCCTATTCACAGACAGGATGTGACACAATGTGTGCATTCATAAGCCGCTGAAAAACCAGGGTTGTCATAGGTTACTGTTTATGATCGCTTCACTGCACACTTGGAATCAGCGCTGGGAATTATGAGGAATTATCTACTCACAAATTGTTATCACGGCATCAATAATGTGATTCTGACACAATGTTATGTCATGAACTACAACTGTCACATGTAGGATACCCAGTGGGACACATTTGCCGTCTGAAATCATCAAGTAGTTATCAGTAGATTTTACTTCTAAACCAAACATTCATAGAATGTTTCTATGAAGTATTCCTCAACCACCCTCCGCCTCTCTCTCTCTCCAGCACACTGGCAGTCTGTGCTGACCAGAATGGCTGTTCAGTTCACTTTACTTGACCATAGGTAGATTTGGTTAGCAGTAGTCATCCACACAGCAACAGAGACAGTAGACAAACAACAAATAGAAATAAAAGTAGTAAAAGGAGAAGTAAAATAAAATCATCAAAGAAACCCCTGAAACCAAAAGATAATACAATAGAAAGAAATCATCATCCGTGTCTATCTGACTTGTTCAACTGAGTGATAGCTGCTGGGATTAAGCTAGTTTTATGACGTTTTGGTCTGCACTTTGGTACTATAAAAACCTTCGCCCAGAATGAAGAAGCTGGGTGTAAAAGGATAGAATCAATTCAATAAAAGCATGATAAAATAAGGTCATGGTTTTGTCAATGTGAAAATAAGACAGTTACCTTAAGCAGATGCTGATGCCCCTTTTTGCACACAGCGTCACCGTTTTCTTCAAAGTTCAGTAGTGATGGTAGCAGTAGGTCTGGTCTGGTCTGGTCTGAATGGGGCAGTAGTGATGGTAGCAGTAGGTCTGGTCTGGTCTGAATGGGGCAGTAGTGATGGTAGCAGTAGGTCTGGTCTAAATGGGTCTGAATGGGGCAGTAATGATGGTAGCGGTAGGTCTGGTCTAAATGGGTCTGAATGGGGCAGCAGCATCAGTAGTGACGGTAGGGGCAAGGTGAAGGTCTGGTCTTGTCTGAGCAGGCCATTAAGGGCAGCAGGGGCCGTGGGCAGCTGTGCAGCAGACCTGTCCCCTCAGACTGCTGGGGGTTATGGGGCTGGCTAGCGCTAGCCTGGACTATGATGTAACGGCTAGTTAGCTAACCGCTGGTGCATGTTAATGCCTAGCTATGAACTCCCTGTCTGGATGCTGCTGGCATGCGATCTGTAGCTTCCTCAGTCTAGCTGGAACAATGAGGCCACAGACACTGGTCCAGTCAGGTTATGACCTACACACACCCTAGTCTGGTCAGACTGTGACCTACACACATCCTAGTCCGGTCAGACTATGACCTACACACAACCTAGTCTGGTCAGGCTATGACCTACACACAACCTAGTCTGGTCAGACTATGACCTACACTCAACCTAGTCTGGTCAGACTACAGTATGACCTACACTCAACCTAGTCCAGTCAGACTGTGATCTACACACAACCTAGTCTGGTCAGGCTATGACCTACACTCAACCTAGTCTGGTCAGACTGTGATCTACACACAATCTATTCTTCTCAACTACCCATGTGTTTGAAATACTCACTATTATTAAGACTCACATATGAAACACTCACTCTTATAATAGTGTTTGTGTGTATTAATTGTGTGAATGGAGGTATAGTGTGTGTGTGTGAGTGTACATATGGAGGGTGAGTGGAGGTATAAGGCATACTGGTATGTGTGTGTTTGTGTGTGTGTATGGAGTGTGTGAGAGGAGGTATAGTGTGTGTATGTATGGAGTGTGAGTGGAGGTATAGTGTGCACTGGTATGTGTGTGTATATGGAGTGTGTGACTGGAGGTATAGTGCGTGTGTGTGTGTGTGTGTGTGTGTCTGTGTGTGTGTGTGAGAGAGTCTCACAGATGCAGTGGGACCTGAGTGGGATGGGCTGGAGAATCATGACAGGGAGATCTTAACAAGGCAAGACAAGTGTGTGAGAGAGTGTGTGTGTTTGAAAGTCTGACTATGTGCAAACATTCATCCATGCAGGAAAAAAACACCCCTGAGATCATCCACATTACAAATGATCATCTTTTATTACAAAAAAAAGAGCAATTGGTTACAAAAAAGCATCTGAGAAAATGTAATGAAAAGACATTATCCTCAAGGTTACCGCCTCATCTTAACGGTTTCAGTAGAAAACTACACGCTAGCTTCTCTCTAAGGTACAGTCCAGTTCGGCCTCCCGTCAGTAAAGGCCTATAACCCAGTTGGCCAAGAGGGGGCGCTCTACGGGCCCTGCTCCTCCCCGCTGTCCTCCCCGTCGCTGTCGCTGTCCCTGCCGGGGTGCTCTGGCATCTTGGGGTGCTCCTCCTTGGCCTCCTCCTCCTCCTCCGGCCCCGGGGCTGCTGCTGCTGCTGTGTCCTGGGGAGCGTTCTCGCAGCTGGCCACCCCTCCCTGGGCCTCCTGCTCCATGGGCTCCTCCTTCTCCTCCGCCTCCTGCTGGCTCTCCCCAGGCTCGGAGGCCTCTGGCTGGGCCGCGTGCGCCTCGGCGGAGGCCTCCTCCCTCCTCTGCTCCGGAGGGGGGAGCAGCTTCTGTTGCTGCTGCTGTGCACGGAGAATCGGAGAAGAAAAGAACGATTGAAACTGAGTTTTCATTCTCATTTTACAGTCGTTATATCTGGTGGCTCCGGGCCGCTGGGATTATTCAAAAACCTGCTGTTCATCACAAGCACAGCCTCGATACAGGGTCTTCAGTCAGACATCCTCATATCACTCTCCCTCCCTCCCTCCCTCCCTCCCTCCCTCCCTCCCTCCCTCCCTCCCTCCCTCCCTCCCTCCCTCCCTTCTCTCTCCCTCCCTCCCTCCCTCCCTCCCTCCCTCCCTCCCTCCCTCCCTTCTCTCTCCCTCCCTCCCTCCTCTCTCTCTCCCTCACTCACTCACTCTCATTGTTACATTTAATTTGATATGCTGTGTGTGTACTGGTATGGTTTTTGTGTGAGAACTGTGTAACGGTGGTGGTCCTACCTGTCTGTACTGTGATAGTGGTTCTACCTGTCTGTACTGTGATAGTGGTCCTACCTGTCTGTACTGTGATAGTGGTTCTACCTGTCTGTACTGTGATAGTGGTTCTACCTGTCTGTACTGTGATAGTGGTTCTACCTGTCTGTACTGTGATAGTGGTCCTACCTGTCTGTACTGTGATAGTGGTTCTACCTGTCTGTACTGTGATAGTGGTCCTACCTGTCTGTACTGTGATAGTGGTCCTACCTGTCTGTACTGTGATAGTGGTTCTACCTGTCTGTACTGTGATAGTGGTTCTACCTGTCTGTACTGTGATAGTGGTTCTACCTGTCTGTACTGTGATAGTGGTTCTACCTGTCTGTACTGTGATAGTGGTTCTACCTGTCTGTACTGTGATAGTGGTCCTACCTGTCTGTACTGTGATAGTGGTTCTACCTGTCTGTACTGTGATAGTGGTTCTATCTGTCTGTACTGTGATAGTGGTTCTACCTGTCTGTACTGTGATAGTGGTTCTACCTGTCTGTACTGTGATAGTGGTTCTACCTGTCTGTACTGTGATAGTGGTCCTACCTGTCTGTACTGTGATGGTGGTTCTACCTGTCTGTACTGTGATAGTGGTTCTACCTGTCTGTACTGTGATAGTGGTCCTACCTGTCTGTACTGTGATAGTGGTTCTACCTGTCTGTACTGTGATAGTGGTTCTACCTGTCTGTACTGTGATAGTGGTTCTACCTGTCTGTACTGTGATAGTGGTTCTACCTGTCTGTACTGTGATAGTGGTTCTACCTGTCTGTACTGTGATGGTGGTTCTACCTGTCTGTACTGTGATGGTGGTGGTTCTACATGTCTGTACTGTGATAGTGGTTCTACCTGTCTCTGCTGTGATGGTGGTTCTACGTGTCTGTACTGTGTGATGGTGGTGGTTCTACCTGTGTGTACTGCCTGTGGTGGTCCTGTCTCTATGGTCTGATGGAGGGGGTCTTACCTGTCTGTACTGCTGGGTGGTCTGGATCATGTGCATGTACATGTTGTACACCAGGTTGGCCATCTCTGGCATGTTCTTGATGAGCTGGGCACCCTGGCCAGAACCCTCCTCTCTCTGGGAGAGAGAAGAAACATGTCAACAAAACACACAAGCCAGACTCACAGCGCCTACACACGCACACGCACACACACACACACGCGCACACACACACACACACACACACACACACACACACACCACACACACACACCACACGCACACACACACACACAGGCACACCACACACACACCACACGCACATGCACACGCACACACACACGCACACACACACCACACACACACGCACACACCACACGCGCACACACACACACACAGGCATGCGCACAAGCCCCAAAACACACAAGCCCCGACATAAAAACCCAGTGTCCAGACAAGTGTGTCCAGACAGAGGGACTAGACAGAGGCCGTCTCACACTCCCCTGGTGGGCTCTGTGCAAGCGTGTTTGACCTGTGACCTTTGTGGGTTAAATATAGGCTGTGTTTCCCCAGACAGCATGAGAGGAGGAGATAGAGGAGCAGAGGGGGGAGAGAGGAGGGGAGAGGAGCAGAGAGTAGGAGTAGAGAGGTGGAGAGAGGAAGAGACAGGAGGAGAGAGGAGGAGAGAGGAGGAGAGGGGAAGAGACAGGAGGAAAGAGGCGGAACAGAGAGGAGGAGAGAGGAGCAGAGAGGAGGGGAGAGAGGAGGGGGAAGGAAGGTGCAGAGGGAGGGAGGGAGGAAGGTGCAGAGGGAGGGAGGGAGGGCAGAGGGATTAATTTAAGGGTTAGGGTTGAGGGTACTGCGACGAGAACGTCTGGGAACAAACTACGATATCACATGTATGATCTCACAATACGGTTAGATTCTTGAGGTCATGATTCAATTTCAAAACGATTTTCGATTATTAATGATTATAATTTCCGATGACCTTTCCACCTCTTGACTACAGTTAACCATTAAACACATCCAAGATGATCACATCTCTGCTGGACGCGCTCTGCAGACTTTCCTTTCTAAGGCCGTGTTCACACTAGACTCCTTTTTTTTTTTAACTGCCAGCGCCTTTTTTTACATGCAACCCTATGGGAAAAGGCAAAAAGCGGACGCCTTTTTAAAAAAGCGCAGCGCCCTCTGCCTTTTTCAGTTGAATTTTGTTGAACTTTTCAGAAAAGCACTGTGTGATGTCAAGCGCCTTTCTGACAGCTGACCAATCGGACGCGGTTATATTATAGCACCACAAACTGAGCTATTAGCCCTGTGCTTGTACCCGCCACGGGAGCTCTCTGGGCCGGCCACAATGTGATGCAGCTCGGCTTGGCATAGGGGGTTCCGGAGCTCTGTAGCCTGGCTGTACGATCGCAAAGTTGTGAACAGAATAAATACCACATACGAGCAAATATAACCTGCTCAGCTATAAGCTGTTAAAACTAAGATGCCTGGATAAAGAAATAATTTTCTCAGTGTGTGTACTCACGGGCAATGTTCCTGGGGGGGTGTGTGTGTGTGTGTGCATGCGTGCGTGTGTGTACTCACGGGCTGTTCCTGGTTGTAGTATTCCTGGGGCCTGATGTGCAGCTGCAGCGGCCGTGCGGTCAGCTGGCTGAAGGCGGGGGTCAGCTCGAAGCAGTTCTGGAACAGGGCCACCCGCGCAAAGATGTACAGGCCCAGCCGGGCTCTGGACATGGCCACCACCAGACGCCTCACATCCCTGGATGACGAGGAGCAGAGGAGAGGGTGAGAGGACGACACAGGAGGTGAATGGAGAGAGAGAGAGAAAGAGAGAGAGAGAGAGAGAGAGAGAGAGAGAGAGAAGGAGGGAGGAGAGAGAAGGAATGAGAGTAGGGGGCAGGCATGAAAGAGAGAAAGAGAAAGATGAATGAACAGGGAGGAGAGGAGAGCGAGGGATGAGAGAGGAGGGTTTAGGGACTCATAAGCAGCAGAGATGGGGACGGAGACACATGAAAGGGTTAGAAAGATGGGAGGAGGACAGGCGAAGAGCAGGGAGAGAAGAGGTGGAGGAGGAGGAGAGAGGAAGAGAAGGGAGAGGTGATAGGTTACTTTTCTTTCCATCCACTAGCATTAAGGGATTGCAGAGAGAAAGACAGAGAGAGGGAGACAGAAAGAGAGAGAGGACTTTCCCTCAAAGTCAGGCATTTTCCACTGATGCCTGACTCCGTTGTGGAGGTGTATGTTTAAGTATGCTTGAGAGTGTGTGTGTGCTTGTTCAGTGTGTGTGCTTATTAAGTGCTGGTTTCCAGGCTGAGGCGAGGCCGTTCTCCGAGGGCTGACAGCATCCCTGCGGCACGCCTCATTTAAGGCGGCCCTGGATAGACAACCAGGAAGTCTCGTCTCACCCCGAGTCTCTAAGCACGCGTGAAAAAAAAGGCTTCCGCTTGGGGCGAGGCGCTCATCCGGCCCCTGGTAATAAACGGACGTGGACGAGGTGCTTCCTGAACCGGGAGGAGGGAAAACTAGCCGTGCTGTCTGCCCACTAGGGCTGGGTATCCATTCGAATTTCAAGAATCGATTCGATTCCGATTCACAAGGTTCAGAATCGATTATCACAATTCGATTCGATTGAATATCGATTCGGTTAGTGTTACTAAAACCTGTTTTTTTAGCTGTAACCTTAATTACATGACTGCCAAGTTATGCAACACATCAATACTAGGGCTGGGTATCGATACCGATTTCCAAAAATGAATGAATTAATGAATCATTGAATGAATTAATGAACTATTCATTCCTTAATTTATTCATTCATTCATTATATAAAATATCAATTTTGGGATTCATGAATGGATTCTGAATCATTTGATTCAGAATCGATGGATTGAATTTTTAAACCCAGCCCTACTGCCCACACAGCAGGGCTGGACAGCTGGATGGATCAGGCTAGTACGTCAACAGAACCATGGATCGGCCCTGCCGTGAAAATGCATGTTTATCATAGTTTTTAGCAGAGGCCCAGAGCCCTCCATTATAAAGGGGGTGTGCGCATAGAGGAAAAAGGAGCTAGCTTACTACTGCAGGGATGGGTTAAATGTTGGTGCGTACGGATCGGTTTCATTGAGGACAAAGCGACATTTGAGCTGAACTTGCTATGACGGCGGCGTTCCCCTTTAAAGTGTGGTGTAGGGTGCAAATCTGTTCAGCACATTCACAAATTAAGTTAATGCAAAATATCCAAGGTACAAAATAAAGTTTCTCCTCAATTCAGGTCAGCTCATTCACCAATTCAGTCCAGCTCTGTTCAGTCAAAACATGAATGAAAACAGACCTCCCAGATATTCCCAGTTCAGTTCGGTTAGTCGGGTTTAACAGATCAGTCGGGTCTGTCAGACAGCGTAGGCGATCCCCTACAATTCTACCTCCATGTACAATTCCATTAAAATGTCACTCAAAAGACAATCTTCTCCTCAGCAAAGAAGCGGTCTGAATGGTACAGCGTGGCACTGCGTGGAGAAATACCTGAGCCGGCGGCGTCTAGAACGGCTGCTCCGCTGTTTTGGTGTTCCCTGTTTTGTGTCGTTTCATTCTGTACTGTACATATTGTGTATTTTGCATTTGTACTTCCTTATTTTTTGGGATATATTGTATTTTGTATTTGCACTGTCCTGTCCTGCACCCTGTCTAATGTCGTTTCTATCAGTGAATGCACCATCAACCTAAACAAATTCCTTGCATGGGTGAACTATACATGGCAATAAACTGATCTGACTCTATAAAGGAACCTGTACGGGCGTCTATGTATGTATATGACAGGGCAGTGGCGGAGACTGAATCACCACACTGTGTGCGGCTCTGAGTACATGCACCTGTCAGAATTGGTCACATCTATGTGGTACGTGAGTGTGTATGCATTGTTTGTGTGTGTGTGTGTGTGTGTGTGTGTGTGTGTGTGTGTGTGTGTGTCTCTCCACATGTCAGAGTGTGTCTATATCTATGTGGTGTGTGTTTGTGTGTGTGTGTGTATCTGCGTGTGAGTGTGTCCCACCAGGAACTCTTCTCCTGTCAAAGCCAGGGTCAGCATGTCATATGGTCAGCTGTGTCGAGCGTGGTTGTCACGGCAGCAGGGAGGGGAGGGGAGGTTTGGGGGAGGGGTGTGAGGTAACCATGGTGGCGTGACAGAGTGAGCTCAGCATGGGACGGAACACAGCAGGCGAATATCCCATGATTCCCTGTTCTCCAAGCCTCTCACAGGGCCATGCAATAGGAATGAAGATCTGCCTCTCCTCTCACTCTCACACGCATGCGCGCACGCACGCACGCACGCACACACACACACACGGGGCTGACATTGTGTTACATACTTGAACTTTTCACGTAAAAATGGTTTGGAAGTACGCCCAGACTGAAATGGCACTTTGCTTCTGAAGAATTGTACAATTAAGTCAATGAAGAATAGCTCCGCCCCTGCACTTCCCCCACAGTTACTGTCTGACTCTGCTCCCATAAGTGACAAGATGGAAACGTGTAATGCTTTTCATTATCACTTTATTAATATGTGTATCTGAAAGAGTGAATCCGACCGATATTAGGGATGACACGGTTCTCGGTATAATATTGTACCGAATGGCACGGCATTCACGGTTCAACGCGCACTTGTGAATTGCGGATTTTCGGTTTACTACTTTCGATGCATTTCTTACTGCGGAATTGGAGAAAGCCTCTGGAGAAAGCACTTTTAGATATTTGAAAGTGTTATTTATTTAATAACATTTGGATGTGTTTTTTTATTGAGCCTATCTTTATACTTTTTTATACTATACAATACACCAGGCATATTCTGGAATGTGCCTGAATGGAAAAGTTCAATAAGTAATAAGCAAAATAAAGAAAGACTTTTGGAAATGTTTCTCCTTAAGCAAAAAACACATACCAAAAATTAACCGAAACCGTGACCCAAAAAGCGAGGTACGTATTGAAACGTGGGCTAACGGTACCGTTGCAACCCTAATAGTTCTCGCCATATGGGTGGAACAAAATGAGACCTGCTAATCAGGACCAGGGCTCTCGAATGACATGAATCTGTAGTTTATCTTTTAATTAACTCTCTGAGATGGAAGTGGGTGAAGCTCTATTGAAGATAGACTCAAAAACATCTACTGGTGATGATCTTCTGGGCCCTGGTGTGCTGAGGTTAGCTGCTTCAGTTATAGTTGGGCCCCTAACACATTTTTAAAACCTTCCAGTTCACAAGGGTGAAGATTGTAGAGACCTTAGTAATTACCACCCAATGTCCAAGCTATCTAGTTAAGCCAAGACCCTTGACTTAACTGCCAGCTTAATTTGTTCCTGAGCAGAAACTGGATTTTAAATACTTATCAGTCTGGTTTTCGATCTGGTCACAGTACTGAATCAGCTGCATCTCGTTTTAAATATTGTCTAGCCCTACATCAAAATCCCTGCCAGTAGTTTGCAAGCTATCTCTCATATAGAACCCAATCTATTGTTGACCAACTTTACAGGTGTACCGCAGGGCTCAATTTTAGGACCTTTACTGTTCACCTTGTATATTAAGCATCTTTGAAAATGGCTGTAAGGTCACTTCTATGCTGATGATACAGTGCTTTATACATCTTCTACTTCATCAGGTGGAGTGTTATCTTCTTTGCAGACCATTTTTGACTCTATTTCAGCACTCACTTCTAGAGCTTAAACTTGCTTGAATACTGCAAAATGGTGGAGAGTGTGAGAGAGAGTGAGAGAGAGTTGAATAGGGTTGTCTCTAATAGGGTTATCTAAGAGAGAGAGAGAGGTAGTGAGACAGTGGCTGGTGTGAGAGTGGGGGTATTGTAGGTGTGTGTGTGTGTGTGTGTGTGCGTGCGTGCGTGCGTGGCGAGAGAGAGAGAGATGGAGGGTATCAAAGGTGTATTAAGTTTTAGTGTGTGTGAGAGTGGGGGTATTGTGTTGGTCTATCCGTGTCTCCCGCTACTCCTAACAGTCTTTGTCTCCTGCTCCTCCTAAAGAGACTGTCTCCTGCTCCTCCCCCTCTAACAAAGTCTAACTGTGTCTCCTGCTCCTCCAAACAGAGTCTGTCTCCTGCTCCTCCTAAAAGAGACTGTCTCCTGCTCCTCCTAACAGAGTCTAACTGCGTCTCCTGCTCCTCCTAACAGAGTCTGTCTCCTGCTCCTCCCCTCCTAATAGAGTCTAACTGTGTCTCCTGCTCCTCCTAACAGAGTCTGTCTCCTTCTCTTCCTAACAGAGTATACCTGTATCTCCTGTTCCTCCCAACAGAGTCTGTGTCTCCTGCTCCTCCTAACAAATGTCTAACTGTATCTCCTGCTCCTCCTAACAGAGTATGTCTCCTGCTTCTCCTAACAGAGTCTAACTGTGTCTCCTGCTCCTAACAAGGTATAACTGTATATCCTGCTCCTCAAAACAGAGGCTAACCGTCCTTCCCTGTTCCTCCTAACAGAGTCTAACTATATCTCCTGCTCCTAACAGAGTCTGTGTCTCCTGCTCCTCCTAACAGAGTCTGTGTCTCCTGCTCCTCCTAACAGAGTCTGTGTCTCCTGCTCCTCCTAACAGAGTCTGTGTCTCTTGCTCCTCCTAACCGAGTCTCAGTATGTCCCCTGAATGTCAGGGTGGAGCTGCTGCTACAGCCCGGTCACGTCTGGCCCCGGGATGAGCTGTGAGGGAGGCAGGGTGTGATCTCTGGAGCGGGACCTGATG
This sequence comes from Borostomias antarcticus, assembly GCF_949987555.1. Lineage (NCBI taxonomy): Eukaryota > Metazoa > Chordata > Actinopteri > Stomiiformes > Stomiidae > Borostomias > Borostomias antarcticus. Next base: position 5,844,810 of record NC_140249.1, read on the forward strand.
AGCGAGGAGAGGGATAGGGGCAGGGCGGAGCGGAGCCGGCCGGCTGCTCACAGCAAGATAAACCGCCCACCTCCGTGGCCCTCTGCCGCGCTCCTCCACAACAAACCCATCAATTCACCCTTTTGTCTCCTCGAGGAAAAGAAAGGG
>NC_140249.1:5845156-5885156 GCF_949987555.1 Borostomias antarcticus
CTCCTCTCTCTCTCTCTGTCCGTCTTCTCCTCTCTCTCTCTCAGTCCGTCTTCTCCTCTCTCTCTCTCTCAGTCCGTCTTCTCCTCTCTCTCTCTCTCTCAGTCCGTCTTCTCCTCTCTCTCTCTCAGTCCGTCTTCTCCTCTCCCTCTCTCTCAGTCCGTCTTCTCCTCTCTCTCCCTCTCTCAGTCCGTCTTCTCCTCTCTCTCTCTCTCAGTCCGTCTTCTCCTCTCCCTCTCTCTCAGTCCGTCTTCTCCTCTCTCTCTCTCTCAGTCCGTCTTCTCCTCTCCTCTCTCTCAGTCCGTCTTCTCCTCTCCCTCTCTCTCAGTCGTCTTCCTCCTCTCTCTCAGTCCGTCTTCTCCTCTCTCTCTCTCTCTCCCTCTCTCTTCTCCTCTCTCTCTCTCTCAGTCCGTCTTCTCCTCTCTCTCTCTCTCTCTCTCTCTCTCTCTTCTCCTCTCTCTCCATGCTAGTTCATATTGTTCATGACCAGCATGCTTCGAGGTACAGAGGTTATTGTATTATCATTTTTCCCTGGGCTCCTAGGGCTAAGCTGAGTGTTGTCAGACCCCCCCCCCCTTTGCTCTTTCTTCCTCTCTGTTCCAGGGGAGGGGGGGGAGGGTAGGGGAGGAGGGAGAGAGAGAGGGGGGGGGGGAGAGGGAGGGGGGAGAGGAGAGAGAGAGAGGGATGAGAGACAGGGGGAAGAGAAAGAGAGAGAGAGAGAAGATAAGTGATGGATAGAGAGGGAGTGCTGTGAGATTGGCTCAGGCTCTGCCCCCCCACAGCCCCCCCCCCCCCCTGCAGTAGAGAATACTAACTAGGTAGAGGCTGATTAACCTTATCACACTGACATTGATAGAATTCCACAGGCAGTGTAATCTACCCCCCCCAGGGGACAGAGTGGGCGCGCGGGGGTGGAGGTGGGTACAGCTGTAAATTCAGTTTGCCTTAATGTGATTCTACATTAACAAAGTGACCTTTTTACCTAGTCGGAAAGCGGGGGGTTGGAGGGGGGGAGGGGGACGGGGGGCAGGGTTAAGCACGGCTAATGGCCGCGGTGTTTAAGGAGTGGACATATCCCAGGGGCCTCTTACCATGGTAACTACACATCAAACTAAAATCCTTATTACAGATTCATCAGTATGTAAAAGATACATTATATATGGACAAAAGGGACGCCTACACATTACACCTACTGGAGCTTCCATGATATATAATATCTGATATGATATCTAAATCCAGTTAAGGCCCTTTTCTGTTCCAGCATGACTGTGAACCAGTGCGCAAAACAAGGTCCATAAAGGCATGGTTGGGTGAGGTTGGTGTGGAAGAATTTGACCGGCCCACACAAAGCCCTGACCTCAACCCCATCCAACACCTTTGGGATGAACTAGAACGGAGATTGCGAGCTAGGCCCTAGACTCTAGAGCCGCCAGTGTATGAGTGAGATTGAGTCTGCTTTCTGTGTGTGTGTGTGTGTGTGTGTGTGTGTGTGTGTGTGTGTGTGTGTGTGTGTGTGTGTGGATAATTACTGTTGTCACAGAGGACAGGGTGAGCTAATAACATTATCTTGGTTTTAGTCGTTGTGACACGCTGTCAGAGGAGCTCTAGCCAACATGACCTTTCTGCTTCCCAACTCTCCCTGCCCCGTCTCTCTCTCTCTCTCTCCATCCCTCCCTCCACTCTGTCTCCCTCCCCCCACCTTCGAGAGAAGGAGGTCAGGAGAGAGAGAGACAGGTAGGGAGAGAGAGAGGGAGGGGGGAAGGAGGGAGAGAGAGAGAGAGGAGGGGGGGGAGTGGGGGGGTAGAGAGAGAGAACGAGAACGGGTGGGATAGTGGAAGTGGAGGGTGTGTGCTGTGGAGGGAAGGAAGGAGGGAGAGAGGGAAGGAGAGGAGGAAGACTGAAGGCAGTAGAAAATGGAGACAGACAGACAGCAGGACACACTGGAGACCGACAACACAGCTTAGCAGGAAGCTCAGACGTCTTCCCAACAGGAGACAAGTGTGGGGGTTTACAAATGTGAGTACATGCACCTGTCAGAGTTGGTCACATCTATGTGGTACGTGAGTGTGTATGCATTATGTGTGTGTGTGTGTGTGTGTGTGTGAGAGAGTGTGTGTGCGTCGTCACCTTGTTGGGCTGTCCGAAGAAGGGGTTTCCGGCGCATCGCTGGTTGATCACGTCTCTGATCAGGTGCTTCTGGCCGTTGTAGGTGGTGAGGATGCTGATGCGGTCGCCGGGGTAACCCAGCAGACGCATGTACATGAAGAGAGCCACGGAGAACTCCGCCTCCGCCAGGTTCTACAGAGAGAGAGAGAGAGAGAGAGAGAGAGAAGGGGGGGGGGGGAGAGAGAGAGAAGGAGGGGGAGAGAGAGAGAGAGAGAGAGAGAGAGAGAGAGAGAGAGAGAGGGAGAGAGAGAGAGGGATATGTCACATGCCTGTTTTTGTGAGTGTTAATATCCAAATGCTGCCACTGTGCCAAACAGTGCCAGTGTGCAGTCAGTCACCTGGCTGGTGGTCACCTTTGTGTCCCAGATACAGGTCATACTGCCTGAACACACCAGCTGTGGACCACGGACTGCACACCTCCACCTGCCTCTCTCTCTTTCTCTCTCTCTCTCTCTCCTTCCCTCCCTCACACCATCTCCCTCTCTCTCCCTCACACCTCTCTCTCTCGTTCCCTCCCACCATCTCTCTCCCTCCCTCCCTCCCTCCCTCCCTCACACCATCTCTCTCTCTTTCGTTCCCTCCCACCATCTCTCTCCCTCCCTCCCTCCCTCCCTCACACCATCTCTCTCTCTTTAGTTCCCTCCCACCATCTCTCTCCCTCCCTCCCTCCCTCCCACACACCATCTCTCTCTCTCTTGTTCCCTCCCACCATCTCTCTCTCTCCCTCCCTCCCACACACCATCTCCCTCTCTCCCTCACACCATCTCTCTCTCCCTCTCTCTCTCCCTCCCTCACACCATCTCCCTCCCTCTCCCTCCCTCTCTCTCTCTCTCTCCAGGCTGATGTGAGCTTCCAGCCAGGTACCAGCCAGGTACCAACCCACTCATTCATACGTGACTAACCGCTTGATTTGGGCTGGAATTAACTCCTCTTCTGACTCGCTAAGCTCCATAACAGCACCAGCAATCAGGTGAAGAGACGCGGCACCACGCCCGCTGCTCCGTACGTGCCCCCCCGGCCGGGGCGAGGCCTGTTCCAGCTACTCTGGGACAGAAGGGTTCTGATCTGCTGGAACTGTGTCCCTTTCTCTCATGCAGAAAACGCACAAGGGAGGAGATATATAGTAGGCAAAAATATAATAGATTGTGCTCTTAGTCACTTGTTTAAGAAAGGAGATACACTTGTGAGTTCTGGCAAGTAGTAGTACTTTGGCTTTTCCTACGTTAAATGCAATTATTGTAAGTCGCTTTGGATAAAAGCGTCTGCTAAATGACTGTAATGTGATGTAATGTATTTTGTCTAATGTCTAGTCCTCCAGCCCCGTCTAATGTTGTCCACCCATCAGTGTTATGCACTAACTGACCAGAACAAATCCCTAGTGTGTGTAAAAACGACAGAGCCTGGCGATGAGCTGATTTTGATTCTGAACAAATGAAAATTGGTTGGTGAGTGAGAGGAATGAGTGAGCGGCACATCCAGTCTCTCCACCAACACTACGAGACGGATCACATAATGTTATGAATTTAGGTTTTAATCAGCAATCTAACTGCGAGGATTTCCGCTGAAGACTAATCGCTTTTTTCTGGTTCAAAGTCAGATCCCGATCGCAAGAAGCACTACAGAGAAGAGATGAAGGATTCATTCTTCAATTCTTCTTCTTCCTCCTCCTTGTTAACGTCTGCTAAACTTATGAAAGAAATAATGGCTCTCCTTTCCTCTCTCTCTCTCCCTCTCTCTCCCACCCCTCTCCCTCTCTCTCTCTCCCACTCATCTCTCTCTCTCCCTTCCTCTCTCTTTCTCCGTCCCATCCCTCCCACTCCCTCCCTCTCCCTCTCTCCAGAGGATCCAGGACTACAGAAGAGAATGATGTCCTCCGAATGTTGGCAGGACTTAATTAAAAACGGCCAACAGTAGGCATGATTCACGCAGGTTAAGGCTGCAGTCTGTGCTCCAGGCCTGGTGGAGGGGCTGCCGGAGCCTGGGGCTCTGTTAGAGAGCCGGCCCTGGAGCCACACAACGACCCTGGGCAGCCTCTGTTCCTCCCCAGGCCCTGGAGCCACACCACGACCCTGGGCAGCCTCTGTTCTTCACTAGGCCCTGGAGCCACACCCCGACCCTGGGCAGCCTCTGTTCCTCACCAGGCCCTGGAGCCACACCACCACCCTGGGCAGCCTCTGTTCCTCACCAGGCCCTGGAGCCACACCACCACCCTGGGCAGCCTCTGCTCCTCACCAGGCCCTGGAGCCACACCACCACCCTGGGCAGCCTCTGTTCCTCACCAGGCCCTGGAGCCACACCACCACCCTGGGCAGCCTCTGTTACTCACCAGGCCCTGGAGCCACACCCCGACCCTGGGCAGCCTCTGTTACTCACCAGGCCATGAGAGACGCACCTCGGATTGCTCAGATCATTCAGACGCGTGGTCCTATATACAGACATGTACACACATGGCCTACATGAGAACACATACTAGACACAGGATCACACGCACTCTCACACACACACACACACACACACACACACACACACACACACACACACACACACACACACACACACACACACACACACACACACACACACACACACACACACACACACACACACACACACACACACACACACACACACACACACACCAGGGTTTCCGTTAGCCGATAATTACCGGTTTTTGTCCGGAAAAATCTGTTGTAGTCCGATATATTAAAATCCCTCTGGTCATAATGTCCGGACAAAATAATTCCCCCTAATTGTATTAGGCCTACAATAGGCTAGAATTAAATCATATATTATGATTCCTTTTGAATATAAAAAAAACAAATAGGCCAATTAATTTTGTTCTGTTAATGTGTAGGCTATTGGCTAGTAGGCCTATGCGATGAAAAAACAGCCGTAAGATAAACCTGCCTATAGGCTAGCGGGCCACCATAGATAAACCTGCCTATAGGCTAGCAGGCCACCATAGATAAACCTGCCTATAGGCTAGCAGGCCACCATAGATAAACCTGCCTATAGGCTAGCGGGCCACCATAGATAAACCTGCCTATAGGCTAGCGGGCCACCATAGATAAACCTGCCTATAGGCTAGCGGGCCACCATAGATAAACCTGCCTATAGGCTAGCGGGCCACCATAGATAAACCTGCCTATAGGCTAGCGGGCCACCATAGATAAACCTGCCTATAGGCTAGCAGGCCACCATAGATAAACCTGCCTATAGGCTAGCGGGCCACCATAGATAAACCTGCCTATAGGCTAGCGGGCCACCATAGATAAACCTGCCTATAGGCTAGCAGGCCACTATAGATAAACCTGCCTATAGGCTAGCGGGCCACCATAGATAAACCTGCCTATAGGCTAGCGGGCCACCATAGATAAACCTGCCTATAGGCTAGCAGGCCACCATAGATAAACCTGCCTATAGGCTAGCAGGCCACCATAGATAAACCTGCCTATAGGCTAGCAGGCCACCATAGCAAGCGAGAGGGAGCCTGATCGAGGTACGGAGCTTGAGGCGAAAATGGAAATGCCTATTAATATCAAATGGAAATTAGCCTATGCACGTTGTAAGTTCTTACACTTTATTTAAGTAGGCTATATTTATTTTCAGAGTTTTGTTCTATTTTAGCCTATCTGATAAAAGGCCGAAATTAGACTATAGGCCTAGCCTATGAATTCCAATCAGCGCAGCCGTAGGCCTTAAATTAAAATGCTATGAGAAGCCTTAAGAGGCCTAAGAGGCCTACATGTTGCCTAACATCTTGCACTTTTAAATAAAAACGTGATATATCTAGACATGCATTGTGGCATTTCTTTATTGAGCCCAGCCCGCCTATCAGTTGTTTCTCAAGAGTTATGTCCTCCTCATCCTCATAGCCTACTGCGATGTCCGTGGTTATAATGACGCTGTTTTATTGATAAAAAGGGTAGGCTAAAACTGGAAAGAGAAATTAGTAAACACATATTAGGCTACTGTCGCGAATCCCAAACCAATAAGCCTACATCCTCAATTCCGATTCATGCAATTGAAAAAAACATTCATGTTCTAGCCTACAGTCGCAATTCAAAGGTGACTATTTTTGTGGCTGTGCAATTACATATAGGCCTAGCGCATGGAATCATGACAGCCTATCACACATTTAATCATACGGATGCGAAATAGGACAATAAATGGCACCTATAATAGGCCTAATATTATATTATAATATAATGACCGGAATTTCTCCAGTTTGTCCGGAAAAGTCTAATCTTCCCGGACACATTGACCGGTACCGATTTTCTCTAACGGAAACCCTGACACACACACACACACACACACACACACACACACACACACACACACACACACACACACACACGGCATGCTGTTGGCAGCTGAGCCTATGGGTCTCGTTACTCTGTGTGATCTGATGACACCACACATATCCTCCTAGTAACCATGACAACGTAGCTGCCTCTGCCCCCCCAGTTTGAGTTAAACAGCCCAGGACATGAGGAGAAAGAGAGAGATGGAGTGAAAGAGAGAGAGAGAGAGAGATGGATAGAGAGAGAGAGAGAGAGAGAGATGGATGGAGAGGGAGAGAGAGAGATGAGAGAGATATGGAGAGAGATGGGGGACAAAAGAGAGAGAGGGTGAGATAAATGGAGAGGGAGCAAGAGAGAGAGAGGGAGGGGGAGAGAGATGGAGAAAGAGGGAGGGGAGAGAGAGACAGAGAGAGAGAGGGAGGGGGAGATGGAGAGGGTGGAAAACGAGAGAAATATGGAAATGGAGAGAAACGGAGAGACTGAAAGCACCAAAGCCCCCGTCTAATCAGTGTAATGTCAGCAGGGGGTCCCATCAAGCACACGCGTCTCAGAGCATCAGCTCTGCATGACGAGTCTGTGGAGCCTATAGAAAGACAGGGTTATATCGGGGGGGGGGTGTGAATAAGGCTGGGTATGTGTGGAGCCTTTAGTAGGTTAGGGTTACATTAGGGTGAATGAGGCTGGGTGTGTGGAGAAAGCCATGTTGTAGCTACAGGAGATGAGGCGGGGGACACATTAGCGTTTTCACGAGCCATCAGAGATCAATGAGGGGAGGTGGTACTAGTGAGCTGTATGGGGGAGGGGGGGGGGGGGGATAACACTGAGCTGTGGAGGGTGTGTGTGTGTGTGGAGGGGGGGACGGGTTTAGCAGCGAGCTGGGGCAGAGTGGCTGCTAATGTCAGTGTGCTTTAGCAGATGAGACGATCCAAAGCAGACAGCGGATAGATGGTTGCTGGCTTGCTCTTCTGTTGCTGGTGCCCAACGGCCTGTGTGTGTGTGTGTGTGTGTGTGTGCGCGTGTTTGATGGGGTCGGGGCTGTGTTTGCACAGCTGTGACAGGCGTTCACCAAACAGTGGACTCTATTGCCTCTCCAGTGTCCAATTCAACCCCCTCTGATTCTCGTGTGTGTGTGTGTGTGTGTGTGTGGAGGGTATTTGGAGATATGGGCTCTTCCCTTGGGATGCCTGGAAATGGCAACAGGCGAACGGAGAGAGGATCATGTGACCCGATGTACCGAGATACACATGATGTCTTAGACACATGCTCCTCATTTACCAACAATGAGCAGCTTCATAAGAGCCACACACACACACACACACACACACACACACGCTCTCTCTCTCTCACAAACACACATGCACACACACACCCTCACAAACACATACTTCTCTCTCTCTCTCCCTCTCTCTCTCTCTCACAAACACATACATGCGCACACACAGCACTCCCTCTCACTCATCACTCACACGCGCACACACGCACACCCGCGCACACACACACACACACACACACTACACGTCTTGAGTGCTTAGTTGAGTTTATTTGTTTGACGGTGTTAAAAGGAGACCTGTGTATGACTACAATCATCGAGGAGGAACAGAATCTAGGGAAGTCTCTATACTGAAGGGCAGCGCTGCTCGTCTCAAGGCCAAGGTCACATTGTCTTCCTGGGCCATGTGCCTTAGCGGTGCACTAGTCCCTAATGAATATATCATATGGACTTGTGGCCGTAACATTAGGGTTAAAAATGAATGAGCCTGCCTTCGTACAGAACCGGTGTGTGAACAGGTACAGTAGGAGAGAGTGAGTGAATTTACTGTGGTGAACAAAGTCTGTGTATGTGTGTGTGTGTATGTGCCTAAAAATGTGCTATGATTCTTACAAGTGCTCCAAACGACTGAGGTAAGACTGAGGCGTGACTGCTCTCTAGTGAAAAGTGTGTGTGTGTGTGTGTGTGTGTGTGTGTGTGTACCACTGACCTGGTAGAAGTAAGGGTTGGGCTCAGACTCCCCCACCCCGTTGAAGTCCTCAACGTTGACCAGCTGGAAGTCGAAGGTGAGGCCAGGATTGGGGGCCTGGAACTGGGGCAGGAGCTGGACGTGGGGCAGGTTGCCCAGCTGCTTGTAGCGCCAGTTATACAGGTTACACAGGCTAGGGAGAGAGCCAGAGAGAGAGGAGGTTAGCATGCAGATACATGCTAGCATGTGTTATCATACTGAGTAAAGATGCATGCTAGTATGTGTTAGTATACAGACTACAGATACATGCTAGATTGTGTTAGCATAGAGACAAGAGGTCAACATACATGCTAGCACGTGTTAGTATAGAGACAGGAGGTTAGCATACATGCTAGCACTTATTAGCATAGAGACAGGAGGTTAGCATACAGATACATGCTAACATGTGTTAGCGTAGAGATGGGAGGTTAGCATACAGAGACATGCTAGCAAACGTTAGCGTAGATGCTAGCTGCTACGGTACCTGGCACGGGCGCGCCCCTGGGCGTCCAGGTCGACGGTGGGCACCCCGAGCCGTACGAAGCGCGTGAAGAGAGACTGCTCCATGTTGGAGTACTTCTGGAAGGCCATGTTCTTGATGACCGGGGGCAGCTGGTGGTGGTCTCCAATCATGATCCAGCGTTTGAGACGGCTGTACCCGTCCTCCGGGTTCTGAGGAGGGGGGCAGGCGAGGGGAGAGATAGGTATAAGTCCTACATATCTCTCATATGATGAGAGATATATTGTATATGATGAATTGTAATCACTGGCCACTGTCCCAGCTAGCACAGCTGGCCATGGGGGGGTCTAGTTCTGAGTACAGGCTAGTAGAGAGACTGCTGCTTCACTCTACCAACCCCCCCCCCCCCCCCCCCACACACACACACACACTCTCAATATCCCTCCTTCCTCCTTCCCTCCCTCCTTCCCTCCCTCCCTCAAAAGAGGATATTTCAGTTGCTTTGCATTTCAAACACCTCATCAGTGACACTTTCACACAGCATCTGTTTCTCACGCTGCCCTCTCCTCCTACCAGGCCTGGTTGCTAGCCCAGCTGTGTCTCAGGCAGCTACACCATCTATACTATACAACTACACGTATAGATATACGTAGAGAGAGAGAGACAGAGAGAGAGAGAGAGAATGTGCCTGGGTGACTGTAGATGCTGATTAGAGGCAGGGTCCGATTGTAGCGTGACCCCAGAGAAAACCGATGTAAACGACACTCATACGTCAAGCCTGATCCAATCACCCGTGAGGAGGCAAAGGGCGGCGGAGTAGGCTTCTCGTTAAGACTCCTCGTTAAGGCTCCTCGTTAAGGCTCCTCGTTAAGGCCTGCTTAGAGCATGATTACGACAGCGAGAGAACATTAGGGTGTATGCACACAGACACTAGTTAGTGCGCACCTAGTCTCTCATAGCCAGACCTATCTCCACACTTCGTTTACGCTGTGCCAGCGCCGGAGACAGGTCTGGCTGGACATATTACCATTCTGCAATAGGGGTGTAAAAAAAGCAGTATTTCTTTAAACCAATCACAGTCGTCTTGGGCGGAGCCAGCCCCGGACGCAGCGACGGTGCTCTTGTTAAATAGTCTGGATCGAATCTGATTGGTGCTGAGAATCTCTCAGCCCGAATCAGATTAATTTGCGTCGCCAGTCTCGTCACTGATTGGGCAGTGTGACAACGAATGACAAGGTTTATTGCCAAAACCTACATCCGTTGAGTCAGACTAGTGCGCACCAAACGAGCTTTGGGCCCGAGAGCGCTTCGTTTAGGCCTGTATGAACACAGCAATCGCACTCAGGTGCGCACCAAAACAGCCGCACCGAGACCCTCCAGAAGGGGTGGTCTCGGAGCGGTTTCAACCGAATTCTTGTGTGCACCAGTTATGGTGTGAAAGCGCGCCACCTCGGACCGCCGCAACTAGCTTATAAACCATTATAAATTCGTTCTTCCCGGGAGTTTTTCATGACGCTCTTGCACCCGCCCCCAGAAAGATATTGACCAATGACAGCACTGAGCCTTTTCATGTGACTTGTGGTGCTGCATTTGGACCAGAGTAAAGAGCTGTGCTGTGTGAAAGCAAACCGCAGTAGCTGAGAAATTAAACAATGTATCACTTTCGCTTTTGGTGCGAATCAATGGTGCGCACTAACATATGTGAATATGCCCTTAGCTACTACTGTTTGGTTGAGGTAGAGAGAGTGGCGAGGTCGTTGCTGGGCATGTGCTTAATGGTCTTGTGCCTAATGGTCTTGTGCTTAATGGTCTTGTGTGTCAACAGACGTTAGTGCCATCGAAGGCTATTAGGCCTTAGCTCGCCAGTACCATTAGTCTGTATGGGACACATCATACATATAAACATCTGACTGACAGAGCTCTGCTCATGTACTCACCTTGTTGTGGGTTTAGACCTTGCCTGGTTCCAGCCTCAGAGTCAACATTTTCAAATTGTGATTCAGGGTCTGGTCTGCACATTCACTGTATATACACTGCTAGACCACACCCTACTTTTTGTACAATGTTCTTTTTCTTAGCTTATCCTTTTTTGCACTAGCATTTTGTACTTGCGCTTTGCACTGTCCTGTCTCGTCCTGCACCCTGTCCCATGTTGTCTTCATGTTATGCACCACGACCAAAAGCACATTCCTACTATGTTGAAAAACTGCATGGCAATAAACAAATTCTGATTCTGAAGGCTCTCGCCCTGAGTGATCTCTCGGTTTGAATTCCAACCAGGCCAATCAGTGTCCTTTGAATGTAACAATGGAATTGAACTGCACGGCGTGATTGGTTAGGGAATTAACTAATCACCGAGGACTCCTTTGGCAACGCCCACCTCAGAAAACGGCTGCAGTTCGTTCAGACTGAATAATGAATGAATAATGAAACGAAATGGCAACTCAGTCTGTGTCAGGCTAGTTTAGGCCTGAATGGGCGCACTGCCAAGGTGTCCACTATTCTTCCTGGAGTGTACTAGTCCTGTGAGTGTACTAGTATTCTCCCTGGAGTGTACTAGTCCTGTAAAGCTTGCTTGGTGGTGGTGTTCAGCTGGTATTACGGTCGTAGATCGCAGGTTGGAGGTTACCTGCAGCAGCAGAGGGATGAAGGTCTCGATCTCCAGGATCTGAGCTGCTTCCTCCATCAGGATGTTGTCATACTAGAGAAACACACGAGACCAGAGGACACGTTGAATGTTTCTGTCAGCGTAAATGAAGAGTGAGAGTCTCAGGACCAGGGGTGTGTGTGTGTGTGTGTGTGTGTGTGTGTGTGTGTGTGTGTGTGTGTGTGTGTGCGTTGTTCAGCCGTGTGACCCCGTATGGTACCTTGAAGCCAAGCTCCACCAGGTCGTGGCGTTTGAGTGCGGCGTGGGTGCAGGTCATGGCGATGATCTTGGCCTCCTTCACCAGCAGGTACTTGGAGCGATCCAGCCCGCTCCTGAGCAGCTCGAATGCCCGGAACTCCTGATGGAACGGGGAGCAGGGTTAGAGGTCAGAGGTTAAACAGGAAGGTAAGAGGTCAAACAGGAAGGTTAACAGGGTCATGGGTCAACCGGCTTATGCTTGACAGGACAGGACATTAAAAAGAGAAATGGGTAGCACAACCCACAAATAAATGCAAAAAAACTGATTACTTACTTTTCTACTTGTTTTTAATATTTGGCACGCATATATACAGATATGTGTAACCGTTTTTGTTTTGTTTTTTGCATTTATTTGTGGGTTGTGCTGCCCATCTCTCTTTTTGAGATCCTTATATGTTTGGTGGGCTCAGCCTACATAGCTGGTTGATTCTATACAGCTGTTTGAAGCGCACTCTTCACCCCCTTGACACCAGGACAGGACATTAGCGAGAACCCCAGCAGCTAGAACGTAGAACACGGGGATCATAGAGGAACCGTTGACAGAGGTCACGGGAGAAACAACACTAAGCACAGAACCTTTACTCTGACACCCGACTCACAACAGCTCCTGTGAGAACCCCCCTTCCCCCCCCCCCACCACACACACACACACACACACACACACACACACACACACACACACACACCCACTAGTAGTGAAACACAATGCTATAATGGCCCCGGAATATCCTGCTTTGCTGCCATCTCCGATCACACTATCCCCGTCCAGGGCTGCCCCGGGAGGCGTTTTAAGCGGGTGTGGGTTGCTGTTCAATAGGAGCGCGCGGAGCACTCCGCCACAGATTCTCTTACACGGCTTCCCTGCGTACGAGAGGGAGGCTGGGACGGTTTGTTTCGGGGGCGGAGACTAGCGGCTTGAAGATGTAGGTCTTAGAGAGCTGCTGGCCAGCTATTTTAAGGAGACCACGCTGGTGGTTCAGAGGCGATTGGGGGGGGGGGGGGGGGGGGGGGATGGAGGGAGGGGTCTCCAAGGGCCGTGGGACATCAATTATTGACGTGACTATTTTAACATTAATATTAAACCCATCAAAACATCCAATATTGATGAGGGCTATTTTTAACCCCGCCTGGCTCCCGGGTGCTTAAAGGGTGAAATCAAGCTGCTGTGTCTTCCTGTGGGGATTGACAGAAGAGAGAGAGATGGAGAGAGGGAACGATGGAGAGAGAGAGACAAGAGGAAGAGCAGAGGAGCGACAGACAGGCTGGGTCTAGTGGAGCACTGCAGTCACACCGAGTCTCTGTCTGTCTGCCTGCCTGTCTGTCTGTCTACTTGCTTTTGTGTCTGTCTGCCTGCCTGTCTGTCTACTTGCTTTTGTGTCTGTCTGTCTGCCTGTCTGTCTACCTGCTCGTGTGTCTGTCTGCCTGCCTATCTACCTGTTTGTTTGTCTGTCTGTCTACCTGTCTGTCTGTCTGGTCAGCGTTAGGTAGCATGTGGGTGGTCTGGGGCAGCACAGGGAGTGCAGTGTCTCTCTCTGATGCAGAGATATCAGGGCACCAGATAAATGAAGGCCAACATGCGTGTGGGGATATTACACGCGTGTGGGGATATCACATACGTGTTGGGATATTACCTTTCAGCCAATAACGTCCTTATTGCGTCTCTGAGGCCACCATGGCAGTCCCATAAATCTGTCATGTTGCTCTCATCCCTATAAGACCACGGGCCCGAGAGGGAGAGTGGTGCATCTTGAGGGGTGTGTGTGTGTGTGTGTGTGTGTGTGTGTGCGTGTGTAGAATGCAGAGAGCGTGCCAGATGCATCTAATCTTTCCCTCTGCATCTTGGGAGACAGCAGGGTCTTGATACACCGCCAGCAGGGTCGGGCTGGGTGAGGGGGGGGGGGGGGGGTGAGGGGGAGGAAGGGGGGGGGGGAGGAGGGGGGGGGATGTCACCAATCATCATGTAATTCTGACCCTCACGTCGAGCAGCTCATAAACAGAGTGAGAGATGGAGATGGGGGACATAAAAGCGTGTCCTTTCCCCTCCTGTCTGCGCTCGGCGCTTCTCTCGGTGCGTGCGAACGTTCGGCGGCCGTGACGTCTCAGGGGAAACGCACGCACGCTTCTTCAGCTCCTGTCCAACAGTCTCCTCGACTTCAGCGCCAGATTACGCTTAGTCAGCCGTTTAGAAAGGAGATGCACTTGCGAGTTCTACGCTACCCATGTTAAATGCAAGCAGTTTGTAAGTGTTTCACATTTTTCTGAATTGTTACCCGATTCTTGTTTATGTAATTGTGTTTATTCTTGTTTATGTAATATTGTTTATTGATGTCGATTAATGCTATGTAATTACACAGTGACACTGCAAGTGAGTATAACCACTCAGTGTAATTTTGAGTGAAAATAAAGCTTGAATGAATGAAAAGTCATTTTGGATAAAAGCGTCTGCTAAATTGACTGTAATGTATCGTGTGGTTGAGGAATACACACACAATAAAGTCTGAGACTTATTTCCTTTGTAGCTGTCATTTGCTACAATGATGTTCAGCACAGGCTGACCTCAGCAAAGCACAAAATAGCCTGAGAGGGACTCTAAAACTGCTGACACAGAGAAAGTTTGTGAGTGTAGCTGGATGATTTCCTTGATGCGTGTGTGTGTCCATTCCTGTGGGTGTGTGTGTTCACTAGTGACCTGCTTACCTCCAGCTGGGTGAAAATCTTCTTGGGGTATGTGTGTGTGTGTGTGTGTCCACGCCTGTGTGCGTGTGCGTCCACGCCTGTGTGCATGTGTGTGTGTGTCCACGTCTGTGTGTGTATGGGTGTGTCCACATCTCTATGTGTGTGTGTGTGTCCTGCAAACCTCCAGCTGGGTGAAGATCTTCCTGATGTGTCGGTAGCAGCCCTCGGCGATGTCCATGTCCTCCTCGTACGCGCGGCCCCTGAACACGGGCTGCGGCGCGTTGGAGAAGTACTTGTGGAAGGGGAAGTGGGTCGCCACGGCCGACGCCTCCACCGCGCGGCTCTGCTTGGGCCTGACCTTGCTCATGTACTCCTCCCAGCGAGACATCACCTGGGGCGGGCAGACAGACGCACACACCGGGGTTAGGGGCTCTCTCTATTTCACACACACACACACACCTGTTCCACTGCGTAGCCCCACACAACCTCACAGAAGTCCCCCAGGAGAGGACGTCATCACCTGACACATACACCAAAGGTCTCTCTCTCTCTCCCACACACACACACGCACACGCACACACACACAGGCACACACACACACACCCCGACCTCTCGCTTCACATTAAAGAAGGTTTTAACCTGGGCCACTGCGTAGCCCTCCTGTAATCTCCCAGAACTCCCCCAGGAGAGGACGTCACCTCGTCACCTGAGCACAGGCCCTGAGTGCCGGCAGCGGACGGACTGGGGGGTTTACTTGGCGTCACTAACTACTGCCTGACCTCTGACCTTGACCGTAACCACCTGTCTGACCTCTAACCCCGACCCTAACCATCTGCCTCGATCGGTCCTAAAAAACAAGAGACCTTATCGTCCACCCAGCCCAGGATAGCCAATCGCCTCCGCTTTCACCTGCACCACATCCTGTTTACATAATGCACAGTAGCACGCTTCAGACTGGGTCAGCGTTCAGACCGGGTCAGGGCTCAGACTGGGTCAGGGTTCAGACTGGGTTAGGGTTCAGACTGGGTCAGGGTTCAGACCGGGTCAGGGTTCAGACTGGAGACTGGGTCAGGGTTCAGACTGGGTCAGGGCTCAGACTGGGTCAGGGCTCAGACTGGAGACTGGGTCAGGGTTCAGACTGGGTCAGGGCTCAGACTGGGTCAGGGCTCAGACTGGAGACTGGGTCAGGGTTCAGACTGGGTCAGGGTTCAGACCAGGTCAGGGCTCAGACTGGGTCAGGGCTCAGACTGGAGACTGGGTCAGGATTCAGACTGGGTCAGGGTTCAGACCGGTTCTTTACAGTAAGCCTCATTCCCACCAGCCAGGAGAGCCCTGATACCTGTCCCTGACTGACTAGTTGTGGTGTGTGTGTGTGTGTGTGTGTGTGTGTGTGTGTGTGTGTGTGTGTGCGCGCACGTTGCAAGATCACTGAGCTGAGAGCAAAAAATCACTGCGGGGGTGGGGTGGGGGCAGATCCAGCTTAAAAGGTGGCCTTACTGGGGCTACATTTCCCAATTATTTCCTCAGTCTGGCTGTGTGTGTGTGTGTGTGTGTGTGTGTGTGTGTGTGTGTGTGTGTGTGTGTGTGGTCTTGGCAGGGACCACTGGATCATCATAAACAGCTCAGATCCTGAAGCTGCCCTGGCATATAGATCAATGCAACATAATATTTGTTCGCTCTTTCTCTCCTCTCCATGGCACTCTCTCCTTCCTCTCCTCTTCCACCTCTCCTCCTCTCTCACTCTCTCCTTCCTCTCCTCTTCCACCTCTCCTCCTCTCTCACTCTCTCCTTCCTCTCCTCTCCCACCTCTCCTCCTCTCTCACTCTCTCCTTCCTCTCCTCTTCTCACTCTCTCCTTCCTCTCCTCTCCCCCCTCTCCTCCTCTCACTCTCCTTCCTCTCCTCTCCTCTCCCACCTCTCCTCCTCTCTCACTCTCTCCTTCCTCTCCTCTCCCCCCTCTCCTCCTCTCTCACCCTCTCCTTCCTCTCCTCTCCCACCTCTCCTCCTCTCTCACTCTCTCCTTCCTCTCCTCTTCCACCTCTCTCTCACTCTCCTTCCTCTCCTCTTCCACCTCTCCTCCTCTCTCACTCTCTCCTTCCTCTCCTCTCCCACCTCTCCTCCTCTCTCACTCTCTCCTTCCTCTCCTCTTCCACTCTCCCATCTCTCCTCCTCTCACTCTCTCCTTCCTCTCCTCTTCCACCTCTCCTCCTCTCTCACTCTCTCCTTCCTCTCCTCTCCCACCTCTCCTCCTCTCTCACTCTCTCCTTCCTCTCCTCTCCCACCTCTCCTCCTCTCTCACTCTCTCCTTCCTCTCCTCGTTTTTAATGATGGGATCCCTGGATGAGGGAGACTTGAAAAGGCAAGAGATCAGGTCACGCCCCAAAACACACCCACCCCAGAAACACCGAGACAGACACGCACCCCCCCCCACCCCCAGGCCCGCCCTCACCTGGTAGAGATAGAAGTGTCCAGCAGTCTCACAGGTGTAGGACACGTCTCCAGGGACGTCCAGGCTCTCCTGCAGACGACCCACCTCCCCCAGAAGCTCCAGCCTCCTGGCCAGCACGTAATTCACCCTCCCGTACCTGGGACACACACGCACACACACACACACACGCACGCACGCACGCACGCACACACACACAACACAAGGTTGAGCAGAGCAGGTGAGGAGACAGTAGGGGTGTAACAATATATCGTGCCACAATATATTGCGATACAGAAACGTCACAATACGTATCGTCGAGGTGAAAACAATATCGTGATACGTTTATTGTATATCAGTGAACACTGGCTACACAACGCTGGTAACAAACACGTCTTTTGTCTCTAGGCCTATCCGAGATATTACAACAGTTAAGCTCTAAATTCACAAAGTGTAGTGGAGTAGAAATGTTGAGAAATGCACTACTGGTGTGAACAGCAGCGCTACTGCAACGCTTCACACCTGCCCTTAGTGTATCGTATTGTTATCGTCAACCCAATATCGTGTATCGTATCGTGAGATTAGTGCATGGTTACACCCCTAGGAGACAGGTACTGAGCCTGGACATCTCCAGGGTCCCAGATGTGACGCTATATGTATGCCGCTTCGCTAATACAGCGTCACACCTCCTTCCCATAGGAGAGAGGGTAAGCGGTGTTCCGGCACATTTCTTACCTATTTTTAGAGACTGCTTTTCTCGCATTACTGGCAGACTCGGCTAAACAAATTTAATTAGTTTTCTAACGCGAGTAAAGCAGAAGAAGAAGCGGTCGCGTTGAAAATGTTAGTCACAGTTACAGACATCTGTAGGAGCTGCTGGATACCTTCACATTTGAAGGGAAATAGGTAGGGAGTGCCCCGGAACACCGTTCACCCCTGAAGCGTCACATCTGGGATTATATACTCATCATACCCAGAACCAGTACCAGAGCCACTGCACCAAAACCAGTCATATCATACCCAGAAACAGTATCAGAACCACTGCATTAGAACCAGTCATATCATACCAGAACCAGTACCAGAACCACCACACCAGAACCAGTCACATCAAAACAAAAAACAAAACAAACATCTTTATTCGTCACACAGTGAGTACACACACATCATGGTGTAGGCGGCAATGCCGACACGCGCGAGTGGCTGGAGCGTCCGCCGATGAACATTTTTCTCCTGCTCTCAACCCATCTCGTTGTTCTTCCCCCAAGGGCAGCCGGGAGCAGACAGTAGCATTGTGCATGGGACGCGCCCGGGGACCAACCAAGAGCTCCCGTCTGTCTTCGCCAAGAACGGACAGTGTCGGCGATCTGTTCGTCTGCATGTTTCTCATATTGGGTTCTTTATGGGGGAAACCCTTGCGAACATGGGGAGAACATGCAAATGCCGCACAGAAAGGCCTGGAGACCTTCTTGCTGTGAGGCGACAGTACTAGGTACTGCTCAACCATGCCGCACGTGAGAAATTTTGGGGTTCAGCGTCTTGCTCAAGGACTCTTCAGCAGACTCTGGAAGCAGAACCAGTACCAGAACCAATCATAGCATGAACCAACCACCATATCAGACAGATCCCAGACCTCCCAACCAGGCTGGGTCTGTTCAAACCAGTGATATCAACCAGGCTGGGTCTGTTCAAACCAGTGATATCAGCCAGGCTGGGTCTGTTCAAACCAGTGATATCAGCCAGGCTGGGCCTGTTCAAACCAGTGATATCAGCCAGGCTGGGTCTGTTCAAACCAGTGATATCAGCCAGGCTGGGCCTGTTCAAACCAGTGATATCAGCCAGGCTGGGCCTGTTCAAACCAGTGATATCAGCCAGGCTGGGTCTGTTCAAACCTGTGATATCAACCAGGCTGGGCCTGTTCAAACCTGTGATATCAGCCAGGCTGGGCCTGTTCAAACCAGTGATATCAGCAGCACCCACACTCTGCAAACTACTAGCTGCTACAGTAAGAACACTCTGGGAAAAGGTTTCCTTACAGAAAGAACCATGTTCAACTCCATCAGGTTCCTTACAGAACCCTGTTCAGCTCCATCAGGTTCCTTACAGAACCCTTTTCAGCTCTATAAGGTGCTGTTAGGAACCTGTGACATGACTGCACAGTGAGTTTCAACCTAAATATGTTTCCAGTATCCTAAACACCAGATCCTGCTGTGCGTGGAGCGGATAATCCAATCTAAAATTGACTGCGCTCGCTCAATGATAGCTATTAATAGAGAGTGTGCTAGCGCTATGATATCTATTAATAGAGACGTTTATCCATGGAGTGGATAATCCAGTCTAAATAGCCCAATGATGGCTATTAACAGTCTGTTACCGAGGCCATGGGGGCGAACCCTGGTGCACTCTGAGGATATTCACTGATTTTAAAAACATGGGAGATATTTAAATATTTGAATCATAAGAACACACACACACACACCAGACTATTCAGTCAAGACACAGGACCACACACTAAATAAGAGAGGGGCGTGGCCAGCTGGCTACACCAGGATAGGACATGTCACAAACGAGGTAGGGCTAATACTAGTGAGGTGTGCTCTCTTTATAGACCCCACTACGCTGCTCAAAGAGAGAGAGAGAGAGAGAGAGAGAGAGAAAGAATGAGAGAAATAATTAGAGACATGGAGAGAGAGAGAGAGAGATAGAGAGAAAGAATGAGAGAGAAATAATTAGAGACATGGAGAGAGAGAGAGGGAGAGAGAGAGAGAGGGAGAGAGAGAGAGAGAGAGAGAGAGAGAGAGCTTTAGTTATGATGGAGCATTAGGGAGATGCAATGTTACAATTGCTCTTTTCTTCCTCTCTCTCTCCTCTCCCAAACACCATCTCTGTCCAGCAGCTCATTAAACAGAACAGGAGAGGCAGTGCTAACGAATGGAGCCGTAACCTTCCTCTCCGTTAGCCATTGAGAGAAGTGTTGACGTTCATTTTTCATCCCGTATGCGGCGGTGTTAATTACACCCTCCTCACAGGGGAGGGAGGAGAGCCGAGTCTGCAGGCTGTAGAGTCAGCGTCCTCCTCCTGTCTGCAACAATGCAGTGGTGCTTCGCTATGGCCGAGTACGGTCTCTCTATCGGTGGTCTCTCTATCTTACTACGGTAGTGTGTGGTCTCTCTACTGTATCCAACTACGGTAGAGTGTGGTCTTGTCTTACTACGGTAGAACACAGTCTCTCTAACTACGGTAGAGTGCGGTCTCTCTAAATAACTACGGTAGAGTGCGGTCTCTCTAAATAACTACGGTAGAGTGTGGTCTCTATCTTACTACAGTAGAGTGTGGTCTCTCTACCTTACGACAGTAGAGTGTGGTCTCTCTATCTTACTATGGTAAAGTGTAGTCTCTCTAACTACGGTAGAGTGTGGTCTATCTAACTATGGTAGAGTGTGGTCTCTCTAACTACAGTAGAGTGTGGTCTCTCTAACTAACTGCAGTTGAGTGTGGTCTCTATCTAACTACAGTAGGGTGTGGTCTCTCAATCGTACTACAGTAGAGTACAGTCTATCTAACTACAGTAGGGTGTGGTCTCTCAATCGTACTACAGTAGAGTACAGTCTATCTAACTACAGTAGTGTGTGCTCTCTCTATCGTACTACAGTAGAGTACAATCTATCTAACTACGGTAGAGTGTGCTCTCTCTATCGTACTACAGTAGAGTACAGTCGAACTACAGTAGAGTGCGGCCTCTCTATCTAACTACGGTAGGGTGTGCTCTCTCTATCTAACTACGGTAGAGTGTGCTCTCTCTATCGTACTACAGTAGAGTGCGGTCTCTCTATCCTACACCTCTTTTTATGATGACATGATGCCTAGACTCAATAGTATCAAATCAGTTCAAATCAAACTTTATTTGTATAGCTTATATAACGCACAGAGGAAACAACATGTGCTTTACAGAGAGCAAAGGGGGGATGGACATAGATCCTACCCCTACATTTTCCAGAGGGAAGCGAAAAAACAGTTCACTCAAGGGCATAAATACTTTACCACTTTGCTACTAAAGCATGACTTTTAGCTGTGTTTTCAAGGCAAAGGCAATATTCTAACAAGCCACAGAAGCTCTCTATAGGGTCCTATTTGTCTATTTGTCTCTGCGCAGTGCTTTATGTAGCCTGGTTATAAATACCACACACGGTATAGGCACGCGCTTGAGATACAAGCTCTGGATTAATATTCAATGAAGTCCAGCTATTTTTAACCCAAGGCCCTTTCTGTTTCTAACCCAGACTGACTACCGCAGAGCACACACAGATCCAGCTAATTCCAAAAACAAGTTGGGGTAAATATAGCCGCATGCATCCAACGGAGAAGGTTTTGGGCATCCTCTGTTCCGAAGATCCACTCTCTCCACCCCCTCCCCCTCTCTCTCCATCCATCCCTCCCTCTCTCTCTCCATATATCCCTGCCTCTCTCCATCCATCCCTCCCTCTCTCTCTCTCCATATATCCCCATCTCTCTCAGGTCTGTGGTCGTGCTATAAGTGGCTTCCTTATCCCCAATCTCTCTGTCCATCTACCCTGCTCTCTCTCTCTGTCCATCTACCCTGCTCTCTCTCTCTGTCCATCTACCCTGCTCTCTCTCTCTGTCCATCTACCCTGCTCTCTCTCTCTGTCCATCTACCCTGCTCTCTCTCTCTCTGTCCATCTACCCTGCTCTCTCTCTCTGTCCATCTACCCTGCTCTCTCTCTCTGTCCATCTACCCTGCTCTCTCTCTCTGTCCATCTACCCTGCTCTCTCTCTCTCTGTCCATCTACCCTGCTCTCTCTCTCTGTCCATCTACCCTGCTCTCTCTCTCTGTCCATCTACCCTGCTCTCTCTCTCTGTCCATCTACCCTGCTCTCTCTCTCTGTCCATCTACCCTGCTCTCTCTCTCTGTCCATCTACCCTGCTCTCTCTCTCTGTCCATCTACCCTGCTCTCTCTCTCTGTCCATCTACCCTGCTCTCTCTCTCTGTCCATCTACTCTGCTCTCTCTCTCTGTCCATCTACCCTGCTCTCTCTCTCTGTCCATCTACCCTGCTCTCTCTCTCTCTCCATCTACCCTGCTCTCTCTCTCTTTCCATCTATCGCTCTCTCTCTCTGTCCATCTATCGCTCTCTCTCTCTGTCCATCTACCCTGCTCTCTCTCTCTGTCCATCTACCCTGCTCTCTCTCTCTGTCCATCTACCCTGCTCTCTCTCTCTGTCCATCTACCCTGCTCTCTCTCTCTCTCCATCTACCCTGCTCTCTCTCTCTTTCCATCTATCGCTCTCTCTCTCTGTCCATCTATCGCTCTCTCTCTCTGTCCATCTATCGCTCTCTCTCTCTGTCCATCTACCCTGCTCTCTCTCTCTGTCCATCTACCCTGCTCTCTCTCTGTCCATCTACCCTGCTCTCTCTCTCTGTCCATCTACCCTGCTCTCTCTCTCTGTCCATCTACTCTGCTCTCTCTCTCTGTCCATCTACCCTGCTCTCTCTCTCTGTCCATCTACCCTGCTCTCTCTCTCTGTCCATCTATCCCTCTCTTCCTCTCTGTCCATCTATCCCTCTCTCTCCCTCTCTGTCCATCTATCTCTCTCTCTCTGTGTCATCTACCCCTCTCTCTCTCTCTCTGTCCATCTCTCTCTCTCTGTTCATCTCTCTCTCTCTCTGTCCATCTATCTCTCTCTCTCTGTCATCTATTCCTCTCTCTCTCTGTCCATCTATCCCTCTCTCTCTCTCTCTGTCATCTACTCCTCACTCTCTCTCTGTCCATCTCTCTCTCTCTCTCTCAGGTCTGTGTTAGTGCTATAAGTGTCTTCCTTTTCCCTCTCTTTAGTGTCTGGGACTGAGTCACTGTCCCTCAAGGCACTTCAGTCTCTCTCACTAACTCACACCCACCCACCCCACAAGCAAGCAAGCAAGCAAGCAAGCAAGCAAGCAAGCAAGCAAACACACACACACACACACACACACACACACACACACACACACACACACACACACACACACACACACACACACACACACACACACACACACACACACACACACACACACACACACACACACACACACACACACACACACACACACACACACACACACACACACACACACAAACAACCCTCGACCACTTCGTCAACCGAGATCCTGCGAAAGCGAGCCTATAATCTTTAAATTGTTTAAGTCAAGAAAATGCGCCTATATGAAAAGTGAATGAGCACGAACGGCTGGACATAATTTAAATGTAAATAAAATAACTTAATGTTTGGCGGGTTGGGTGTGGGTCTCTACATTTTAGAAGATAATGACGTCGGGGGGGGTGGCGGGTGGATGATTGATGAGTGCACGCGGATTCGGGTGCGCTCAAACTCCATCCGCGCATCTCTAATACATCCACACACACGCACACATCCACACACACGCACACATCCACACACACGCACACATCCACACCCCCCACCCACGCACGCACACACGCACAAACACACACCCCTCCAAAAATAAAAATGATGCAATGTGAGAACCACTGAGGCTACTCTGGCGAGACACTAGTGAGTCTCATCTCATCTAAAAGCAAAACAACTCCCCACATAGCCACTGGCACAGTGAAGAGATGAGTAGCACTGTGTGTGTGTGGGTGTGAGTGTGCATGCGTGTGCGTGTGTGTGTGCATGCGTGTGTGTGCATGCGTGTGTGTGCATGCGTGTGCATGCGTGTGTGTACGTGTGTGTGTGCGCGCGTGTGCATGCGTGTGTGTGTGTGCGTGCATGCGCGTGTGTGTGTGTGTGTGTGCGTGTCTGCCTACGCGTATCACAGAGTAACAGGGCTGAACACTTGATCCAGCGTGACTTCCTAAGCAAGCCCCGGGGGTCACAGACTATGACCAAGTTTGTCAGTGGCTCGTCAATCCAGCCCCCGACAGACCCCCACCCCTGACCGACCCCCACCCAAGACCGACCCCCACCCCCGACCGACCCCCACCCCTGACCGACCCCCACCCCGACCGACCCCCACCCCGACAGACCCACACCCCCGACAGACCCCCACCCTGACCGACCCCCACCCCTGACCGACCCCCACCCCGACAGACCCCACCCCTGACCGACCCCCACCCCGACAGACACCCACCCCTGACAGACCCCCACCCCCGACCGACCCCCACCCAAGACCGACCCCCACCCAAGACCGACCCCCACCCCGACAGACCCCCACCCCCAACCGACCCCCACCCCCAAAAGACCCCCACCCCCGACAGACCCCCACCCCCGACAGACGCCCACCCCCGACAGACCCTCACCCCCAACCGACCCCCACCCCGACAGACCCCCACCCCCGGCCGACCCCCACCCCCGACAGACCCCCACCCCCGACAGACCCCCACTCCCGACAGTCCCCCACCCCGCTCTGCTCTGCCGGACACCTGCTCTGGTACCGGAGCCTCACAGGGGCCGGCCCCCTCCCTCTGGGTGTTAACGAGAGCAGGGTCAGACGGGGAGGAGGAGGAGGAGGAGGAGGAGTCATGTCTGATGATGAAGATAAGCCAAGAGCCTGGAGAACTGTGTGTTCCTGTCACTGTGCTGGCTCACACTCACTATGTGTGTGGGGGGCAGCTGGGCGTGTGGTCAGCTCGGGTCACCCACGAAGCGCGTGTGTGTGTGTGTGTGTGTGTGTGTGTGTGTGTGTGTGTGTGTGTGTGTGTGTGTGTGCGTGCGTGTGTGTGTGTGTGTGTGTGTGAGAGAGAGAGCTGGACCGCCTGTCCCCTGCTGTCCTCACCTGCTGAAGTCCTTCTCGGTCTCCAGCTCCTCTTCCCCGTGACCCAGACGCAGCAGGTGACGCTCGTCGATGTCCAGGGCCATGATCTTCTCAAACAGCTGGTTCAGAGCCTGAAAGGACACACACACACGCACATATTATATTACACACACACACTCGGTGTAATCGTAGTCAACAGTGTACTTGGCTTGGGTATAGGGCATGGGACACCGCCAAGCCTGTCAAGCTGCTTCTGTCTGCATTCTGCTCCTGTCTGCGTCCTTTGAATGTGATGACAATTAAACTGCAAGACGTGATTGGTTAGAGGATGAACTAGACAAGGGGTTCGGTAGTAGCCTGACACTCAGACTGAGAACTGCTTTTTCTTTTCACGCCATGACTCAGTCTGAACAGGCTCCCGTTGCAGCTGTTTTTCCGAGATGGGCGTTGCCGAAGGAGTCCTCTGCGATTAGTTCATCCCCTAACCAATCACGTAGCGCAGTTTCATTCCGTCATCGCATTCAAAGGACGCTCACTGGCCTGGTTGGAATTCCAACTGAGAAATCACTCTGGATGAGAGCCTTTCCAGACCCTGAATCACATTTTGAAAATTAAAGTGGACATGTGATTCAGGTGCTGGAGCCAGGCTAATTTGGTTGGGGAGATTTTTCACAACATGATTTAACAAAATAACCAACTACAGGGGAAAAAAACAGGTGGTTTAAATTAGGGAAGCGCAGTAAAGGTGTGTGTGTGTGTGTGTGTGTGTGTGTGTGTGTTTCTTACCTGGTTGGAATGTGTGACAATGAGTGTCCTCTGCTCGGGGAAGTTGTGGTAGAGGTTGGAGATGATCTGGACGGCCACATCCGTCTTCCCTGTACCTGGGGGCCCCACAACCTGGAGAGAGAAGGGGGAGAGGGTTAGAGATGAGAGTAGAGAGGGCTAGAGATGAGAGTAGAGAGGATTAGAGATGAGAGTAGAGAGAGGGTTAGAGATGAGAGTAGAGAGAGAGGGTTAGAGATGAGAGTAGAGAGAGAGGGTTAGAGATGAGAGTATAGAGAGAGGGTTAGAGATGAGAGTAGAGAGAGGGTTAGAGATGAGAGTAGAGAGGATTAGAGATGAGAGTAGAGAGAGGGTTAGAGATGAGAGTAGAGAGAGAGGGTTAGAGATGAGAGTAGAGAGAGAGGGTTAGAGATGAGAGTAGAGAGAGGGTTAGAGATGAGAGTAGAGAGGGTTAGAGATGAGAGTAGAGAGAGGGTTAGAGATGAGAGTAGAGAGAGAGGGTTAGAGATGAGAGTAGAGAGAGAGGGTTAGAGATGAGAGTAGAGAGAGGGTTAGAGATGAGAGTAGAGAGAGGATTAGAGATGAGAGTAGAGAGAGAGGGTTAGAGATGAGAGTAGAGAGAGAATTAGAGATGAGAGTAGAGAGAGGGTTAGAGATGAGAGTAGAGAGGATTAGAGATAAGAGTAGAGAGAGAGGGTTAGAGATGAGAGTAGAGAGAGAGGGTTAGAGATGAGAGTAGAGAGAGAGGGCATTAGAGATGAGAGTAGAGAGGATTAGAGATGAGAGTAGAGAGAGGGTTAGAGATGAGAGTAGAGAGAGAGGGTTAGAGATGAGAGTAGAGAGAGGATTAGAGATGAGAGTAGAGAGAGGGTTAGAGATGAGAGTAGAGAGAGAGGGTTAGAGATGAGAGTAGAGAGAGGATTAGAGAGGATTAGAGATGAGAGTAGAGAGAGAGGGTTAGAGATGAGAGTAGAGAGAGGGTTAGAGATGAGAGTAGAGAGGGTTAGAGATGAGAGTAGAGAGGGGATTAGAGATGAGAGTAGAGAGGGTTAGAGATGAGAGTAGAGAGAGAGGGTTAGAGATGAGAGTAGAGAGGGGATTAGAGATGAGTAGAGAGAGAGGGTTAGAGATGAGAGTAGAGAGGATTAGAGATGAGAGTAGAGAGAGAGGATTAGAGATGAGAGGAGAGAGATAATTAGAGATGAGAGTAGAGAGGGGATTAGAGATGAGAGTAGAGAGGATTAGAGATGAGAGTAGAGAGAGAGGATTAGAGATGAGAGAGAGATAATTAGAGATGAGAGTAGAGAGGGGATTAGAGATGAGAGTAGAGAGAGGATTAGAGATGAGAGTAGAGAGAGAGGGCTAGAGATGAGAGTAGAGAGGATTAGAGATGAGTAGAGAGAGAGGGTTAGAGATGAGAGTAGAGAAGGGATTAGAGATGAGTAGAGAGAGGATTAGAGATGAGAGTAGAGAGAGGATTAGAGATGAGAGTAGAGAGTAGAGAGGGGATTAGAGATGAGAGGAGATAGGGGATTAGAGACGAGAGTAGAGAGGGGATTAGAGATGAGAGTAGAGAGAGGGTTAGAGATGAGAGTAGAGAGAAAGGGTTAGAGATGAGAGTAGAGAGGATTAGAGATGAGAGTAGAGAGATGATTAGAGATGAGAGTAGAGAGATGATTAGAGATGAGAGTAGAGAGGATTAGAGATGAGAGTAGAGAGAGGGTTAGAGATGAGAGTAGAGCGAGAGGATTAGAGATGAAAGGAGAGAGAGGATTAGAGATGAGAGTAGAGAGGATTAGATATGAGAGTAGAGAGAGGATTAGAGATGAGAGTAGAGAGAGGATTAGAGATGAGTTGAGATAATTAGAGATGAGAGTAGAGAGAGGATTAGAGATGAGAGTAGAGAGGGGATTAGAGATGAGTAGAGAGGATTAGAGATGAGAGTAGAGAGGATTAGAGATGAGAGTAGAGAGAGGGTTAGAGATGAGAGTAGAGAGAGGGTTAGAGATGAGAGTAGAGAGAGAGGATTAGAGATGAGAGGAGAGAGAGGATTAGAGATGAGAGGAGAGAGAGGATTAGATATAAGAGTAGAGAAAGGATTAGAGATGAGAGTAGAGAGGATGAGATATGCGAGTAGAGATGATTAGATATGAGAGTAGAGAGAGGATTAGAGATGAGTAGAGAGGATTAGATATGAGAGTAGAGAGAGGATTAGAGATGAGAGTAGAGAGAGGATTAGAGATGAGAGTAGAGATAATTAGAGATGAGAGTAGAGAGAGGATTAGAGATGAGAGTAGAGAGAGGATTAGAGATGAGATTAGAGAGATGATTAGAGATGAGAGTAGAGAGGGGATTAGAGATGAGTAGAGAGAGGATTAGATATGAGAGTAGAGAGAGGATTAGAGATGAGAGTAGAGAGAGGATTAGAGATGAGAGTAGAGATAATTAGAGATGAGAGTAGAGAGGGGATTAGAGATGAGAGTAGAGAGAGGATTAGAGATGAGAGTAGAGATCATTAGAGATGAGAGTAGAGAGAGGATTAGAGATGAGAGTAGAGAGGATTAGAGATGAGATTAGAGAGATGATTAGAGATGAGAGTAGAGAGAGGATTAGAGATGAGAGTAGAGAGATAATTAGAGATGAGAGTAGAGAGAGGATTAGAGATGGAAGAAGAGAGAGGATTAGAGATGGGAGAGAGAGAGGGAGAGAGAGAGATAGAGAGACACAGAGAAATAGAGAGATAGAGAGACAGAGAGAGAGAGAGAGCTGGAAAGAAGAGCACGGCCCCTTGACCTTCAGAGGTTTGTGTTTGCATTCTGAAGGCAACACCAAACAGACGAGGTGCTCAAAAACATCAGTCTACTTCTGAAGACTAAACTACCACCTCGCCCCAGTAGGCGACTTCTCCGACTTCTCATCTACCAACCAGTCTGCTGAACCCCACAGCCGAGGGCTGCTGATACCCAGCTCTGTGGAGCGGAGGCCAGGAGAGGCGGGGAGCAGATCTTGGCTGCCAACCACGATGGCGCATGCCAGGGTGTAGGAGCGGGCGCGGAGCTGGCAGGGTAGGGCGTTTTACCACAGCGCTGATAGCCAACCTGCCATATTTATTACTCCTACCAGTCCACAGATAACAATAATAACAATAACAGATAAATAGCCAGCCACGGGATGGCGCCAGGATCGCACCACTCACACCCAACGTGCGTGTTTGTTTGTGTGTGGGTGTGTTTATGTGAGAAATGGCGTGTATGTGAGCAAAACGCTGTTGGAAAATGAGACACGAGTGGGCCTGTGAATGCGTGTGTGTATGAGAGAGAGCATTTGTGTGCAAAACAACAGTTGGGTTGATGGTTGAATGGTGTATGCATATAGCGACAAGCCGTGTGTGGTTGTGTGTGCGTGTGTATGCGCGCTACACAGGACTGAGAGGCACGCTAACCCGTCCTCTGGCCACATCCAATCTAGACTCCAGACCCTCCGGTCAACAGTGTGGTGTCATGATTGTATGGTCAGGACTGGGAGTCAGTCATGAGGTCAAGAGAGCTACTGTAGCTACTAGCAGTTTAGTTTAGGAGTTTCTATAACCGGTGTTGCCTGTTGCCGCGGTCCCTGACCGCCGGGCCACAGACCGCTACCGGGCCGTGAGTCACCCGCTACCGGGCCGTGAGTCACCCTCTAC
The DNA here is from genome assembly GCF_949987555.1 of Borostomias antarcticus. Lineage (NCBI taxonomy): Eukaryota > Metazoa > Chordata > Actinopteri > Stomiiformes > Stomiidae > Borostomias > Borostomias antarcticus. The sequence continues at coordinate 5,874,317 of NC_140249.1, forward strand.
CGGGCCGTGAGTCACCCTCTACCGGGCCGTGAGTCCCTCTCTACCGGGCCGTGAGTCACCCTCTACCGGGCCGAGTCACCCTCTACCGGGCCGTGAGTCACCCTCTACCGGGCTGTGAGTCACCCTCTACCGGGCCGAGTCACCCTCTACCTGGCCGTGAGTCACCCTCTACCGGGCCGTGAGTCACCCTCTACCGGTCCGTGAGTCACTCTCTACCGGGCCGTGAGTCACCCTCTACCGGGCCGTGAGTCGCCCTCTACCGGGCCGTGAGTCACCCTCTACCGGGCCGTGAGTCACCCTCTACCGGGCCGTGAGTCACCCTCTACCGGGCCGTGAGTCACCCTCTACCGGGCCGAGTCACCCTCTACCTGGCCGTGAGTCACCCTCTACCGGGCCGTGAGTCACCCTCTACCGGGCCGTGAGTCACCCTCTACCGGGTCATGGAAGGATTAGGTGGCCTTAACAGCATGTGAGACAACTTCATCTCTGCCAACCTTCTGGATCAGGACCGAAAACCTTGCCCCCACTTCTCACATCCTATCTCTGCGAAGCGGGGATTTCCGCAGTGATGGCGACCAAAACACAGAATTACGAGTAGGCTGGATACGGCACGCTACGCGGACCGCACCCCCCCCCACCCCCTTGGACGACTGGTCCTTGGAAATATTGTCAATATGGAACCGGTCCCTGGTGCAAAAAACGCTGGGAACCGCTGGTTCATAGGACCAAACAGAGCTCGCTACTAACAGTGTATGAGGTACTGAGGGGCTTCTTACCATGGTGAGTCCAGGCTGCATCCCAGCACGGATGGCTTCTATCTGCGTCGGGGTGAACTGGATGGTGTTCCTGTTCAAACACAACACAACAGACGGAAGCTCTTTTCATGAGAGGGCGATTGTTTTTTTTCTTCCAGATGCGATTAGCCTAACATTTAAATATCAACAGCCTAGTCTGACAGGGCTCGCTACTGTGCGCGACTGAAATGCCAGCCGATCCAACATTCTCGGCAAACGCAACATCTAACATGATGGGGAGGGGAAGGGGGGGGGGGCATTTGTACCAGGCTGGAAGAAACGTGAGAGGGGGGTTAGAGTGGGGGGAGAGGGTGAGGGTGGGGTCTGGGGAGAGGGCGGGGGAGAGGGTGAGGGCGGGCTCAGAGTAAAGGCGCTGCGCTCTACGGTATTGTGACTGGTGGCATGGAGGTCAGAGGTCAGAGCCTTGATCTCTGCTCAGAGCTAAGTTTACCCAAGCACAGCAGGAGGCCGGGGGAAGAGGGGGGGGGGGGGGGGGGGGGGGGGGGGGCTGGGGGCTGGTTCAACACTTGAATTTCCACCCTCCTCACCGTTTGGGCTGGTTGTACGGGTACGGCCCCCGGTTAAGAGGGACGTGAGGCTCCACCACCAAGGTCCGGTCTTCCTCCTCCTCCTCCTCCTTCTCCTCCTCCTCCTCATCCGCCTTCCTCTTCCTCCCCTTGTCTGTCCTGGTCCGGACGGGGAACTTGATCCTGAAACACAGGAAGTCAGGTGGTGAGCAGGTGGGGGGGTAGGGACGAGAAAGGAACAGCACTGTGAATTAAGTTCTGATGGACGGCGTTCATTCTCTCCCCTGCTGGAGGTCTACAAGGACAAGTGTGAATGACCATGACTCATCATAACTTATACAACCAACTGGAACTTTTAATATCTTTCCATCTCCACGCCCATCCACTCTCTACCATGATCATAATAATAATAATAATAATTATTATTATTATTATTCATTATATAGAGTCGGAGACAATCTCAAAGTGCTTAAAAATGGTCTAGCTAACGTTGCCTCCTTCCCAAAAGCGATTAGCCAACATTAACGCCATCTTCATAGGGCCCTGCTCATTCTAATCTCATTTGACCTTTGACCCTTACCTGAAGGGCGGTATCTGCAGGTCGGTGTTCTCCTCGGTGACCTTGACCGTGTATCCAGGGAAACAGGACCTCAGGTGGTCGAGGGACAGGAAGGTGTCGTTGAAGTCCAGCGTAGAGATCTGATTGGGCATCTTGGAGTAGTGGGCGCTGCCCGGGTCACCGTACCCGAGGATGATGTCATGGAGCCAGTCGGGGACGACGCACTCCGTGTTCATCAGGTTCCTGATGGTCTCAAGGACGGCCTGGAGGACAGGAAGAGAAAACCGGAAGAGGAAACAGAATGAGGAAACAGGATGAGGAAACAGGATGAGGAAACAGGATGAGGAAACAGGATGAGGAAACAGGATGAGGAAACAGGATGAGGAAACAGGATGAGGAAACAGGATGAGGAAACAGGATGAGGAAACAGGATGAGGAAACAGGATGAGGAAACAGGATGAGGAAACAGGATGAGGAAACAGGGTGAGGAAACAGGGTGAGGGAACAGGAAGAAGAAACAGGGTGAGGGAACAGGATGAGGAAACAGGGTGAGGGAACAGGATGAGGAAACAGGGTGAGGGAACAGGATGAGGGAACAGGGTGAGGGAACAGGGTGAGGGAACAGGATGAGGAAACAGGATGAGGGAACAGGATGAGGGAACAGGATGAGGGAACAGGATGAGGGAACAGGATGAGGAAACAGGATGAGGAAACAGGATGAGGAAACAGGATGAGGAAACAGGGTGAGGGAACAGGGTGAGGGAACAGGATGAGGGAACAGGATGAGGAAACAGGATGAGGGAACAGGATGAGGGAACAGGATGAGGAAACAGGGGGAGGGAACAGGAAGAAGAAACAGGATGTACAGGGATGAAGATATCCATGTCTAGGTAGCTAGGTATATATCTATATAACGCTCAATAATAATGTACATATATATATACAGTAGGACCCCACTCATCCGAACTTCAGAGATCCGAACCTCCCGGTCTACCGGACAGGCAAAAAAAAGTTTTTTGTTTTTTTTAGCCTGCTATCTGGTTACTGGTGGGATTTTCATTACAGTAGCCTACTGTATCCTACTGTGAATAAAAACAGAACTGTATGTAGACCTACATGTTGCCTGTAGGCTGTAGCCTACTGTCACGTTTCATTTCTTTGTTACTTTAATGTCGAGCGCAAAACGCAAACTGCTGCTGCGCAAGAGCTGCATTCCTTGGTAGCCAGAAAGCGCGTCAGCAACCTGAAGCAGAGGAGCATCGAGTCATTTTTCGTTCCCAATTAATGGACTTCAGGAACACAGACGTGTTGTAAGCATGTAGATTATCCTACTAGGCCTACTGTATTTGTTAAATAATAGCCTACAGCCTATAGGCCACGTTAGCCTACATCGGTTGTTTTAGAGACTTTCTTTTAGGCTACAATAGCCTAAGACACGACAACTTGTCTGTCATTTCATTTATTTATTTATTGATTATCATTTGCTCTAATTGTTCTAATGTTGGGTTGTTTTTAGGCTATCCCATTTTGTTCTGCGAATACAGTAGCCTATCGATGCAGCGTACGCCTCATTTGAGAATAAAGTACTGTATTTGATCAAAGCATGCACTCAAGTGGAAATTCGGTTACTTTATTATAGGCTACTGTAGGCCTATTATAGGCTAGGATATATGAGTTTAGTTGGCTATTTGATTGCAATTTTGATGCATTTTCACAAGTAATTAAGGGTATTTATCGGCCTATTATGAGTCTATATGAAACAAGTATACCACTTATTGAATTTGGTGCATTTTAACATAAGTTTCAGTCATCCGGACATTTCAGAGATACGAACGACCTTCGGTCCTGTTGGGTTCGGATAAGTGGGGTCCTACTGTGTATATATATATACACACACATGCATACATTTTTTAAAACATCCAGGTGAAGTAAGCGGACTGCTCTCTGCTGGTGTGTGAAAATGCAAATCTCATGCTACTGTACCCACACACACACACACACACACACACACACACACACACACACACACACACACACACACACACACACACACACGGACGTGGACAGACGGACACACACGTCACGTATACTGTAGAAGCGGTTGCACCACTTAAGAATATCACACACACTTCTGTCACCATTTGAGATACCAGGCATAACATATGGAAGGGTGAAAAAGACACTAGTCTACAGGACAGCCTGAGGTGACAGGAAACAGGAAACCAACATCATTATCAGGCATTAATGTAACAATACAAAAAATCTCTCAAACTCCTGTCACCATTCGAGACACGAGGGCAGATCATTATAGATGGAACCACACTACATGAAAGAACACACGAGAAAATTCTTTAGCAGTTTATTTTAGGTGGGTAAGAATAGCAGTGGTGCATGTCAATTATGTTTTAATGAGCTGCCAAGCTCCTCATGTCCTGTGTCTGTGGCTCAACCCCACTGTGAGCTAACGGGGGGGGGGGGGGATTAAAGTGGTTCTTGAAAAGCTGTTCCCTCTCATAGACAGAGGCCTCCCACAGATTTAAAACAAAACAACAGAAATTAGCTTGAGAGAATGCAGGAGAACGTAAAACTGTGATGAGCTATCTAATGACCAAGTACAGTATGTACGCTCTAAAAAGGTGTGAAAACTATAAACTGAGCCAAACTAATCTGGAAGCCTACAGAAAGATCAGCACTGTCCAGACTCCAATTAGACACTTGCTAAAAAGAGACCAGAACCTATGACTAGTGGAAAATACTACAGCTGCCGATGAAAATCCAGCGCCATAAGACAGGGTTCCCACTCCACAGCAGCCTGCAACTACAGGCACGCTTCCAGAGATTGATGACGGGGGGGGGGGGGGGGGGGGGGGCTCACTGCAAGGTCACCCCGGGAGGACTGCCTCTGTCTGGGGTCAGGGGGAGGGACTAGGGGCCTTGATCTGGTGGTAATCCTGGACCCCGCCTCCCCCAGCCCTGGGCAGCTTGGTCTGAGTGATAGATCACCATGAGGGGATGCAGGCAGAGAAGAGCCAAGGACTGGGAGGGGAGGGGGGCGGGGGGCAAGGCCTGGTGGGGGGGTCTCAAATGGAGAGATGGGAGGAGGGAGAAGGTGTTGTGTCTGGATTATAGGTGCGGGGGGGGAGTGGACATGTTATCTTGAAGTTGTTCCAATTGGGCTCGTGTCTTCAGTAGTGGAGGTAGTGGAGGTGCAGTGAGAGAGAGAGAGAGAGGGAGGGAGAGAAATAGAGCAAGGGAGGGAGAGAGGGGGAGGGAGGGAGACAAAGAGAGGGAGGGAGAGAGAGGGGAGAGAGAGAGAGAGAGAGAGAGGTGGAAGGGAGGGAGGGAGAGAGAGAAAGGGAGAGAAATAGAGCAAGGGAGGGAGAGAGGGAGACAGAAAGAGGGAGGGAGAGAGAGGGGGGTGAGACAGGGAGAGAGAGATAGAGAGAGAACGAAGATGATAGAGAGAGAGAGAGAGAGAGAGAGAGAGAGAGAGAGAGAGAGAGAGAGAGAGAGAGAGAGAGAGAGAGAGAGAGGTGATGTCTGGTTTCGAGGTGAGGGGGGGTTGTGCTGCGCTTACCTTGAAGTTGTTCTCCTTGGGCTTGCGCCTCATGATGATGTTGAAGGTCTCGTAGGGGTCCTCGGTGCTGTTCTGGATGCTGCTGGTCATGTCCTGCTGGTACTGGTTGGGGTCCAGCCACATGCGGAAGGTCCTGGTGTCGCCCCGCAGTTTGGGTTTGGGGTCAGGGCCTGGGTGGAGGAGGAGGAGGAGGAGGAGGCACAAACAACAGCACAGCGGTTATAAAAATAAATGTCGCTGCCGTGATATTTGAAACTGTAGCATAGTGCAGATTCAGTAACGCTAGACGGAAGCCAGGACCCAGGTTTGGAGGGATGACTTGGAGCCAAATGAACCAGCCAGTAATTCAGTGTCCGCACACGTCGTCGCTGACCTTCTAGCTACTAATAAAAGTAGAGATGATAGGCGATGGGCTAGGAGGATTAGTGCTTGACCACGCAGGGACGAACCACAGGCTTTAACCTGCGTCACACGACCCTGCAGGCAAGCGTGAACCAGACAGCCTCTTCAATAAGGAGCCGAGGCACATCTAGTGTGTATTTGATGGTCATCGCTTACGTAAGTACACTTACACTAGTACGCACACACGCGCACTCACACACACGTGAAATGTCCTTGAAATCAGAGACGGATTACTAACGAGGCCAACGCCGTAAAAAGCCAGGGAGGGTTTTAGAGGGGGGCCAGCCTCGCCGTTTCGCAAATCCCAGGGCCTCTTCTCTCCTCCCTAAAAACAGCTTAGCTGACCAATCCTGGCCCACCTCAGCACCCACACGCATTACACACCAAATCCTCACACGCTCACACACACACTTTGATAACTCTCTCTCGAACACACACACACTTTGATAACTCTCTCTAACACACACACACTTTGATAACTCTCTCTCTCGAACACACACACACACACTTTGATACCTCTCTCTCACATGCATGCACACACACGCGCTCACACACACTTTGATACCTCTCTCTAACATGCACAAACACTTTGAAACCTCTCTCTCTCTCTCACACACACACACGCACACACACACACTTTGATGGCTCTCCCTCACACCCTGGCGAGGGCCTTCGGGCTGCTTCCCTCAGGGAGCAGGTCAGCCAGCTTCCACAGACGTCTGTGTACGTCTGTATTTATGTATGTATGAGTGTGTGCGCGTGCGTGCGTGTGAGTGTGAGTGTCTGCCTCTGAGTGTGGGTGTGTGTGCATAATCAAATCTCCTCTCCGATCAGCAGCAAGGGCAGAGACAGAGAGGGACACCTCGGGTGTTAAAGATTTGAATCAAACGTTAAGGGGCGTGCCCTGGGGTAAGATGGCCGCCCTGGGGAGTGACGGCCCTCGGGCGCCATGGAGACGGCTGCTGCCCTCAGGTCAACGGAACGTCAGTGTGGACAGACCGGGTCTCCGCGTGACTGTCACCATGACAACCTCTAACCCGGCTTCCAGAGGATGGAGGTTAGGGGTCGACAGGGGAGGGGTGACGTATACGTGTGAAGGTGGGGGGCCGTACTGTGTGTGTGTGTGTCTGTGTATCCGTGTGTGTGTCTGTGTATCTCTGTGTGTATGTGCCTGTGTATCTGTGTGTGTGTGTGTGTGTGTCTATGTGTGTGTGTGTGTGTGTGTGTATGTATCTGTGTGTGTGTCTATGGGTGTGTGTGTGTATCTGTGTGTGTGTGTGTGTGTGTGTGTGTGTGTGTGTGCACCCACCCTCCTCGATGACGCGTCCCTTGTCGTCCAGCATGCCCTGCACCTCGCAGCCCCTCACGTACACCAGGCCGGTCTGCTCCACGAAGGGCTGGCGCCGGTCGAAGCGCGTGCCGTAGGGCAGGTTGGGGCGCACCGTGACCAGGAAGCAAACGTCGTGCTTCCGCAAGCCTGGAGGGAGAGAGACATAGAGATAGAACGAAGATGAGAGAGAGAGAGAGAGAGAGAGGGGGGGGGGGGGGCACAGAGAGAGAGAGAGAGAGAGAGAGAGAGAGAGGGAGAGAGAGAATGCCCTGTCAGCACTCGGCTGATCTTTAAAACATGAAGCTCTAATTATACAGTAGGGGACAGGAGGGGCTGGAGAGAATCAAATCACACAGCAGTGTAGTAAGGAAAGTGTGTGAGAGAGGAGAGGAGAGGAGGAGGGGGAGGAGGAGAGGAGAGGAGAGGGAGGAGGGGTAGAGGAGAAGAGAGGGGGAGAGGAGAGGAGAGATGCTGGTCCCAGTCAGCAGGACATCCCTGTCAGTGACATTGAGCAGGACTGTTCTAAGTCTCAGAGGATTAGAGAGAGAGAACGATGGGGAATCCTTCTATAAAACCTCAGATTGATTTCTAATGAGTCCTCATCTCTATGATAACTGTCAGTCAGACGCATGGCAGCTTCCATATCTATTCATTTTCACTTTGACTTGTGTGTGTGTGTGTGTGCCTGTGTGCGCGTGTGTGTGTATGTGTCGGTGTGCGTGTGTGTCTGTGTGTGAGTGCGTGTACGTGTTACCTTCCCACTCGTGCTTGATGTGGTCTCTGACGTTGAGGTTGACGGTGATGTCGGCGCGGACGCGGGCGGGCCAGTTCTCGCCGATGTTGGGCTTGGCCACCTCCACGATGGAGAAGGCGGTGATGGTCTGAGCCATCCTGGCCCAGCCCCCGAACACCGCACTCCCATACTCAGACTGCCTAGGAGGGGGGGGGGGGGGGGGGGGGGAGACACACGTTAGGCCACAGAGACTCTCACTCCAGCGCTCTTTTCTAACCGCTCGGCCCGTCTGAATCGGTCTGGGTCGGTCTTGGGTCTGGGTTGAGTTCTAGGCTGGTCTTGGGTCTGGGTTGAGTTCTGGGTTAGTCTTGGGTCTGGGTTGAGTTCTAGGCTGGTCTTGGGTCTGGGTTGGGTTCTGGGTTAGTCTTGGGTCTGGGTTGGGTTCTGGGTTAGTCTTGGGTCTGGGTTGGGTTTTGGGTTAGTCTTGGGTCTGAGTTGGGTTCTGGGTTAGTCTTGGGTCTGGATTGAGTTCTGGGTTAGTCTTGGGTCTGGGTTGGGTTTTGGGTTAGTCTTGGGTCTGGGTTCTGGGTTAGTCTTGGGTCTGGGTTGGGTTCTGGGTTAGTCTTGGGTCTGGGTTGAGTACTAGGCTGGTCTTGGGTCTGGGTCGGGTTCTGGGTTAGTCTTGGGTCTGGGTTGAGTTCTAGACTGGTCTTGGGCCTGGGTTGGGTTCTGAGTTAGTCTTGAGTCTGGGTTGGGTTCTGGATTAGCCTCAGGTTCTTGGTTGGGTTCTGGGTTAGTCTCGGGTTCTGGGCTAATCTTGGGTTCTGGGTTTGGTTCTGGTTTAGTACCATGGCTTCATGCGGGCCACCACGTCCTCGATGTCCTGCCGGATCTCGTAGGTGGACTCCAGACGGAACAGGTTGAAGTTCCTCAGCAGATAGTCATGGAGAGTCAGGAACTGGAGGTTCAGCTTAGGCAGGGCCAGGCATCCTGGAACACACACACACACACACACACACACACACACACACGCAACACACACACACACACACACACACACACACACACACACACACACACACACACACACACAAACAGGCACACATGGACAAAAACACACAAACATAGAAACAAACACACACACACACACACACAAAAGAGCACACACATTTAGCGACAAGGTAAAACTGTAAGAAATCATATTCCCCAACGGCAAAAGCCAAAAAACTAAGCCTATCATATCAACAAGTGTTTTACTATTGTGGTGTCAGTAAGAATATCAGCTATGGATCAGCGCTCTAATCTCACATAAGTAATGAGCTTAGGGAGCCGGGGTTTGAGCAGAGGACGTTTGAGGGGGTGAAGGTGGCCCTGGCAGCCACAGAGGATCAGCTTCATTAACCAGGGTACCAGCTCACTGCCAGATCAACACCCCTGGGGCGCGGGCTGACGCGCATGCCAAGTATGCGCACGCACGCACACACACGCTCACACACAAAGACACACATGCTCACGCAAACACACACACGCTCACGCAAACACACACACACACAAACACACCCACATATGAACACACACACACATCCAAACACACACACCTTCTCCGGAGTAGTACTCTGTCGGGACGATGTTCTCATCCCAGATTATCTTCTCTGTTGGATAAAGGGGCATCTGGTTAAGTTGCTCGATCTGAGAGATCCTTCGCTCATGCCGGGACACCTGTGTGTGTGTGTGTGTGAGAGAGAGAGAGAGAGTGAGAGAGAGAGAGAGCGCGAGAGAGAGAGAGAGTGTGTGTAAAGGAGAGAGAAACAGAGAAAAGGGGTAAATGAACAATGTCTCATGGCTATCTCTGTCCTGGTGATCCTTATCCTTATCATACCCCTCAGACTACAGAACCACACACACTCGCACACACACACACGCACACGCGCACGCACACACACGCAGGCAGAAAGAAGAATTCATACAGAATCAGTAGAGAATACTAGGGCATCTTCTGTCATGACAAAAAAACAACTTAATTTAACCACACACTACTGGCTCTGTCAGTATCAGATAGCTATCATAGATAGATAGACATGATTAGACAGACAGACAGACAGACAGACAGACAGACAGACAGACAGACAAAGGCCAGCAAAAAAGGTACATTCAGTACTATTTACAGTAGTACAGTAAAAAACATAATGAAAGAGTCTACAATCTCAGCTGTACCGTCAATTCAAGTAAATCAGGCTGTCGACTCAATCAAATCAAGCTCTGCACCAAAACAACCTGTCTGGCTGAGGTCCCTGGAGTCCAGCCAGTCAGAGGATGCACTGGACATTCTGATGGCAGCTGGTACGAGGTGTGTGTGTGTGTGTGTGTGTGTGTTATGTGTGTTTTAGGTCAGGGTAAAAGCTATGGCCTAGAACGATGGTTGTGTGTCAAACATGTTTAATCTCCATGCCCATGTGGTCGCTAGCCACCATGCCTATATAATCCTGGTACAACGCTGTGTTCTCTCACTGGGAGCTCAACCAGGGAGCTCTCCCAATGTGCTGGGCCTGGGCTGGGACTGGGGCTAGGACTGGGGCTAGGACTGGAGGACTGACTAGGACTGGGGCTAGGACTGGGGCTAGGACTGGAGGACTGACTAGGACTGGGGCTAGGACTGGGGCTAGGGCTGGAGGACTGACTAGGACTGGGGCTAGGACTGGAGGACTGACTAGGACTGGGGCTAGGACTGGAGGACTGACTAGGACTGGGGCTAAGACTGGAGGACTGACTAGGACTGGGGCTAGGACTGGGGCTAGGACTGGAGGACTGGGGCTAGGACTGGGGCTAGGACTGGAGGACTGACTAGGACTGGGGCTAGGACTGGAGGACTGACTAGGACTGGGGCTGGGACTGGAGGACTGACTAGGACTGGGGCTGGG
>NC_140249.1:5890156-5892656 GCF_949987555.1 Borostomias antarcticus
CCTCAGCTGATCTCTTTCACGCACCTGAGCTGATCTCTGTCATGTAGCTCAGCTGAACTGATCTCTCTGTTAACGTTCCTCAGCTGATCTCTCTCTGTAATGTACCTCAGCTGCTCTCTCTGTCACGTACCTCAGCTGCTCTCTCTCTGTCACGTACCTCAGCTGATCTCTCTCTGTCACGTACCTCAGCTGATCTCTTTCCGTAACGTACCTCAGCTGATCTCTTTCTGTAACGTACCTCAGCTGATCTCTTTCTGTAACGTACCTAAGCTGATCTCTCTCTGTCACGTACCTCAGCTGATATCTCTCTCTGTCTCATACCTCAGCTGATCTCTTTCTGTCACGTACCTCAGCTGATATCTCTCTGTCTCATAGCTCAGCTGATATCTCTCTCTGTCTCATACCTCAGCTGATCTCTCTCAGTCTCATACCTCAGCTGATCTCTCTCTGTCACGTACCTCAGCTGATCTCTCTCTGTCACGTACCTCAGCTGGCCGAACTGCTTGGTGAGGGATTCCCGTGTGTCAACCGCCGCTACGTTGGACAATGCAAAGTCCTGCAGCTCTGGGAAATGGGCGAACGCTGACCTCTGGAAAACCAACACACACACACACACACACACACACAAACCAAACATTTAGCCTCAAGATGTTTAGGTCATGGTATGACAGTCAAACATAGTGGAGACGAACAGCTGTTCCTGGAGAGCATGCTAAATATTCAGACAGAATCCAGCTGAAAGGGAAATCCAGTTGACATGGAAACACAAGGATGGGTCATTCCAGTTATTATCCCCTCTTTAAGACTGCATCTGACACTAAAGAAACACAAATCTATATCCATGACATATCCATGTCCCGGAAGCAAATCCAATCCGCAGTCTGGGACATTGATTCACTGCTAAAACTTCTGGTCTGGTCTAATTCCCATGAGTAAACCATCTGCTGGAGGTTGTGAATGAAGCAAACAGCAGAAGTTATTGTGAATACCAGGTGACAGACGGAGCCCTCCCTGGAGAGAGGTGAGCAGAGGTTAGTGTGAGGAGGACCAGGTGATAGATGTAGCCCACCTGCAGAGAGGTGATCCTGTCGTAGTGCAGGGTGGTCATCTCCTTCTGGGTCAAGGCGTTGCCTGTCTGGTCGTTGATCTCAAAACCTGTGTAGAACTTCAGCATGTCCAGCAGCTGGAGAGAGAGGGAGAGAGAGAAAGAGAGTAAGAGCGAGAGAAACAGGAACAGAATTTAAACTGTGTGTCTGACCCGACATTTCTTTCGCCAATACACTACGTAAGCTACGCTAACCACGTTACTGCATGCTACAGATCTCTGGGATACTTAATGCAGAAATCTGGTGTTCAAATCCTGGCAATTCATTGTTATCGCCGGAATCCCGGCGACACCAATCAGTAACGACTTTGGCGATCAGGTGCTCCTACCCATAGATATGCCCCGCCCATCTAACCCGGGCTAGCGTCTCTCATTTGCTGCTACGACCTGTCACTCTTTCAATTTTGACCTGTTGATATGCCCTCAGAACACCAGCTTGGCCGGCGAAGCGGCACAAACTCTATTATGTAGAATGCTATGACGGATGTATCTAGAAGGGTTTGTGTGTGTGTGTGTTTGACCTGGCAGAAGAGGTGTCCCTCCTTTTCTCTCTGTGTGAGGCTGGACAGATGGCAGCTGACCACCAAGTGGGAGTCGTCCAGGACGGTGTTGAACCATCGTCTGGTGGGGAGCAAGGCCTGGGAATGGGAACGAACACACACACACACACACACACACACACACACACACACACACACACACACACACACACACACACACACACACACACACACACACACACACACACACACACACACACACACACACACACACACACACACACACACACACACACACACACACACACACACACACACACACACACACAATAAGGGGGGGGAACAGAAGGATAGATCACTATTTAACTCCACTTGAATATATTATGTGGGGAAAAAGTTAAAAATCCAGAAGTGAGCTGGACTGGACTGAAACTAAACTGAATTTTGGGAACAAATTTCAAAGAGGCTGATGTTCTACAACACTGTTCTAAATCACCTCCCACCTCTGCGTGCCACAGAACACCAGAGATCAGAGAACACCAGAGGACACCTGACGAGACCAGAGAACTCCAGAGAACTCCAGAGAACACCAGAGAACACCAGAGAACACCAAAGAACACCAGAGGAGACCAGAGGTGACCAGAGGACACCTGAGAAGACCAGAGAACAGCAGAGAACACCAGAGGACACCTGATGAGACCAGAGAACTCCAGAGAACACCAGAGAACACCAGAGAACACCAAAGAAGACCAGAGGTGACCAGAGGTGACCAGAGGACACCTGAGAAGACCAGAGAACAGCAGAGAACACCAGAGGACATCTGAGAAGACCAGAGAACAGCAGAGAACACCAGAGGACATCTGAGAAGACCAGAGGAGACCAGAGGACATCTGAG
>NC_140249.1:5897656-5912656 GCF_949987555.1 Borostomias antarcticus
AGGTACAGCAGGCTATGGGATTAGCTAGTTCATGGCTAACTAGCTATATCAGGTGTACCAGCAGGCTATGGCGTTAGCTAGTTTGGGTTGCTGTCAAAGCTGCCGCTCTTTAATGTTACTTATAAGCTTGATAGCGCATTCATTTACATCAGTGATTAAATGTCAGCCGAACTACGTGTGCATTACACGATTTTAACGCACACCTGCTGGCCAATCAGAGTATTCACCCAGGCCGTGGTATAACTGCTTTTAATGCACAGGATCAGCAGACAACGAGTGTGTTCCAGCCTTCCGGCCTGCGTCAGCGTTCACAGCGTCAGTGTTCAGTAAACGCTGACGAAGGCCAGAGAGCTGAACCACGTTCATTGTCTCCTGTATATGTGCACTAAAAACAGTTAACTTATTCGAGAGTGCGGATTTCCCCCCTTTTTTGTTACACATGCTTTATAATCCGCACCCGTCAAGAGTTCAAGACTTGTGGGGTGAGCGTACCGTATATCCTCGTCTTTAACAGAATATCTGTCCCTAGAACACCCAGCCAAGCACATGGCCTTATGTAGCAGACAGTGACATGGTCAGTCTGTGTAACAGCATAGCACCTTACCTCCCATGCAGGAACGTTCTCCCTGAACTTCTCATTGACGATGCAGCAGATGGACATGAGGTAGGCCTTGCTGGACACCGCAGGACGGTAGTTCACCCACAGGTAGTTCTCCAGGTACTGACTAAAGGAAAACACACACACGCACACGCACAGGTCACAGCACGCACGGACCCACTTCATACTGACTGGCTGACCATGCTCAGTGACTGAAGTCAGGTAGAGTACTAGACTATGTCACGCACCTGAATTCCAGTAGCATGATCTTTCTAATGGCAAATCTGAAAAAAACAACATGTGTTTGGTTATGCATGTACCTCAAGAAAACCATAAGGGCTGACTCATGCTGCTCATCGTCACACACGTTTCTTTCGACCACTTACTTGGACTGGAATATCTCTTTCAGGTACACGTCCTCCATGACCTGAGCGGGTCAGATTTACAATGTTCAGAGTTGGCAGTCCGAGAGCAAAGCAATCTCCATAAGGCAAATCAACAGTGAATGAACAGCCATGTAGGGAACTCACCTTGGGGTCGAAAGCAAGCTTGTTCTTGGCATGGGGAGCCCAGTATTTGTTGGCCAACTGCAAGAGAGCAAGTGTCACTAACAACTAGAGTAGCTCACAGCCAGGTGAACTGTGTCCTGAGGGCAAGTCACTGAATGAATGCTCGCTGCATCTGGATAGATTGGCCATAAACGAAAGTGTCATTTACCTGCGTGACATATTCTGCATTGATCTGGGACACGGAGGGCGCAGATGCCTTTTTGGCCGGGGTCTCTCTCTCCATGACTGTTCTGATCAGCTGGGATCAGCAGGAAAGCCAAGCTAGCTGATGAGAGAGACATGCAATTACCAACACATTTGAACTATTGATCTAAACGGGTTTTCTGCAAGGGATAACGTTATATAGCTAAATATATAGGATAAGATGGTTTTTCTTCTAACATGAATGCAGGTGATGATGATGATGATGATGAATGCAGGGATTGAGTATTGAGTTAGTTAGGTAGCTACATACTAGCTACTACTAATGGAGCACCATCATGAACAAATCACTATGACTGTAATATAGACTTGTACTATATGTTTACCATCGTGTAGTAGCTATAGCTGAATGGAACATAAAGCCCTTTTACCTTCCTGCAACTAGCCAAGGTTAGTCAAGTGAGCCTAGTCAAGTGAGTGAATATGCTAACGTTAGCATAGCTAGTTAGATGGTTACTGGCTAGCCAGACATGTATTTCTAGATTATATTCTGACAAACATATAGCTTCAACCAATAAACTAATAAAGGTTATCTATCAAATGAAATATTTGAATGAACGAACCTTTATGCTTCACAACATAGGGTGTGTACCGCCAACAAGCATGTAGGTTAGATGAACACTAGCAAATCGCGTTGAATGCGACACACTTCCTGTACGTGCGCAGATCAGGTCCTACTATTTCCTGTTAGCAACATGATTAGAAAACATCAATTCCGCCCCTAGACTGTTCCTACCTAATCGGTCTCTTTCTCTAGTTCTGGTCAAATCAAACATGTTTAATATTATCTGAAGTTTTTCATCTTAATGCAAATTACCTGCATGACCCCAGTCTTTGCGAAATCGTATAGTCTATGACTAAAAATTAAATGTCTGTGTGTAGTAGTAGTAGTAGTAGTAGTGTGATAGGGTGTCATTTTTCGAAGTCTAGTGTTTGGAGATTGCACTTTGTCTAAATGATATAACACTGCTGCTATGTCTTTGGAGATTGTGTTTTGACTATTAGGCTATAATGCATAAAGGAATAACATAGAACGAACAGATTAGAATAGCATAACATAATCAAATCGAATAGAATCCCAACAAAATGAAGTAAAGATAGGCCTACTTTTACATTGCACACCATGCATTTTAGAGATTGGGCTGGATTTTATACTTTTGTCTGCAGCTCCCTGATCAAAATAGCCTACACTCCAGCAGCTATGGAAGCAAATCAGTCTTCAGTCATAACACAATGCTGGACATCATGATTGATTACTCAGAGAGCACATTTTATTGTAGGCAACTCCTAGGTTATTACTGTGCTCAAGAGCTGCTGCTAATGCTTGATGTCCCAGACGTCCCCACCAGCCCCCCCACCTGTACACAGATGAGTGATGTAGTCACATCAACAGCTCAGAGAGGAGGGATGAGTGACAGTCACATCAACAGCTCAGAGGGATGAGTGACGTAGTAACATCAACAGCTCAGAGAGGGATGAGTGATGTAGTAACATCAGCAGCTTAGAGGGATGAGTGATGTAGTAACATCAGCAGCTCAGAGAGGGATGAGTGACGTAGTAACATCAGCAGCTCAGAGGGCGGAGGGATGAGTGACGTAGTAACATCAACAGCTCAGAGAGGGAGGGATGAGTGACGTAGTAACATCAACAGCTCAGAGGGATGAGTGACATAGTAACATCATCAGCTCAGTGGGCAGAGGGAGAGGCATCCAGCTGCAGCCCAGGAGGCTGCCTGTCACTAAACCCTGGCTGAACGTCCAGAGGCAGCCTGTCACTAAACCCTGGCTGAACGTAGGCCTCTCTCTGTTTTTCTATCCCCATTGTTGAGTCAATGATGATCCACACTCCAGGACTAGACCATCGGACGAGAACTATGGCAACTGAAAGGTCACGGGTCGATAGACACAACCATACATTAGCCTACCTGATTTACACAGCAACTCACACTCTCTTATAATCAATACACTACCTGCTTGTCTGTCCTGTCCTGCACCCTGTCCTATGTCTTCTGTAACAGTGTATGCCTTAACCCTAGTCATATTCCTAGAATGTGTGTACCATATAAATGGCCAATAAAGCAGATCTTAAATCAGATCTTCAACAGCAACTGACACTTAAATAAGCAACTGACACTTTCACATAATCAACATGAAACCAACACATAAGCAACTTTACTTTCACATAACCAACATGAAACAGCAAAACACAATGAACACATACAATACATTCCACCAGCTTTTATACAAAATCCACTTCAGAGCTTGGGATACTGGACTGAGAAATGTAAAGGAAATGTACAGCTGCCTCTATCCCTTCATTGTGAGGGATGGAGCTGTACCATGAGCCCACATCCACACTGACAAGAATATCATTCCCCTTTTAGATGGTTGCAGATATCAAGTATGTGCGAGTCCTGTTTATAAGAGCATGGTTTTGACCATCAGATGTTGATCTACGTAGATGGAGTTGCTCTGTCATTACTGGACAACAGGGCCGCCCTGGATAGTTGGTGTATGTCTGTGTGCTCTTGACAAAGGCCTATGGCTGAAAAGGCCTCTGTAAAAAAAAAAAGAAAAAGAAAAGTGATAATTTGGGATTAAAATCCACAAGTAGTAAATACTGTATACTGGAGTATGTCCCGTTCTTTTTTGTGTAGTTTAGTATCACCTGTGAAGCATGCAAGTGCGAAGACCTACCTAGGAGAATGAAATGACCACAGAAACAGAGGACATGCGTCAGGTGAGCCCAGACGTACAGTGCTGGTAAGACATTTTAATTTTGCTGTCTCGTGGTTGGTTTAGGGTAATCATAGCTAGTGATGCTATTGAGGTTACATTACCTGCATAACGACCAGTCTACAATTACATTAGTACCCTAGTAAAGTATTTATCTACCTACCCTGAACACATTCTGTAGTTTCATAGCAGTACTGTATCAGATATTTCAAACAATACACATATTATTATAGGTCTTTAGAAACCCCCAAATGTCCCTTAATTTCTTCACCGTTTCAAACTGCCCAGCGCTGAGTCAGGTGCCGTGACAACTCATGGGACCTGGAGGAATGGAACAGTGACACCTGTTACGTAGCTTTACATTCATTCAGCGTACTTCAACTCATACAGCACAGAAAGACCAAACATATAGCCATGTTTAGATTCTATTTATTATTATACTATTACGTTCAATATCACAAAATGATTTTATTTATTTAACCTTTATTTAACCAGGTAGGTCAATTGAGAACCAATGATCATTTCCAATGATGGCCTGGCCAAGAGGCAAAACAGGCAAGTCTGTACAAATAATAAAACATAAGTAAAAAAAACACATCAAGAATCAATTTGAAACATATATCATGCATGGAAATAAAAATACAATTGACAATATACAATAACACTATTACAGTATAACAGTAAAGAGCAATATGGTTATCATAAAAGGAGTTATTTTCTTTAAAAAGCATGCCTGTTCTCTTCACTGTTTATGGGTGCGATGCCGATGGGTTTTCAAATGGGACAGTTGTGTGAAAGTCTTCACACATACTTCACACTCGTACGGCCTCTGGCCCGTGTGGGTCACGTAATGTCTTTTCAGTTTGGAGGGCGAGACAAAGTTCTTGAAGCATATGGCACACTGATACTGGTTGGAGTGAGCGGGCTCCGCCTGAGCCCCGCCCGCGCACTTGTGGAGCTGCAGAACTCTCTCCGTTTCGAAGGACCTGAGACATTTGTTGCACTGGAGCGTCTGGAGGGGGTCGGTCCAGTCTCCGTAGTGCATCTCCGCCTGCTGCGGAATCGCCCCGGCGGCCCCGGAGCCTCCGTGTCTCTCGAACGCCTCGCGGCCGTCAGCCTGGTCGAGCGCCCTGCCGGTGGGGAAGGTCATCCCCATGCCGTGCACGCTGCCGCCTGGCTCTGGCTGGGAGGAAGAGGAGGAGGAGGAGGAGGGCCCGGCCAGGTCGTGGGCGCTGACCCGCCAGTGGACCTCCAGGTGTGAAGCCAGTTCAGACGGGGTCGGGTAGATGCTGTGACACTCGGGGCACTGATAGAGCTCCCTGCTCTTGTCCTCGTAGTCCATCCCCGGGTCCGCTAAGCCGTGAAAGTCCACGCATTTGTCGTCGCCGGTGTCGGCGGCGTGCGGGGCGGCCTCGTCGGCGACCAGGCGGGGGTCGGGACTGAGGCCGCAGGGCCGGGGGTCGTCTCTGGTGTGCGCGTCCGTCTCGGGGCCGTTCAGGTGAGCGGCGGAGAGGGCCCCTGACCCGCCGTGCTCTGAGGGATAGGTCTCCGGGGATCCCCTCGCCGCGTTGTCCCGCTGGCCGTCGGCGTACGGCGCGACGGCGTGGGTGCGTTCGTGGTTCCTCCGGTGCCAGACCTGTCTGAAGGCCTTGGTGCAGAAGGTGCATTTGAAGGGTCTGGCCCCGGTGTGGATCAGGAAGTGCCTGGATAGCTTGGAAGGCGTGTCAAAACCCTTCTGACAAACGGAGCACACGTGGCCCCTCCTTTTAGCCGGCGGCGCCTCTTTGCTTTTAATCCTGGGGTCGGCGAGCTTGTTCATTTTGCTTTGAGTCGATCTTTCGTTCATTTCGACGGCTTTGTTTTCGTGGTGAGTGTTCTCCTGATTGCTGAACGGGTCTTCGTACTTGCACTGCTGTCGCTCGCATTCTTTTGTATTGTTTGAATGCCTGGGGTCGGTTTTCGCAGAACTTGTCGGAGGGGCTTGGACATGGACTTTAGGATACAGCGGTTGTTGTTGTTGTCGTTGTGTTTTCACGTTACCGGCCATAGCTTGTTGAGAGGTTGGTCTGAGGGGACCGAACTTGTTGTGGGTCCTCTCGTGGACGGTCAGGTGTGAAGCCTGTCGGAAGGTTTTCCCGCACGCCAGGCACTGGTAGGGCCTCAGGCCAGTGTGCACACGGCTGTGTCTTTCCAGTTTGGAGAAGGAGGGGAAATATTTGCAACAAATCAAACACTGGTGCCTGGTGTAGCTGGTGTTCCCTGCAGGGTTAGTAGCCCTGCGTTTCTTTCCTGGAGTTTTAGAGTGGTTATTTGATTTTAAGAGGCCAACTGGATCCGGTGGCGTAGGCTGAGTGAGAAACGCGCCGCAGTCCAGACCGGCCTTATTTTGAAGTCCGTGGCTGGAGCACGCGTGAAGTTTCAGTTGAGCCACCTGAGTAAACAGTTTTCCACAGTCACCGCAGTTATAATGTCTTTGTCGAGTAGAAGCAAAGGTCTTCCTCTGAGGCCTGAAAGGCGAGGGTGTCGAGCGCTGAAACCCTCGCTTCTTACCGTTGTTGTCGATCCACCCGCTCGCTACACCGCCCGGCTGACCGAACTGTCTCTCTGCAGACGCCTCGGGGCCGCTAAGCTTCTGGGGCACTTGTTCTAGCAGAGGGGCCGCCCCTGGAAGGCCTGCGTCGTGTTCAGCGTCGCCAGACTGAGGCGTGGCGACGTGAGGCAACCTCTGCTTGTAATACTTCGTCCACAGGTGAGTGCGAGAGTGAATCCTCAGGTGACTCAGCTGACGGAACCTCTTCCCGCACGTCTCGCAGCCGAACGGCCGCTGGCCCGTGTGGGTCATCATGTGTCTCTGGAGCTTGGACGGGGAGGGGAAGCTCTTCAGGCACGTCGGGCACTGATGGGGTTTGTGTCCGGTCTTCTGACTCTGGCCGTCGGCCTGACCCGACGCGGTCTGCTGGTCAGAGATCATGGTCGGTTCGGCTCCCCGCGTCGGAGATCCGTGATCGTCGTTGGGTTTTGGCATCCTGTTCTCTGGTTTGACAGTGGCGCTGAGATGAGCAGCGTTCCCATCATTTAGCTGAGAGCTCATTCCACCGTCAGGCCTGTGAGCGCCCCCTGGACTCTCACCCGGGACCTCCTGGTTCTTGTGGCTGATCTGATGCCTCTTCAGGTGGACGGCCAGACGGAAGGCCCTGTTGCAGACTCGGCACTGGAAGGGTCGTAACTCTTTATGGGTCATATAATGCTGCCTGTGTTTACTTAAGCTGCTGAATGTCTTGGAGCAGATACTGCACTGGTAGTGCGCTTGCTGCTCCTCTTTGACATCAGTTGAATCCTGCGAGGTCGCTGCCAGCTGGTCGCCGTCCGGAGGGGTACTGACTCGCACTTCGCTCCGTAGCTCCACCTCCACAGACGCGCTGGCAGGGTCGCCCTGGTCGGGCAGCTTCAGATCGCCGTCGATCGGCGCCTGCGAAGCTGATGCGCAGTTCGCGCCCTGGCTCCTCTCGGGTTTTACGTCGGCGGCCGCGCCCGCACACCTGTGCGCGTACAGGTGGGTTTTTAGGTGCCACACCTGCCTGAATGATTTACCACAGTCCCCGCAGGAGTACGGCTTCTGGCCGGTGTGAATCATAAAATGCCTCTTTAATTTGGACGGCGAACAGAACGTTTTCAGACAGGTCGGACATTGGTGGTTCACCCTCATCTTGCCAGCAGAGGGACCCTGCTGCTGTGATTCGGGCGCGGGGTGACCCTCAGAGGCTCCGGTGTCGTGATGTGACTGGGAGTGAGCCTTCAAATGGGCCCTCTGTTTGAAGGCCTTCCCACACGTGTCGCACTCGAAAGGCTTCAGCTGGCTGTGAGTCGGTATGTGTCTCTGTAGGTGGTAAGACGAGTTGAAGGACTTGAGGCAGACGGTGCAGGTGTGCCTCTTGTCTGTTTGCCTTTGGTCTGTGTGCCAAAAGCCTGCAGAGGCCTGGCCAGCCCCCACCCCTGTAGAAGACAACATGTTGTCATGAAACACCGGGTTTGGGAGGAACTGCCCGTTCGGTAGGATGTTATGGTGGCTGATGAAGCTGTTGTCGAGGAGAGGAGGCATGTGCTCGGGCTGGTGTCTGATCTCTGTGTGTGACATGCCCGTCTGCAGGGGTGACCTCTCTTTAGTCTCCTCTGGTTGGGGAAACAGAAGTCTGGTAGGGTGCATTGGCAGGGTGTTGTAGATGTTGAAGCCATGTCCAGACTTCTCTGGTGAGGGCTGGTCCTGGTTTGTTGGCACTGGCTCCATGACGTTGGCGAAAGCGCTATGCGGCAGACTGTCACTGGGAAAACCCCAAGGGTTGCTTTTCCCCGTGTGCGTCTCCGTGTGCTTCTTCAAATGCACAGATTGGCGAAAGCCTTTGCCACAAATTGAGCAGGTGAACGGCTTCTGTCCTGTGTGAGTGAAGTGGTGCCTCTCCAGTTTGGAGGCACTGGGGAATGATTTTGAACAAACACTGCACTGATGCATTGTGGTAGTCTATTTACTGTCTTTGTTCTTGGTGTTGATGTCCTGCTTCTCAAATTGAATCAAGCTGCCAAAGAGTCTGCTATCTTCCTTTCACAGACGTTGCAATCAGGTTGGTCAAATCTGCGTTATACTTCCATTGTATTGTTGAGATTTCTTCTTCACTGTAGGACCTGGGGGAACATACATAAACGATTGAAAACTATAGCCACCAAATCAAACACATACGAAATGTAACTAGCTTACGTATTCTAATTACAGTAGAGGTTATGTAATTAATGTTAATTTATTTACCTTTGATTAGTGCTAGCTAGTCTAGCTAGCTGCTAACTTAGCTACCAAGCCCACTAGCCATGCCAGGGAACCTTTGAAAACGAGCCAGCAAATCAAATGCATACAAAAATTAATTGATAATGAATAGTCTACAGTTCGTATATTATACGGTTATGTAGCTAATCAACATTCATTTACTACTCTTTAATAAATAGATACCGTCAGTCTAACGCCATCTAGCTACCAACTTCCCAAGCCAAGCTAAACTAACCCTAGCTAGGTAGCTATGCTACATGCTACCGTACCGAAAATAACGCTGTAATAACTACATATTATACGTTTATCGGTAATACTCACCATGCACGGCAACACCGGGAAGCACATTTTAAGTAATAAGTAACATTGTTACATACTGGGGCAGAACATACAATTAATAGCTAGCAATATTGTTTCGTGCGCCCTTACGTTAGCTACAGTAGCTAGCTATGCGGACGCCACTGTAGCCTACGATCTGGGTATCCTCGATTTCATGTTTAGTATGAGGGGGGCAGCCAGGGTGTTGGGATAAAGGGCTGCACTCCCTTGTACCGGCGTACTCAAGAGGTCAAAACAAGTGTACATGAAAAAGACACCACTTTCCATCCCCCATAAATGCCCGGGCGGAAACATTTTACTTTAAGTTCCCTTTCTGTCGCAATGGTGAACGCACTTTTCACAACAATAATTCACCAAAACATGTTGGCAATTTCAAATAAATGTCTACAGTATTTACAAAATAAATGTCTACAGTAGTAGAAAATCCCTGCAGCCACTTAATAATGGCAACTTGAGTCTAGCTGAGACAGTAATTAAAGTTAGTGTCTCCATCTTAATAGGATCATCTCAATCGTACAGCCAACAGCTTTAGACTTTTATACAATGGATAAATCAGACCTGAACTCATAAACACAAAATGTAGGCACCCAGGGACACCGAAAGATCACTGACGTGAGCATCAATCACAGATAGGTACTGAGATGGGCACTGAGTTCTATTGGACTGGAACTTATATTACAAAATAAAAGTATGTGAGACATAGGTGTGATCTATAATCCCTTTATAGGTTAGTAGTCTGACTCTTTCTCCTCCTCCTGTTCTTCATACGCTCTCTCAACACCCTGCAGTGAAAGCACAGCTGAATCATTAGACACAGTGGTACGGTCAGCTGAACGTAGCCTACCTTGGGGAGGCCACTCCCCCACCTCCAGGACATCTACACCAGAAGATGCAAGACCAAGGCCAACGGGATCGAGGACATCGACACCAGTAGATGCAAGACCAAGGCCAACGGGATCTTGAGAGACCCCAGCTACTCAGGCAAAGAACTGTTCTCTATGCTACGGTCAGGGAAGAGATACCGCACTCACATGGCGAGCACTGAGAGACACAGGAAGAGCTTCTTCCCGCAAGCCATCCGGCACCTGAATGACTATCCAATGTATAGTACCACTATATCCAGAGCCCAGCATTTCAAAACATTCAATCTGGATCAGAATGATCAGGATAGGATTCAATCTCAAAATTGGGTATTTCAAACCAGGATATGTGATCCTGATCCTCCTAAATTGGGATATGGATTTGGTAATCCAATCCCACCCAGAATCCTGATCAAATGTTGTTCTTGGGTATTTCAAAATTCTAAGGTGGAGATTAGGATAGTTTTGATGCTAAAAATCAGAATTATCCTGATCTCACTGGAAGGGTGGATCAAGCATGGATTCAAGGTGGATGTAGAGACATGTAGGATACATGGCACATATTTAATCATTATTTTATTCAATGATTGCATATTAAAGTAGCCTAACACAGACCATGCCAAAACAATATCCATTCTAAAGTAAATAATTAACCAATAAAATAGTTTTAACTAACTAAAAAAAAACTCCAAGCCCTTAGAAAAATAGGTGCAAGTACAATAATGTCACACGTCTTCATCTGAAACTGTAAAGCCATCATCTTTCAGCCTTTTCCTTTCCTTTTCAGAGGCGAATGTGAAGTTTTGTTTCTCTCTGTTGAAGCAAGGTCATTTTAATCTGCTCCTCAGCTAGAGAGATCTGTTTCTCTGCTCTCAGTTTCTTTCCTCACCAGATCCCCATAACCATCTTGACTCTTGAATCAGTATATGATAGCGATCATGGTACTGTACAATTAGGCTTAATGTAATATGAACATGAATAGAATATATGAAGTACAGCAAAAGAAAGGCAGAGTACCATAACTCAATGTTTCAGAGTGCCGTGAAGCCAAGAAAAAGATGTTAAAGGAGTAGTAAAATCGAGAGTTTAACATGTTTTTGAAAGATTTTTCAAGGTGCCCATCTACATCCATTGTATGACCAAAACGGTGGTAGAGCAATTATCAGACTTTCTCAAAAGTGCTAGTTTTGTCAACGTTTTGATCTGAACCATTGTATATGATCATGAGTAACCTTAAAACAGGGCTAAACATGCATTTTCCCTTTATTACTCCTTTAAGGCTTTCTGCCTTGGTTCTGTTGCGCTTTTGGAGGTTATCGGAAAGACAGACCACTATTTTCTTGAAAAATAACACAATTGACTCGATATATTTGTCCACATTTTCAACCAAAAATTAAGTTACGGTCTTTTGCCTTTGTAAGGTAGAATAGTTAGACCAGACAGATAGTTACGACCAGCCCCAAATTATGCAATTCTGCCCTATGTATTGTGTACTAATGCAGCTAAATGAATATGAATAATATGCTGATTTACACTTCCCAACATTTTCACGTTTGTGTCAATGAAATGTTGTATTACTTTGACCAACGGAGGTCTGTCCAAAGACGGCAAATCTAGATTCTGTAATCCTGATCTTGTGGTATCTGGATCAGAATGATCCTATCTGGACATTCTTTGAAAAACCAGGACAAAACCTTCAAGATTAATTTGATCTGGGATAGCGAAAAAAAAGGGATTACGAAATCCGAATCATTCTGATCCAGATTAAATGTTTTGAAATACTGGGCCCAGAGGATTAGAATATGTTGTGTATATAACATAACCACATGCAAATGTCAATAACTCCCCCAGGGATTATTTATTATATCTAAAGCATGTACATAACACACCTATAGTATGAACCCCCCCTCCCGGGTTATTTATTTATTCATATCCATATCATGTACATAATCCACCCAGACCGGTATCGATCTTCTTACCTTCATACTGTATAGAAATAGTACTTCTTGTGTAATTTGTAAATTTTAGTATTGGAGTTTATCTGTAATCAGCATAATCTTGGGGCCGGCAGCAACATTTCACTGTGACTATACACTGTACATTACATGTGACAAATAAAGGAATCTTGACTCTCCTCTCCTGTCCTGGGAGGGTCTGTCTGGAGAGTCCCTGGGTTCAGTCTGCACTCAACACAGAAGCTGCGTCTGATACATTATATATTCTAGAGTTGGACAAACAGATGTCAGTGGATAATGTACACATGAAAAGCAGGTGTGCATTGATGGCAATGCACTATACTACTGACGTTTGTTGTAGGCAGTGTACCCGTTTTATCCACTGGAGGGAAGCAGACACCACTCAATGCTTCAACATTGGTCTCCGTCCAGCTGGAAGGATCACACTGGGTTGGCCCCTGCTAGATTCCACATCTGACATAATAACATTTGATTTGACTTTCATTACTTTGTGACAATGAGATCACACAAGAACACACAATAAAATTTATGAGAAAATATATCCAAAACATGCCTATGGGATAATCCACTGTCATGGAGGCGGTAAGACCGCACAGTTTGGAGCCCATGTGTCTGAGGCAGACCCCCTGCTGAAGGCTACTGCTCGGGGGGGCAGGTAGCAGCGCACCCACCCGGCTGGCCTGGAGGAGCTAGCCGCGCACGGTCAAGGCCCATGTGCCTGGCCGCCATGACGAGAGCCACGGGGCAGTGCACTGCACACAGGACAACGTTGGACACAACTACTGGTTTGTTAAGGCGTTGCAGGTCCGTTTGAGGGAGAGAATACAGTGCATGAAACCACATGAAGAGAGAGAGAGAGAGAGAGAGAGAGACATTCCTAAATGTCACCCTGGGATGATTCATATTTCTCAGGGGAAATGGTGGTGAGAACGCAAAGGAAATCCACATGTCATTGAGAAGGCCTTCACTCTGGATAATGTTATAGAGGATGACAGCATAGTTGCGGCTCTGGCTGTGTTTGTCCGCAGACAGAAGACAACAATGAAGTGTTTACAGTGGCGATCAACAAGTGGTCGTCTGACTATGCGTGTGGCAGCACGGCTTGGTGTCTGTAGCATTGTAAGCTCACCGAAATGTCACCCCCACCCATATTCTACGCTCAGTTTTAAAATAGTATAGTATAGTATAGCTCCGCAACATGTGGGCTTCATTACATCCTCGACAGACAACCCACGGGCCCTGTGAGTAATTATGTTTCATGTTGTTCTTTCTTGAGCGCAACTCGGACAGAAAGGTCGACTCGTCAAAGATGAAAGATTTGGACTCATCGTTCGATAGAGAAAAGAGGACAGGAGAATGCTAGCGCGTGTTCAGCGTTTTAATAGCCAACTCCAACCCCGACAAAACAAGTGTTTCACACAGCGATGCGTAACACAGCTCCTGCTGATCTCCAGACTCCAGGTACATCAGAGTTGTGGCCCTCAATGGCGCGGAGGTAAAACCCCCAAGACCAGGGATTTAGCATGTATATTTATGATGCTCTCACGCTCATAGATAATAGCTTGTTTGTTTTTGTTCGACCCCTCAATAAAAATCTTCAGGCTCCACCGGTCGACGCTATTGTTCAATTTTTGATAAGAGTGATGAGAACAACAGATAGCCTGTGTGGGTCGATAGCTGCTCCGCTCCCTCCATCCCCGGACAATGGGAGGGGTGAGCCGGGAGAAGATTAATTCCAATTGAGCTCGTCAATAATGTGGATCATGATCTTTGAGAAAATAAATGTTCCAGAAGCAATAGTTAATGGTGCTGTTTTCTTCACACATCAAACCACGCTTGGCGACACACACAGACACATACACACACACAGACGCGAACTCACACACACACACACACACACAAACACTCCGTGTGGAGGACCTTGCCCTGCGGCTGTGTGAGACTGTCTCTCTACTATTAAGCAGAGTTGAATCGATGGAGAACATAAAGACGCTTATTCTCTCTCAGATGCCGTCTTCTGATTGCCTATTACACACTATAATAACACGCCTCTGCCCATTACACACTACAATAACACGTCTCTGCCTATTACATGATAATAACACGTCTGCCTATTACATGATAATAATACGTCTCTGCCTATTACATGATAATAACACGTCTCTGCCTATTACATGATAATAACAAGTCTCTGCCTATTACATGATAATAACACGTCTCTGCCTATTACATGATAATAACACGTCTCTGGCTCGTGGAACATGGGGGAGAAACAAACAAAGGCATCCCAGCAGCAGAAGGACGAGTCACCCTGGTAACATCTACAGGCCTGTCTGACGGGTCACCCTGGTAACATCTACAGGCCTGTCTGACGGGTCACCCTGGTAACATCTACAGGCCTGTCTGACCGGTCACCCTGGTAACATCTACAGGCCGCTTGTCTGCAGCACAGCTGTTGGGAGAGGTGGAAGTGGAGCTTCTCTGACTCCCCCAGTCACCACAGGAGATCCAGGAATGATCCGGCAGCGGTCTCCCTCACTCATTCTTCCTCTCTGTCTCTGTCTCTCCCTCTCTCTCCCTCTCCCTCCTCCCTGCTCTCTCTCTATGTGTAAGTGACTGTAGTATCTTGTCTCCAGGCATGCCGGCTAGCCAGTCTTCAGTCTATGGCTGTGTGTGTGTGTGACAGCTGCAGCCGGGCTTAGAGGGAAGAGGATATGATGAATTACTGGCCATGGGTGTTAAGGCACCTCCACACACACACACACACACACACACACACACACACACACACACGCACACACACGCGCACACACACACACACACACACACACACACACACACAGAGATCAACAGTCCATATGCAGTCACTCAACTTCACTGTCCAGGAGTGGTCTCTCTCTCTCTTCTCC
>NC_140249.1:5917656-5925156 GCF_949987555.1 Borostomias antarcticus
AAAGAGAGAGACAGAGAGAGAAAGAGCACGATGGCTCTGGCATCTAAAAATATAATGATGACAGAGGATGTTGTCAGCTGGGCTCCTGTACTGTACAATAGAGAACAGTAATTAAAAACAGAGAAAGATGGCCGCCCCTCACCCTGGAGACCGGCTGTTATGTTGCACTGTTCCCGCATCGCCATGGAGATGACTTTGCCAATGTCACAATAAACTTGCCTCAAGTGTGTGTGTGTGTGTGTGTGTGTCGGTACTGTCAGCACATACGTAGTAGCTTCAGTCCACCAACCTGCTGCCAGCTGCCCAGCCAGGGCGTGGTCATGCTTGTAGAACACCCTGGCACAGAGCGGAGACAGACGCCCTCCTCCGCCCGCCCACCGGGTGGCGCTGTGGAAGGCGGCGCCGAGTTCCCGCAGCGTCTCCCCGGCGTCCGGCTCGGCGGCAGAGCCGGGCCCGTCCAGGGCCAGGGAGAGGCTGGCACACCGGGCGGCGGCGGACGCCACGGCCCGGCACTGGATGAGCCAGCCGGGCGCCACGGGCCTGGTCGCGCGGTAGGAAGTCCTCTCCCCGGGGTCGTCGTGCACGGCGGTGACGTGGAGCTCGACGGCCGCGCCCCTGGGCAAGGCGGGCACCACGGCGACCACCAACGGGACCAACTGGACCTCCGGCCCGCCGTACGACGACTCCTGTCAACGGGAGACAGGCGGCGTTCAGACTACAGCCCTGTGCATTGTGGGAGACGTAGCGGCATGTGGCGGCACGCAGCGAAGCAACACGTAGGCCGTGACCCCCGACCCCCCGCTGGGTCTGCTGGCTGTTCCCTGTAACCTGAGCGATGGCAGGGGAACCTCCACGGTGATCCTGACTGACAGCGTAGACACAGCGAACCCACATCGCCATGCAGAACAGAGCGAGCTTTTATCTCCGACATGACTGACAGGGTATCAATTAGGCTCCGAGATTGCCGGGCGCGTCTTGAGGTAATGATGGGTTGCTAACAATCATATTTGACACGAATGCGTATAGGCTCGACGGAGATCGTAAACAAAACAGACACGCGGCCGATGTCCGCTTGCTGGTCTGTCTTCCTCGTCTGACATGACAGCTTCTTCCCCCGTGCCACGGGCTATTTTCAACACTTCTACAGAGATCATTTTAGACACGGCGCAGAGGTGATTTCACACCATTCCGACAAGAACACCTGACAGAAACCCACCGTGATGGTCTTATATGATTTCTATCTGTGGGGTGGAAATCTTTCTCGCTCGTGTCCTTTCTTGACCGCGAATAGAGGCTGTGTTCTTTGGGCTGGCTGGCTGTATACTGGCTGGCTGGCTGGTTGGCTGTACTGGCTGGCTGTATACTGGCTGTACTGGCTGTACTGGCTGGCTGGTTGGTTGTACTGGCTGGTTGTATACTGGCTGTACTGGCTGGCTGGTTGGTTGTACTGGCTGGCTGTATACTGGCTGTACTGGCTGGCTGGTTGGTTGTACTGGCTGGCTGTATACTGGCTGTACTGGTTGGCTGGCTGGCTGGCTGTACTGGTTGGCTGGTTGACTGGCTGGTTGGTTGGTTGGCTGGCTGGCTGGCTGGTTGACTGGCTGTTGCACTGGTTGGCTGTCCTGGCTGTACTGGTTGGTTGACTGGCTGTACTGGCTGGTTGACTGGCTGGCTGGCTGGTTGACTGGCTGTACTGGTTGGCTGTCCTGGCTGTACTGGTTGGTTGACTGGCTGGCTGGTTGGTTGACTGGCTGGCTGGTTGGTTGACTGGCTGTACTGGTTGGTTGACTGGCTGTACTGGTTGGCTGTCCTGGCTGGTTGGTTGGTTGACTGGCTGTACTGGTTGGTTGACTGGCTGGTTGGTTGGTTGACTGGCTGTACTGGTTGGCTGTCCTGGCTGGTTGGTTGGTTGACTGGCTGTACTGGTTGGTTGACTGGCTGGTTGGTTGGTTGACTGGCTATACTGGTTGGTTGACTGGCTGGCTGGCTGATTGACTGGCTGTACTGGTTGGTTGACTGGCTGGCTGGTTGGTTGACTGGCTGGCTGGTTGGTTGACTGGCTGGCTGGTTGGTTGACTGGCTGGCTGGTTGGTTGACTGGCTGGCTGGCTGGTTTCAATGATACTTGGCTGTGGCTTCATCTGCTAATGGGGTAGGAATGAGCGTTTTATACAACAGTCATTTCGTCTGGAGTCGATAGGGAAAAAACACTTAACCCCCCTTTCAATTTGCTGGATCAATTTTCATCCACTTACACCCTACTTTGTAAGTGCACAATAATAGCAGGTTACATACACTTTATTTTGAAATTCACCCACAGAAAAAGAAGGAATGATTGACAGGAGCAGCCCCTTTGTCCCTGGATAGACGAACCCGCCAGGACACACACACACACATATACACACACACACATATACACACACACACACACACACACACACACACACACACACACACACACACACACACACACACACACACACACAGCACTTACCTTCACATTAAACTTTAGCTACGGCCTAATTGTGTATCTACAGCCACCCTCTGGCCTCTGAGAGAGGAGTGTGATGGAGAGATGGACAGAGAGGAGGGGTAGATGTCTTCAGTCCGCTGACGCGGTGCGTGTCTTAGGGTGAGGAATCACAAGGAGAGGAAGAATGGAGGAGTCAGCCCTGACCGGGCACCTGGCCTCTGCTGGGAGGAACGCTAGATTAGCACTTAGCGCCTGGATAAGAGTCATTCTCCTGGGGGGGAGTGGGGGTGGGGGGGGCTCTCTGTCCCCCTCTCTCTCTCTCTCTTTATATAACCCGTCTCCCTCTCTGTCCCCGTCTCCGTCTCTCTCTCTCTCTGTCCCCCTGTCTCCCTCTCTCTGTCTCTCTCTCTCTCTCTCTCTCTCTCTCTCTCTAACCCGTCTCGCTCGCTGTCCCCGTCTCCCTCTCTCTGTCTCTCCCTCTCTCTCTATCTCCGTCTCTCTCTCTGTCCCCCTGTCTCCCTCTATCTGTCTCTCCTTCTCTCTCTATCTCCGTCTCCCTCTCTGTTTCTCTCTCTCTCTCCCTCCCTCCCTCTCTCTCTCTCTCTCTCTCTCTCTCTCTCTCTCTCTCTCTGTCTGCCAGTCTTCAGAAGGAGGGTGGAGGGTGAGGGCACTCTGGCTGTCTAACACCCCGGCCCCAAGCCACAAATCACTTCTTCAATTAATCCAATAAAATAAAGAGGTGACAAAAGTTGATGTATGGTGGAGCTGAGTGCTGGGGACCTGGAGTACAGTGTGGGAGCACCAGGCCTGGCAGTGTGTGTGTGTGTGTGTGTGCATGTGTGTGTGTGAGCGTACGTGCGTGTGTGCGCACCTTAATGCAGTCCATCTCCTGCCCCCCCCCCCCCCCCCCCCCACCCCCTCCAGTGGTCCCCCTGCGTGCGTGTGACGGTATCCTAGCCTGCAGCTCTCTCTCCTGCGTGCGTGTGACGGTATCCCAGCCTGCAGCT
This sequence comes from Borostomias antarcticus, assembly GCF_949987555.1. Classification (NCBI taxonomy): domain Eukaryota; kingdom Metazoa; phylum Chordata; class Actinopteri; order Stomiiformes; family Stomiidae; genus Borostomias; species Borostomias antarcticus. The sequence goes on from NC_140249.1 coordinate 5,921,136, forward strand.
CTCTCTCCTGCGTGCGTGTGACGGTATCCCAGCCTGCAGCTCTCTCCTGGGCGGCTAGCGGCAGGTCCACCAGGGAGGAGGAGGGCTGGAGCTCTGCCGGGGCATGACCGGCTTCCCCCTCCGCCTTGTTTGTTTTTACACCCCCCCCCCCCTCCTCCTCTCCCGCACACACGTGTGGCGCGCGAGGTCACCCGACGGGGGGTGGGGTGGGGGGTGCGCTAGGCGGGGGTGGGGGTCGTAAGGCGTGAACGGCGCTCTGTAAACACGGTAATAAGGAAGTGGTGTGATGGTGGCGAGCAGCGGGGGGGGCTCAGCCAGTTCCCCTACATTTCCTGCTCAGCGGGACGCCGGGCACTGAGCCACACCGAGGGCCGAGACAGCCCTGTTAATATTACTCTACTCTCTCTCTCTCTCTCTCTATCTCTCTTTCCTTCTCCCTCTCCCTCCCTCTCTTTCCTTCTCTCTCTCTCCCTCCCTCTTTCCTTTTCTCTCTCTTCCTCCCTCTCTTTCCTTCTCTCTCTCTCCCTCCCTCTTTCCTTCTCTCTCTCTCCCTCTCTTTCCTTCTCTCTCTCCCTCCCTCTCTCTTTCCTTCTCTCTCACCCTCTCTCTTTCCTTCTCCATCTCTCCCTCCCTCTCCATCCCTCTCATTCTCTCTCCCTCTCTCTTTCTCCCCCCGCCCCCTCTCTCCTAGAGCAGACACGCCTCAGTGTAGTGTAGACTGTAGACTGACCGGTGTGGACCAGCACCAGAGAGGCTTGGCTGTGGGGTGTCGGTGTCCGGGTCAGGGGTCAAACAAAAACCAGGCTTGACGACAGTGCAGCGAAGGAGGCTGATTATCAGACAGAATAAACAACATCACAGAAACCAACACACTTCCCAGTCACTTCTACAACGAGAGGAGTCTGACAATTATCCACTTATCACATGAACACCTCCTTATTCATTACACGCGCGCACGCACAGACACTCACACACACACACACACTCGCACGCACACACACACACACACACCCACGCACACACACGGATTGGCGCGACGCGTCATAACTACGATTTCACGCGCACGGCGCCTCCGCTGTGCTCGCAATTAACCCCGCGATCTCCCTCCTCCACCTGATTAGAGAAACGACCCGCGCGCAACAACAACAGCACGCAACACGCTTCATGAGCTTCTCGCGCGCGGGGCCCGCCGCGCTGGCGTTTCCATCAGAGACACGCTACGCTTGGCTGGCGCCCGTCCCTAACCCCTCATCACAGCCTCCAGCCTATCGGCGCGCCTACAGCGATCAGCCCGTTACTCACCCTAAAACAAGCGAGGCGGGGCTATTAGACCTGCTTGGCTGAGCAGGACTTCCACCTGTTAGCGGAGCTGTTGAAGGTAACAGGAGAGGAAAGCGTCTATCTGATACACACCTTTAAAAGGGGTGCTTTCAGGTCTGCTGCTCTTAAGATGCTATTTCCGTAAATAGACGACATTAACGCCGGCTCTCTGGGTAAATCTATACCGGCTAACAGACTTGTTTTCAGATGCGTTCGTGCAGTTTCTACGTTTCGAAGTCGGATCGTTATACGCAAATACGTTCTCTTTGTTCCTCTACAAACTCAAACTTAACGGGGGGGGGCTGGTCTTTCCTGACACGTGACACGGCGAGCGCTGGTTCTGGATGGCGTGCCGGAGGTCAGGCGGATGAGCCGGTCTGCGGGTTTCGGCAGGGCTGCACTTTCCCAGAGCCGTGGATCCCCGAGAGGACCGAGTCATTCCCCCTCTCTGTGGGACCCGTGTTGTCCGCGCTTGACCCCAGTTAAATATTCTCATTACGATCACTTCAAATGAGCCGCGCCGCTTTGTCTAAGCTCCCCCCTCCCCAGAGAGAGAGAGAGAGAGAGAGAGAGAGAGAGAGAGAGAGAGAGAGAGAGAGAGAGAGAGAGAGAGCTTCCCCGGGCCCAGGATGAAACGGATCCCCCCCCCCTCGGACCCGTCCTCCACCTCCCTCCATCTGCACCGCCAGAGAGAGAGAGAGAGGGGAGAGGGGGAGGAGAGGACTCACCCCCAGCAGAGTGGAGGATCTACCTCACTGGGGAGGGGAGGGGGGGGGGGGCAGGGGTTGGGAGATTAACCCTTCCACCCCCTCACCCAGCCCCCACCTCAGGGCCGCGGGGACCCGAGAGGCAGAGAAAGGGTTAACTCACCTGTTTATAGGTGAGACGGCCTCAGCTGTCAATCTGAGCAGGGTTAATATGAGCGCCAGCCGTGGGAGAGCTGCCCCGCCCGGGCTCCGCTGGAGAGTCTTTAAAACTCGTCTTTGACATGCATATTAGGGGCTGAACAGATGGGGGCGTCGGCCCTGTGGAGTCTCCTCCGACCCGGGGGGTCCCGCTCGCCAGCCACGAGTGATGGAGCTGGAGATCCAGGGTTCCCTCACCAGAACGGTTCCTTCTGTCGTTCTCTGTCAGGCTGGAGGGTTTTAATTGTGGGAGGCCAGCGATGGGCCAGCGAGCAGCAGGCCGGGTGTCCCCTACCACCAGGTGACCCTGGCTGGGCACTAAGTCCCCACCCTGACCGCCCCTCCTCTCTCCCAGGATCATCTGGCCATCGAGGAGTCAAGCCTCAGCTCTGCTCTTCACCAGTCTCCTTCCCCAACACTAATACAGCTCAAACACTAAAACACTAACCCTCTCTACACCTCAACACTAACCCTGAACCTCTACACCTCAACACTAACCCTGAACCTCTACACCTCAACCAAAACACTAACCCTGAACCTCTACACCTCAACCAAAACACTAACCCTCTCTACACCTCAACCAAAACACTAACCCTGAACCCTCTCTACACCTCAACCAAAACACTAACCCTGAACCCTCTTTACACCTCAACCAAAACACTAACCCTGAACCTCTACACCTCAACCAAAACACTAACCCTGAACCCTCTCTACACCTCAACCAAAACACTAACCCTGAACCCTCTTTACACCTCAACCAAAACACTAACCCTGAACCTCTACACCTCAACCAAAACACTAACCCTGAACCCTCTTTACACCTCAACCAAAACACTAACCCTGAACCCTCTTTACACCTCAACCAAAACACTAACCCTGAACCCTCTTTACACCTCAACCAAAACACTAACCCTGAACCTCTACACCTCAACCAAAACACTAACCCTGAACCCTCTTTACACCTCAACCAAAACACTAACCCTGAACCCTCTTTACACCTCAACCAAAACACTAACCCTAAACCCTCTTTACACCTCAACCAAAACACTAACCCTGAACCCTCTCTACACCTCAACCAAAACACTAACCCTGAACCTCTACACCTCAACCAAAACACTAACCCTGAACCTCTACACCTCAACCAAAACACTAACCCTGAACCCTCTTTACACCTCAACCAAAACACTAACCCTGAACCCTCTCTACACCTCAACCAAAACACTAACCCTGAACCTCTACACCTCAACCAAAACACTAACCCTGAACCTCTCTACACCTCAACCAAAACACTAACCCTGAACCTCTACACCTCAACCAAAACACTAACCCTGAACCCTGTCTACACCTCAACCAAAACACTAACCCTGAACCTCTACACCTCAACCAAAACACTAACCCTGAACCCTCTCTACACCTCAACCAAAACACTAACCCTGAACCCTCTTTACACCTCAACCAAAACACTAACCCTGAACCCTCTCTACACCTCAACCAAAACACTAACCCTGAACCCTCTTTACACCTCAACCAAAACACTAACCCTGAACCTCTCTACACCTCAACCAAAACACCACAACCAAAACCCCATCTTGACTTCAAGTTCAATCGGATGTGTACCTCAGGAAGACAGGAAGACTAGTGACGCTGCTGCGGAGATAACAGGGATCTGAGTGAAGAAGGGAAGAGTGAGAGTGAGCCAGAGGGAGACACTCTGTCCCTAACCCTAACCCACCACCCGTCAGAGCCACCAGGGTGGCTCTCCTCCCTATCTCCCCAGGCCTCTGGTCCCCTGTCTG
>NC_140249.1:5930156-5937656 GCF_949987555.1 Borostomias antarcticus
CTAACCTCGTCTCAAACCTTATTTCCCCAAACATGCCTTCAAGCCACTTCCCATCACAGCCGCGTCGGAGGCCATCTTAGCATTAATTAAAGCTTAGTTCTGTTTTGGCTTCACGCTTTGCCAACCTTTATTTCATGGCTTAAACACCATCATTTTTCATAAACCCAATGACCTGTCAAAAGGTCTGCCAGCCCCAAGGACTAAGTCTGCTTCTTTACTCTCTCTCTCTCTCTCCTTCATCCCTCCCTCTCTCTGTCTCTCTCCTTCCTTCCTCCCTCCCTATCTGTCTCTCTCTGCTTCCTCTCTCTTTCCCCATCTCTCTCCATCCTCCCATTCTCTCTCCTCTCTCTATCTCCTCCCTCTCTCTTATCTTCTCTCTCCCTCCCTCAGCTCCAGACAGTATTGCTCAGTTGCTCTCCACCCTTCTCCTCCCCCTCGTCTCCTAGCACACCACCCTCCTCTTCCTCCTCCTTCCAGGCTAGATCCTCCCAGACTATCCCGCTCCCAGACTAGACTCTCCCAGACTAAACCCTCCCAGACTAGACCCTCCCAGACTAGACCCTCCCAGACTAAACCCTCCCAGACTAGACTCTCCCGCTCCCAGACTAGACTCTCCCAGACTAAACCCTCCCAGACTAGACCCTCCCAGACTAAACCCTCCCAGACTAAACCCTCCCAGACTAGACCCTCCCAGACTAAACCCTCCCAGACTAAACCCTCCCAGACTAGACTCTCCCAGGCTAGACCCTCCCAGACTAAACCCTCCCAGACTAGACCCTCCCAGACTAGACCCTCCCAGACTAGACCCTCCCAGACTAGACTCTCCCAGACTAAACTCTCCCAGACTAAACCCTCCCAGACTAGACTCTCCCAGACTAAACCCTCCCAGACTAGACTCTCCCAGACTAAACCCTCCCAGACTAGACTCTCCCAGACTAGACCCTCCCAGACTAAACATTCCCAGACTAAACATTCCCAGACTAAACTCTCCCAGACTAGACTCTCCCAGACCAGACTCTCCCAGACTAAACCCTCCCAGACTAGACCCTCCCAGACTAGACCCTCCCAGACTAGACCCTCCCAGACTAGACCCTCCCAGACTAGATCCTCCCAGACTATCCCGCTCCCAGACTAGACCCTCCCAGACTAGACCCTCCCAGACTAAACCCTCCCAGACTAAACCCTCCCAGACTAGACCCTCCCAGACTAAACCCTCCCAGACTAGATCCTTCCAGACTAAACCCTCCCAGACTAGACCCTCCCAGACTAGACCCTCCCAGACTAGACCCTCCCAGACTAGACCCTCCCAGACTAGACCCTCCCAGACTAGACCCTCCCAGGCTAGACCCTCCCAGACTAGACTCTCCCAGACTAAACCCTCCCAGACTAGACTCTCCCAGACTAGACCCTCCCAGACTAGACCCTCCCAGACTAGACTCTCCCAGACTAGACTCTCCCAGACTAGACTCTCCCAGACTAAACTCTCCCAGACTAGACCCTCCCAGACTAGACCCTCCCAGACTAAACCCTCCCAGACTAGACCCTCCCAGACTAGACCCTCCCAGACTAAACCCTCCCAGACTAAACTCTCCCAGACTAGACCCTCCCAGACTAGACCCTCCCAGACTAGACCCTCCCAGACTAGACCCTCCCAGACTAAACCCTCCCAGACTAAACCCTCCCAGACTAGACCCTCCCAGACTAAACCCTCCCAGACTAGATCCTTCCAGACTAAACCCTCCCAGACTAGACCCTCCCAGACTAGACCCTCCCAGACTAGACCCTCCCAGACTAGACCCTCCCAGACTAGACCCTCCCAGACTAGACCCTCCCAGACTAGACCCTCCCAGACTAGACCCTCCCAGACTAGACCCTCCCAGACTAGACCCTCCCAGACTAGACTCTCCCAGACTAAACCCTCCCAGACTAGACCCTCCCAGACTAGACCCTCCCAGACTAGACTCTCCCAGACTAAACCCTCCCAGACTAAACCCTCCCAGACTAGACTCTCCCAGACTAAACCCTCCCAGACTAGACCCTCCCAGACTAGACCCTCCCAGACTAAACCCTCCCAGACTAAACCCTCCCAGACTAAACCCTCCCAGACTAGACCCTCCCAGGCATGACCAGCCAGGCCAGGCCAGCTTTATTTACATGACTGCTGTATCGTGACCCTCTGAGCTTGCTGTACTACTGAGAGTGTGTCTGGCTGTGGGTTTGCAGGGCTGTGGTGCGCGCACGTGTGTGTGTGTGTGTGTGGATGGGTTTGGGCTGGACCAGGCTACAGTGACCTGGTATCGATGAACTCCAAGGAGAGAGGGGTGGGGGGTGGCGAGAGAGAGGGGGAGAGAGAGAAAGAGAGAGGGATAAAGAGATGGAGAGAGAGATGGAGAGAGAGAGAGAAGGAGAGAGAGAGAGAGAGAGAGAGAGGTGAAGAACAGCCATCAGATATGCTAATGGTCACATTTCCCCCAGTGCGACCTCATGCATAATTTAGGTGGGGGGAGTGATGATACAAAATGTGTGAAATGGATCAGATTAATCTGTAGTAACTTCTCACAGATGAAAGGCAGCACAGCTCCTATCAGAGCTGAAGGAACAAAGAACAAACAAGTTGATATCTCTGGAAGGATTATTCTCTGGCATGTGTCAAACCTATGAACCCTTGTTTACAGTGAGTCCACACCACAGTGAGATGGTGTCTGTAGTACTTTAGAATGAAGGTGGGGGAAGGGAGGGGGGAGGTTACTGACAGACTGACAGCAATCCTCAGAACACAGCAGCACATCGTGTCATGTCTCAAACTGCATGGCGACAATTCACCATCCTAAGTCATCACTCTGATAATCCTAAATGAATCCTGACCTTTTTATTTTCGCTCTTCAATATTTAACGGTTGGCAAATAGTTGGGGATCAAGAACTGAGGGGCAGGTTTTTCTCAGAGTTTTTAAATGCATATATTATTTCTTCTCTTTCTTTGCGGAGGTTTGATGTGGAACAACTGGTTAATCCTTGCGCTAGTCTGTCAGGTCTGTCTGTGTGTGATCTGATTCCATCTGGAGCCGGCTGGCGGTCTGCGGGGCTGGTTCAGCATCAGAGCGTTCGGAGTGCGTCACGTCTCCTAACGGGAGACGATAAGAGATGAGCTCACGTGGAGCTATGCCCTGAGGAAACCCAGCCTCCACTCCTCCAGCACCTCATCTCAGCAAATATGAGATCTTCTGGAGAACCTCAGCCTTGCTCCCCTTCCCTCCCTCCCCACGACAGACTTCTCACTCGAGGCTTCATTTGCAGTGAAACATTTTATTTTTAATTTTTATTTCATCTCTGTTCTCTTCTGTTTGTGCTCTAGTTTGAGCCTAACCCTTGTACTCTCAGCTGTCACACAACATCAGTGTTACTACGGCGACATAAATAGCCATACAACATGTACAGAGAGAGAGGGGGGGAGGGAGAGAAAGGAAGAGAGAGAGAGGGCCATTCTAAGGGACATTAGCCACCTCTCTGTATCTCTCTCTCTTTGTCTGTCTGTCTGTCTCTCTGTGCCCTACACATGTCTGCTCTACGGTGGCCTGAGTGGATCAGTCATGTTGTCATGTCGGCTGTGGTCAACTTCCTGCTGACCGCTGGTGTGCGTGGAGCTGCTGTGTGTTTGGGGAACGTGGCCAAGGTCAGGAGAGGGCGTGGCCCGAGGCAGAGACGACTCCCCATGCAAACTCTCACGCCACCGTACAACACCAGATGAATCAGCCTCAACCTCCTCACATCAATGAAATGTCCGCCCTCACTGACTAGGAAAAAAAACGTTGAGTTGACATCCTGTAATGTGATAGCCGACATTTACAGTAATTTGTATATTTCCTTTTTTATTTTATTTTTTAAAGTTAATTCAATTTAACTTGTAAATTGTCATTTGTAAATTGAGTATTGGAGTCCATCTGTTATCGAGCATAATCTGCACACATTTCAGTGTGACTGTACACGTACGTTACAAGTGACAAAGAAATCTTGAATCTACAGAAAATAAAGACAAAAAAAAAATTAAGTATAAAGAAATGTTTCACAATAAGCTTGCAGCCTACAGGTGATGTAGATAACTCTGTGGAGCGGTGACGGGGTCGGGGCGCGCCTTCTCGTCGCGTTAGGGCACAGTGCTCTGCTCCCGTCAACCGTCCCAACAACCTCGCGTTTTTTGTGTGTGACAAATTCGTTGTGAGGCCTATGCGCATATCGCGAAAAATCATTTCTGCCGAGCTTCCTCCGTGAACTCTGCCTGCGGGACAAGGCCGGCTCGCCACGCCATCTCCTAATCACAGGGTTCCTCCTCTCGGCTGAGGGGCATGTTGTCTGATTGAATGATGCTGAAACTGCACCCCTAGTTCAGACTCCCTCCCCAGCTGACACCAACCCCACCCCCCTCTCTGTCCTTTCAGAGTCCCTTATGGGTGGCCAGCACCTCTCCATCTACAACCTACAACCTCCACCTACAACCTCAACATCAATCTACAACCTCCATCTACAACCTCCAACCTTGATCTACAACCTCCATTTACAACCTCAACCCCATCTACAAACTCCATCCACAACCTCAACCTCCATCTACAGCCTCAACCAGCATCTACAACCTCCATCTACAACCTCCACAACCATCTACAACCTCCATCTACAACCACTATCTACAACCTACAACCTCCATCTACAACCTCCATGTACATCCCCAACCTCCATCTACAACCATTATCTACAACCTCCAACCTCCATCTACAACCTCCAACCTCCACCTACAACCTCAACATAAATCTACAACCTCCATCTACAACCTCCAACCTTGATCTACAACCTCCATCTACAACCTCAACCCCATCTACAAACTCCATCTACAACCTCCATCCACAACCTCAACCTCCATCTACAGCCTCAGCCAGCATCTACAACCTCCACAACTATCTACAACCTCCATCTACAACCTCCATCTACATCCCCATCCTCCATCTACAACCATTATCTACAACCTCCAACCTCCATCTACAACCTCAAACTTAATCTACAACCTCAACCTCATCTACATCCTCCACCCACAACTTTAACCTTCATCTACAACCTCAACCTCTATCTACATCCTCCATCTACAGCATCACCCTCCATCAACAACCTCAACCTCCATCTACAGCCTCAACCTCCATCTACAACCTCAACCAGCATCTACAACCTCCACAACCATCTACAACCTCCAACCTTCATCTACAACCTCCATCTACAACCTCAACCAGCATCTACAAACTCCATCTACAACCTCCATCTACAACCAGCATCTACAACCTCAACCTCCATCTACAACCTCAAACTCATCCACATCCTCCATCCACAACTTAATCCTTCATCTACAACTTCAACCTCCATCTACATCCTCGATCTACAGCCTCAATCTCCATCTACAACCTCAACCTCAATCTACAACCTTCAACCTCCATCTACAACCTTCAACCTCCATCTACAACCTCCATCTACAACCTCCATCTACAACCACTATCTACAACCACTATCTACAACCTCCAAACTCCATCTATATCCCCAACCTCCATCAACCTCCATCTACAACCTCAACCTCATCTACATCCTCCATCCACAACTTTAACCTTCATCTACAACCTCAACCTCCATCTACATCCTCGATCTACTGTACAACCTCTACAACTTCCACCTCCATCTACATCCTCCATCTACAGCCTCAACCTCCATCTACAGCCTCAACCTTCAACCTCCATCTACAACCTCAATCTCCATCTACAACCTCCATCTACAACTTCAAAATCCATCTACATCCTCCATCTACAACCTTAACCTCCAGCTACAACCTCAACCTCCATCTACAACCTCAACATCCATCTACAACCTCCATCAACATCCTCCATCTACAACCTCCATCTAACTTCTAAAATCAGCTTCAGCTTGGGCACAAGCGAAAACTGTCTAATTGAGGTCTGTAATTCTGGCTGTAATTGCATTAGGGTGTGTGTGTGTGTAAGTGTGTGCTTGTGAGTGTGTGCTTGTGAGTGTGTTTGTGTGTGAGTGTGTGTGAACATTTGTGTGTGTGTGTGTGTTTGTGTGTGCGTGTGTGTTTGAGCTTGTGTGTGTGTGAGTGAATGATTGTGTGTGTGTGTGTGTGTGTGAGGTCTGCGCTTGTGTGGGTGTGAGTGAATGAGTGGGTGTGCATGTGAGGGTTGTCCACCCTGTTACCCCCAGGACAACACACCAGGCTGTCACATTGGTAAAGCCACTGGTCTGGACAGGGCAGGACAGGACAGCCCCCCTCCCCCTCTCTCTCTCACACACACACACACACACACACACACACACACACACACACACACACACACACACACACACACACACACACACACACACACACACACACCTCTTCATCACATCCACCCTGGACACTCTGGTAGACAGGCAGGTAAACAGACGGACAGACAGACAGACAGGCCTATGGTTAAATTAAATAATTTTGATTCATGCCACCAAACCCACAGTCCACAGATGAAGAAGAGAGGAGTAAACCACTGAGTAGAGAGAGAGAGAGAGAGAAAAAGAGAGAGAGAGAGAGAGAGAGAGAGAGAGAGAAAGATAGAGAGGGAGGCTCAGTGTGGCAGTTCCCTCTGTCCTCAGTAGATGGCAGTATGACTGCACCAACGAGCTGGTGATGTTTGTGAAGCATCAGTTCAGTGTTCTCTCTGCAGAACTCCAACACTGTACTGTACAACACTAGGGCAGGTCTGTCTAAAACACCCATGCTCTGCTCTGCTCTGCTTTAGACATGATCAAAATCATCTCATTGATAAAAAACAAAAAACAAATTCCAGTCAGGGGATGGCAGCGTACTGAGCATTACATTGTGAAATATGTTCCACAAATGTATTTGTTTGTACAGCTCAGTGTGTAGCTACTTTGTCAATATATTTCACAATCGCAATTGTGGGGAAATATACAGTATAGAACAACATAATAAAATAATTGTCAAACATCGTAGCCCAAATGAAGTAGTGGGAGGATATACGTTTCCCATCATTTTGGCTGTATCAAAATAGTAAAGAATTACAAGTAAAGAATATGAAGAAAATAGCAACACTATTAATTAGAATTATTTCTAATTGACTCCCAACTGAATTACTTTTGAAGTGAATACCATTTATGAAATGTGTTTAATTCTATACAGCTTGAAATAGAACTGTATACTGTAGTTATATTTTAAATCCAATACTGATTCTAAAATGTCCCTTGCATAGCCAAACATGTTATGGATGCTTCATTCACAGTATCTAACATGCCATTTCCTTACATAATAAATACATATTCATAATTGATCGACCTAAGAGTTAACATGCTGATATGACCAAACTATAACGGGGCATTCTTTATAATTCATTCACAGCACTTTTACATCAGCTAAGAGCTCTGGCATGATAAAGGTTAGTAAAGGACAATGACAAGACAAAGAG
>NC_140249.1:5942656-5966523 GCF_949987555.1 Borostomias antarcticus
CATCTATGCTTCGGTATTGAGTCACGCTTAGAGCGCCACCTACTGGCGACAGAAAGTTTCTCTCAGTACTGCACACCGAAATAGCACACCCTTTAACGGCGCCACACCCCGACACGCGTGGGGTGCGAGGGCCCGCTCACTGCTGCTCGCAGCCCTAGTTAGAAGTGTCTTTCCATGTACCTTTTATTTTGAAATGTCCACAAAACCGGGAGTTAATGCTTCCTGTCAGCTAGATGGCTAAAAGTTTGCTCGCTAGCTGTCTTTTCAATGATAGCTAACATCAGCTAATGATCAGTCTGATGATTCAGATGATCAGAATGATTATATTACTAATGTGTTAGCTAGCTAGCTAAATGGCATGAACTAGCTGCTGACAGTAGATAGCCAAATGTATAAGCTAGAGCCAGGGATGGGCAGTATTTCTATTACTTGTATTTGAAATACGTATTTCAATTACTTTGGAGTATTTTGTAATTTGTATTTTATAAGGCCGATAAAAAAACAAAATATTGTAGAGTGGAGTAATTTTGTATTTAAAATACTCAAAATACTTTCTCCACAAATAAAAAAAACTAAAATAATACATATTCTTATAATATTGGATGTAACAATAAATAATGTTTTAAGGCTCATGTCCCTAGGCTTTTTTCCCCTTTTTTTCAATTGAAAAACGTTGAGCGCAGGTCTCCAAAGACTGTAGACAGTGAACAAGTTAACAAGCTAGCTATCTTGCTGCTGTTTAACTACCTAGACCGTTGGTGGACAGTGAACCGTGCAGCTCTCAGACTTGACAAGCATGCTCACATGGATGCAAATTGACCCACACTACCAGTGCCACCCTGCTCACGACTTCAGATCTTCAAATTCAACGGATTGTCTGTCAAAGTAAATTATAATCTCAAACTAGTGATCGATGCTAACATGCTAATAACGCTAGCATGCTGTCTAGGATGACAGAACTCCTGTCAGAAGTGACAAAAAAAACAGTTGAAAACACCATGGCCAACACATTGGAATTCAATGTATGACAGTTTGAATCAGCTGGCCACTTTAAGAGACAAACTACCTGAAATGATAGAAAAACATCAGCTCCCCCCATTAATAAAAATATGTATACAGTACATGATCAATCAAGCTGTTGTCTTTTAATAGCTTTGCTTGGTTACACTGACATTCTGTGACTGTTCTCCCTTTTTGTGGGGTTCACCAGAGCGTTGTGTATATCATATAGCCCAGACCTGAATACTCTGCTTTACCAAATTGAGAGAAAAAAGAAAAAGAAAAGAAGCATTTCCTGTACTTTAAATACAAAATACATGTATTGTATTTTGATACATTTTCTGGCACCAGTATTTTGTATTTTATTTTGATACATTAATTTGGGGGTATTTTGTATTAAGATACATTTTGATGTATTTGCCCATCTCTGGTGTTAGCTATGTAGCTAGCTAGCTCTAACATTAGATAGCTACTCTAGCACGCCAGACTAATTACTCTAGCACGCCAGACTAGTTTAAAGGTGTCAAGCTTCCACAGGAAAAAGCATATAAAAAATCGATCTTGGGATTTATGAAGCAATTATCGTTAATTCAAATGAAGATCGATTTTGAATCATAAATTATTTTTTTTCAACCCAGCCCTATACACACAAACACACACACACACACACGCACAAACACACACAGATTAAGTCCTCAGATACTGTCGGGTGTAGGCTACACCACATCAGGGCCCTCCTGAATCACTCACAGAACACAGGCTTGTCTCCCCCTCGTGTCTCAACACAGGACGTCCAGCAGTGCAGCATAGGTCTCTCTCTGGTCCTGCTCCTCCACCCGCCCCACCAGCCCATGATAACATCCTCCCAGCCAGCAATGAACTCTTCTAACTCATTACATTAAAGCCATTTAGCAGACACTTTTATCCAAAGCGACTTGCATTTAAAGTAGTACTACTACTCGGCAGAACTCATAAGTGCATCTCCTTTCTAACAAGTGACTAGGAGCTTAATCTAGTGCTAAAGCCAAAGTGCAAGAGTAGCAAAATATAAATACAATAGGCACTTTAATAGGGAGGATCCTGATAGTAGGCCTACTTCTTGAAGACTTGAAGAGTTTCAAGTCTGCGGTGAAAGATGGGCCACTCAACTCAAACTTTATTTATAAAGCACATTTAAAAGCAACCGCGGTTGACCAAAGTGCTCTAAGTGTTGTGGGCAGCGACTGTGCTGTCCTGACGTCAGTGGGCAGTTCATTCCACCACTGCGGGGCCAGGACAGAGAAGAGCCGTGACCGTGTCCCATCTTCCGCAGGGACCTCAGAGTGAGGGGACACACCCCACCAGCCCACGTTAACATCCTCCCAGCCAGAGATGAGCTCCACTTTGCTGTAGCCTCCAGTCCTCCTCAGTCTCTCAGCTAATCAAACCATTCAGGCTTCAACACCTCATTCTTCATCTGCTCAATTACTCCCGTTTCTCCCCCCTTTCTCTCTGTCTCTCTCTCTTTCTCTCTCTCTTCCCTCCCTCCCTCTTTGGTTGGAAGTGATCATTTGCTTTCTATTTGAGCTGATAACATCCCCGGCATTGTCTGAGCTTGCTCAGTCGCCAGCGAGGCCCCGCCCCCCCACAGCCGCCCGTGGCCTCCGGCGGTGCCGTCGTGTTATTGGTGCATTATTTCACGCATGCCCTCCCCTCTTATCTGCCAGTCCCGAGGTGACGCTAATAGACTGGAAACATGGAGACGTTTATGAAGCATGCGCCGTGTTTATGAAAAAATCCATAAAGTGCGACAGCGGCGAGCGGAGATGAAAGAAAGGCTTTAATAGATGGCGGCGAGAGGGGGCGGAGCCATCGAGGAGCTGACAGAACGGACGCCTCCTCCTCCCAGATTGATACTTTTAAAAAATGGGATTGCATTTTGTTGGTTTGGAAATGTAGTTAAACGCTGTAATTAATCTGTGCATAGGCTACGGCAAGCCAAGTAACATACATACGCACGCACAAGCACACACACACACACACACCCCAAAGAGCTGTACATGCCTCAGTTCTTAGCTAATGACCTTTTCTGCTGTAACTATGGTAACTAGAGTGGATGTGGAGTCCACTGAGGGAGGGATGATGGTGAGGAAGAGGAGTGAGGGTGAGGAAGAGGTGTTTAAAGAAGCTCATTGTTCTAACATGTTTAAAAAGAACTCGGCTCATTGTTCTAGCATGTTAATAAAGCTCAGCTCATTGTTCAAGCATGTTTATAAAGACATCGGCTCATTGTTCTAATATGTTTATAAAGACCTCAGCTCATTGTTCTAAAATGTGTATAAAGACTTCAGCTCATTGTTATAACATGTTTATAAAGACCTCAGCTCATTGTTCTAGCATGTAGACCACAGATCAATGTTCTAACATGTTTAAAGACCTCAACTCATTCTTCTAACATGTTTAAAGACCTCAGCATATTGTTCTAACATGTTTAGCCTTCCTGTAAGAAGATTATTCTCATTTCTGCTCCTGATGCACTCCGCTCAGCTCCTCCCTTTGACGCTAACTGGCAACGTCGGATCCACTTTCCCCACAATGCTTCACAGTCCACTTTGACAATTCCCCAAATCCAATGCAAATCCTATTGCACGCTGGCGGGAGGCTCCCGCAATATTGACTGTCACTCACAATTAGGGGATTGTGGGAAGGAAGGGGCTTTAGCGTGTGTTTGGTGGGGGACCTGAGGCTCGCCCCCACTAGCTCCCCAAGCGCACCCTCCGAATGTGATCAGTGGGCCTAATCTCCCAGCACACTTCCCCAGGGAGCTTCCATTTAGAACTAACAGGGAAGAGGAGATGTTTAACAGCAATTCATCCGGTCAGGTTGCCATTCAGGCGAGGGCTGTGTATTGTGTCCGCTGCTGCAATGCAGCTCCAGAGGGATTGTGGGAGAAGCGGCCAGCGTGAACTCAAGGAGGTGTAAATAAAACCAGCCAGTGTAGGAGTCCCGCTGTTAACTGAGTCTGGTTAATGACAGGTCAACCTCGCCTGCAAGCTTAATGGTCTGTTATGAGTCCAAATGGATTTATTGTTCAGAAAACGTGGATGCTATACAGAACGTCTGTTCCGTTTTTCTTGTGTTATTATTGAGAGAGTGTGGGTTCGAAAGCTAGGAGACCACTGGGAGGAAACTTACTAATCACCTTTTCCTGTTATTTATTATTTTATTTTTTTTAAAGATCCTGGCTTGACATGGTTGCTATTGTTGTTGCAGTGGAATGTTGTTTGATATAAGACTAAATGTCGGTGCTCTATTCTGAAGCTTCACTCCTGATGGAGTGACTGACGTGAGAGAACAAGGGCATTTCTGAAAATTGAATTATGCAAATTTTGAAAAAAAAAAACACAAGACTGGATGATTTGCATTAAAATCCCAGATAAACATCAACAAACCCAAACGTGAACAAATTGTCTGGAAGACCTTTTGGGCTCTCATGTATCTTAAGGCGGAGCAGTGACCACAGTCAAACCCTCCAGCCCTAAAGCCAACCCTTATTAACCACGTCTCCTCCATTATGCTAAACATGACCTCCTGACTGGAGCTAATTAAGGATGTAATCAATAGACTAAAGGATGTTCAAACCAGGAATTAAATCTGTTTTTTTACATCTCTGTACCTCCAGGATGATTTAGGCTGTATTCCGAATGCTAGGGCTCTACCCTTCGTAACGGTCGTTTTCGAAGTGAATAAGCGATGGTCACTTTTGCTCCCTTCGCTCCCACAACTCTTTGCGACTTTTGTCTCCGGTCAATAATTTATCAACAAAAATGGTGGCCGTTGAGGCGACAGTAATTTGGCTACCTAGCTTAATGCTTTGCGGACATTGTAGCTAAATCTGTTTTTTTAATGTTTTTTAATCTGTTTTTTTTCAGATATCTTAGTTACATTATGATTGAACTAGTTATTTGTATTTTTTAATTATATGTGTGGTAATTACGAATTTACGCTGTAGCTAGCTAACCAGCATTAGCCCAAGTTGGCAGCTGCTGGTCAGCGATGAGAGACGGAACTCCAGCCAGGCTGGTAACCCTCGTCGCGGGAAGGGAGGGTGCATCAGGCGGCTGTGATCCATGACAGTACCAGCCTACGTTATTTTCTGAATAGAATCCAACGGCTATTTCCCAATAAAGAATCCCTCCTGTGTACAAGCAACTCCCACAAAGACAATAATGAGAAGCACAAGCTGAAAAGTGGAAAAGTTCAAGCACAGTTGTGTTTGGCTGAGATATGAATGGGACATCGGACGCAAAACAAGCAACTCCCCCAAAGATAATAATGAGAAGCACAAGCTGGCAGGTGGAAAAGTTCAAGCATATAGTTGTGTTTGGCTGAGATATGAATGGGACATCTGACGCAAAACTAGCAATAGCCGATTGGCTACAGCTGTATCAAACTCAGCTGCTTAAACAGGTGATGCACATTTACTTCGTGAAATTCTCTGATGACCCCGCCGTTTTGGGGGGGCTCATAATAGCTTGAGATCCTTTCCCACTCCGAAAGCTTAGCTTTAGTTAAGATAGGATGTATTCATTAACAATGGATATGGTTAGCCAAAAATGTAGCTTGTGACAGACAGACAGACACATGCGACAGCCCTGAAAATGATGTTGAAGGGCATTCCAAACGAGCGTTACTTTGACACCCTACTCCCCATGCTCTTCACAGTGCTCACTATGAAGGGAAGACACTCCGTAGGGTGTAGGGCGTAGGGATGAGTCCTTCGGTTTGAAATACAGCCTTAGACTGAAATATCTGAAATATCACACCAAACATCTCCATACACCTACAGACAGGACATCATACAGGTTAAACATCTCCATACACCTGCAGCAAGGACATCATGCAGGTTAAACATCTCCATACGCCTGCAGCAAGGACATCATGCAGGTTAAACATCTCCATAAACCTGCAACAAGGACATCATACAGGTTAAACATCTCCATACACCTGCAACAAGGACATCATACAGGTTAAACATCTCCATACACCTGCAGCAAGGACATCATACAGGTTAAACATCTCCATACACCTGCAACAAGGACATCATACAGGTTAAACATCTCCATACACCTACAGACAGGACATCATAGAGGTTAAACATCTCCATACGCCTGATGCTAAACAACATCCGGTTTACTCATTCTGTAGATCAAGTAAGCTGGGGATCCTCAGCCAATCACAGACAGACAGACAGACAGACAGACAAACAGACAGACATACATATAGACAGACTCCCATCCGGGACATACAGGTCTGTAGATATGACCAAGTCAATCACTGTAGATCTAACGAAGTCTATCACGGTAGATATCACCAAGTCTATCACTGTAGATATGGTCAGGTCTATCATTGTAGATATCACCAAGTCTATCACTGTAGATCTCATCAAGTCTATCACTATCACTGTAGATATCACCAACTCTATGACTGTAGATATGACCAAGTATATCACTGTAGACATGACCAAGTCTATCACTGTAGATATCACCAAGTCTATCACTGTAGATATGACCAAGTCTATCACTGTAGATATCACCAAGTCTATCACTGTAGATATCACCAAGTCTATCACTATCACTGTAGATATCACCAACTCTATGACTGTAGATATGACCAAGTATATCACTGTAGACATGACCAAGTCTATCACTGTAGATCTCACCAAGTCTATCACTGTAGATATCACCAAGTCTATCACTGTAGATATCACCAAGTCTATCACTGTAGATCTCACCAAGTCTATCACTGTAGATATGACCAAGTCTATCACTGTAGACATGACCAAGTCTATCACTGTAGACATGACCAAGTCTATCACTGTAGATATCACCAGGTCTATCACTGTAGATATCACCAGGTCTATCACTGTAGATATCACCAAGTCTATCACTGTAGATCTCACCAAGTCTATCACTGTAGATATCACCAGGTCTATCACTGTAGATATCACCAAGTCTATCACTGTAGATCTCACCAAGTCTATCACTGTAGATATCACCAAGTCTATCACTGTAGATCTCACCAAGTCTATCACTGTAGATATCACCAAGTCTATCACTGTAGATCTCACCAAGTCTGGTAAGCAGTATGCCTGCATCTCAACAGACTTGAGCAGAAACATGCCTTCATCAAACTAACCAGATACTGAATCGTTTATATTCTGTCAATGTCTTGCGATTAGTTGCGTCTAGTTAGTCATATCACTGCACATCCATCACATTAAGAGACGACCGAACAATTTCCAAACGCGCGCGTGCGACACTAGACCGATGACATTCTCCGGGAAATAATTAAGATCACAGAATAAGAATTGGAGCCATCCGACCCCCCACCTCTCCTCAGGCACGCCTCTCTTTTAATAGGATTCTACCTTTAATCACTAATTATTTCCCAAAGTGAGAGAGAGGGGGTAGGAGGGAGGGGGCGGGGGGCTGGGGGTTATTTGGTCCCAGAATGCAACACTTCAGAGGCAGCACATCTGCATACTCACAGCGAGAGGCTAATTGTATCAATATGTAAAAATCCCCCCCATCACCTCCCAAACACAGAGATGCTGCACATACATTTCTGTTGTAATTGAACCAGTGTAGCGAAAAGGCAGGGGGGCAAGGGAGGGGAGGAGGAGAACAGGAGGGGGAGACATACTGGGAGACAACGTGGAGTCACAGGATTCAGCGTACAAACCGCTCTGTACACAAGCTAACTTCATTGTTTTCCTGTATTTCAAACTGTATTTCAACCCCCGGCAATGATCCCATGGAAAAACAGAGAAATGCAACAGATCAAAGAAAACATGGAATTCTGTTCAAACTGCGAGGTCATAACTCGCTCAGCCTTTTTTTTGGGGGGGGGGGACAAAACCAAACAATCCACGTCGAGAACAAACAAGATGCTATAAATATCTTCTCCGAAACTAACAACACTGAATCCTAGCTTCACCGGTGAAACAATGGTGTGATATGTCTCTAGATGACTCAACTCCAGAGAGAAAGAGAGAGAGAGAGAGAGGGAGAGAAGGAAAGAGAGGGAGAGAGAGAAAGAGAGAGAGAGGGAGGGAGAGAGAGAGGGAGAGCGGGAAAGAGAGGGAGAGAGAGAGGGATGGAGAGAGAGAGAGTGTGGTCTCTCAACATGTGTTCTCACTCTGAGGGATTTGTGTACGGGCTGAAGGTCAGTGTGGAGGAGATGGACCTTAGCCTTGTTGACAGTACCTTGACAACTGCACTCCTACGTAATGCACGCAGCGTAAACAGTGCAGCCAGCCAGCCATGCAACCACCACCACACTTCCTATGTCGGGCCTTTGAAACCAGAATTCTTTCTGTGTTACAGACAATATGAAAGAGACCATGTTTACCCAGTTCTAAAATGCATAGACACGGACACCGATGGACACACGCACATGCGCACACACACACGCACACACACACACACACACACACACACAGCTCCACATGTTCTCCCCACCACCCTCTGAGCAACTACAGCCCCCCCCCCCCCCTAAAGCCAGCCAGGTATACCCCAGGGCTGTCCTACCCTGAGGGCCTGGCTGTAGGGCCCGATGTTGGCCGGGGCCCAGTGGGAGAGGCTCTGGACGTGGAGGGCGTGTCTCTGGTGGAAGGAGTCTGGCTCTTGGGTCTGCTGGACCCAGTCCTGCAGCAGACAGTCCACCTGGAGCAGCTGGCCAGGGGGCAGAGGGGCCTGCACGCACACCCTGGGGGGGACGGGGTGGAGGGGAGGGAGAGGGAGGGAGGGAGGGAGGGGAGAGGGGAGGTGGTGAGAGGGTGGCCAAGCATCCGGGGCGCCTGACCTTCATCTCAACACCGCAGAGGAACAAGTACTGCAGCTCTAGGCGTCAAAGGAGGTGTGTGTGTGTGTGTGTGTGTGTGTGTGTGTGTGTGTGTGTGTGTGTGTGTGTGTGTGTGTGTGTGTGTGCGTGTGTGCGTGTCCTCACCTGGCTGGCGGGTTGAGGCTGAAGTGTGTCCTGTAGACGGCGTTGACTGCGCTGAAGTCCTCCATGTTCCTCACATACAGGTGGACCAGGACCACATGCTTCATCTGCCAGCCTCTGGTCTCCAGCTCACCTAGACAGAGAACACTGCATTAACACTGCCCTGAACACAGTAAACGTAGCATTAACACTGCCCTGAACACAGTAAACGTAGCATTAACACTGCCCTGAACACAGTAAACGTAGCATTAACACTGCCCTGAACACAGTAAAGGTAGCATTAACACTGCCCTGAACACAGTAAAGGTAGCATTAACACTGCCCTGAACACAGTAAAGGTAGCATTAACACTGCCCTGAACACAGTAAAGGTAGCATTAACACTGATCTGAATATAGTACATACGGCATTAACACTGATCTGAATACAGTACAGATGGCCTTAACACTGACCAGAGACTAGCACACAACGTAACGACAGCATTAACACTGACATCAACACAGTATAGACAGCCTTAACACTGACCTGAACACACAGCATTAACACTGACCTGCACACAATAAAGACAGAATTCACACTGACATCAACACAGTAAAGTCAGCATTAACACTGACCTGAATAAAGTAAAGATAGCATTAACACTGACCTGAACACACAATAAAGACAGCATTAACACCGACGTGAACACAGTAAAAACTGTGTTCATCTTTACATGAACACAGTAAAGATAGCATTAACACTGACCTGAACACACAATAAGGACAGCATTAACACTAACCTGAACACAGTAAAGACAGCATTAACACTGACCTGAACACAGTAAAGACAGCATTAACACTAACCTGAACACAGTAAAGACAGAATTAACACTGACATGAACACAGTAAAGACAGCATTAACACTGACCTGAACACAGGATTTTTCAGGATTTATTTATTTAAAATAAAACATTCAAACACACAGTAAAGTCAACATGAACACTGCAGATATCAAAAACAACAGTTAATGTTTAATGATCCCAGTGATATTTGAATGCATTAAATGTACATGATAGTTGCAAGTAAGTGACATTTTTATATGATGTCTTTGAATACAGAGGCAGCGCAGCCTCTCTCCCGGCCATCTTGAGATAGAGGCTGCAGCAGCGCAGCCTCTCTCCCGGCCATCTTGAGATAGAGGCTACAGCAGCGCAGCCTCTCTCCCGGCCATCTTGAGATAGAGGCTACAGCAGCGCAGCCTCTCTCCCGGCCATCTTGAGATAGAGGCTACAGCAGCGCAGCCTCTCTCCCGGCCATCTTGAGATAGAGGCTACAGCAGCGCAGCCTCTCTCCCGGCCATCTTGAGATAGAGGCTACAGCAGCGCAGCCTCTCTCCCGGCCATCTTGAGATAGAGGCTGTAGCTTGTAGTTTGTTTTTCCTGGCATCTCAGAGCACTTCACACACTTCGCCCTCATACAAAGAAGCTGTTCATTAAATATTAACTTGTTTAATATTGTCTGTGCCCTGAGAAGGCTGGGCTGAGCCCGGCATCACAC
Organism: Borostomias antarcticus; assembly: GCF_949987555.1. NCBI lineage: Eukaryota > Metazoa > Chordata > Actinopteri > Stomiiformes > Stomiidae > Borostomias > Borostomias antarcticus. The sequence goes on from NC_140249.1 coordinate 5,953,176, forward strand.
CATAAACATTAAATATGCTTTTCATCTTTCTCCCCTCACTCTCCTTCCAAACACAGACGAGAGAAGAAACCAGGAGAAGATGCTGTGGTAAAGTCTGCACTTTAAAACATTCTGGGGGGCAAAACAGCTCACCCACCCAACATGTGTGTGCGTGTGTGTGTGTGCGCGTGTATGTGCGTGTGTGTGTGTGTGTGTGTGTGTGTGTGCAGTTAGTCTTGAAGTGTCTATCCTTCTCTGGCAGGCCAGCTGCCACGCCTCTGTGAAGGCCTAAGTCCCTGACGCACGCACGCACGCACGCACACACACACACACACACACACACACACACACACAGCAGGCGCCTGGCCTCTGTCGCCTCCCGACGTTAAGGGAGCTAATCCCCGTCTCTGCCCACACCTCTTACAGTGAGTTAGGCAAACGCAACAAGGGGAGAGAGAGAGAGAGAGAGAGAGAGAGTGAGAGAGGGTGTTGCTTTCTTTCTTCTGTATTTATTGTTTGTGGTGTGTGTGTGTGTGTGTGTGTGTGTGCATGCATGTCCCAGACCATCGCTCTACTGTACTTTACTGTACTCTCTCCCTCTCCTTCTCTCTCTCTCTCCCCCCTCTCTCTCTCTCACTCTCTCTGTCTGTCTGTCTGTCTGTCTGTCTGTCTGTGTGTGTGTGTGTGTGTGTGTGTGTGTGTGTGTGTGTGTGTGTGTGTGCGTGCATGCGTGTGCGTGTGTGTGTGTGTGTGTGTGTGTCTCTGTGCTGTCTGTACCTTGCAGCAGGGTGAAGGCGGCCGTGGTCTGGCCGGTGATGTCTGTCTCTGGGCTGAGGAGGCCGGTGATGTCTGTCTCTGGGCTGAGGAGGCCGGTGATGTCTGTCTCTGGGCTGAGGAGGCCGGTGATGTCTGTCTCTGGGCTGAGGAGGCCGGTGATGTCTGTCTCTGGGCTGAGGAGGCCGGTGATGTCTGTCTCTGGGCTGAGGAGGCCGGTGATGTCTGTCTCTGGGCTGAGGAGGCCGGTGATGTCTGTCTCTGGGCTGAGGAGGCCGGTGATGCCGGAGATCCACTGGTACCCTCTGGAGGTCTTGGAGGAGAAAGAGGGAGGGAGGTCTGGAGGGAGGGAGGGAGGGAGGTCTGGAGGGAGGGAGGGAGGGAGAGAGAGAGAGACAGAGAGAGAGACAGAGAGAGACAGAGACAGAGAGAGAGACAGAGAGACAGAGAGAGAGAAAGACAGAGAAAGAGAGAGACAGACAGAGAGAGACAGACAGAGAAACAGACAGAGAGAAACATATATATATATATATATAGAGAGAGAGAGAGAGAGAGAGAGAGAGAGAGAGAGAGAGAGAGAGAGAGAGAGAGAGAGAGAAGGAGAGGGAGAGAGTACAGTAATTCATACATGAACAGAATGTAGCAGATGAAATAGGGATTGCTAGACTGTCATAAATGTTCTTGGAACGACAGCCCTTGTCAAGTGATCACTCAGAAACGTGAGCATCATGTCACTGACCACATGACACACACACACACACAGGCACACACACACACAGGCGCACACACACAGGCACACACACACAGGCACACACATCTCACCACAGCTCAACTGACAACCAAGGTCGCCACTTGACGTAGATTCCTGCTGGATGTCTTGGGCTTGATCAGCATATTCCGCCTCCTTCGTCATCTCGTCGATGGCGTTCTGGCAGGGACAAGCGCCAAGGGGCGGGGCCTGCGCCACCCCAGCCTGCAGTAAAACCGTACGGGGGAAAGGCATCAGGCCCGGCGCCACGCGGCACTACACCGAGCGCTGCGTGGCGGCCTGCTTCGATATCGCCCCCTGCTGTGAGTGAGCCAGCCCGCCCTGACCGGAGCGCAGCCACACACACTATAACCGCCAGGTGAATGAATATGAAACAACACGCGAACGTATTCATGAATTAGCGGACCTCGGGGGGGTTGGGGGGGGGGTTGTCTGCGTTCTGATACTTTAAAATCGATCACGCACGCCAGCTGTCGGTCAGAACAGCTGACTGGGTTCCCCTGTCAGACGTTCTCCAGACCGCTGCTGTTTGATGCGTCTGCTTATCCCGCCCTTCGCCTCCAGACCCTCCTCTTCCTCTTCTTTCAAACCGAATAAACACATCGTAAGCATACTGTAAACGCCAACATATTACCTGCCCAATCCCACCAGGGCATCATATATTAGAATAAATATTTCATATCCCCCCCCCCCCCCCCCCCCACCCTCTCTCTCTGCTGCTAGTTGCATCTAACAAAATGATAATCATATTAATTATAAATATATAATTAGTATAATTATCTTGTGGAAGAGGCAGAGAAAATAGCCGGACTGGGCGCCGACCGCGGGCAAATGACGGCGTGCGTCCCCGCCCCCCCCGAGAGCCGTTTCCTCTATGATGTCACAGCGGATCTGTCATCCTGACGTCGAGAGCTTCTGACCGCTGAGCCGGGGCAGGCTCTCCCCCGGAACACAGGGCGCAGAATCCCCCTGCACACCCCCCCCTCGGAGTCCTGGGGGGCTGGGGGAGTGTGTGTGTGTGTGTGTGTGTGAGGGGGAGTGTGGCGGTTGTGTATGTGTGTGTGTGTGTGTGTGTGTGAGGGGGGGGGGGGTGTTGAGGGAGAAACAGATAGCTGCAGGGGGTCGCCAGGGTTGTGAGTGGGGGGGTATGGTTTCTGTAATGACCCAAACACACACACACACACACACACACACTGTGCCCTAGAGCCATGCCCAGGCCATGGCCTACTCCCATTCTTCTGTGTGACCCCTGCACGCACGAACACGCGCGCGCACGCACACACACACACACACACACACACACACACACACACGCGCAGCTTGATCTGACACCTGACCTGACAGGGTCAGCCCAGTCAGCCATCAGCTGATGGAGGAGTCAGGGAGGGTCCTGCTGCCTCCTTCTCTCTTTCCCTCCACCCTCCACCGCTCTCCCCTCACCCCCGATCCCTCCACCCCCCTCCCTATAGCCCCACGCCCCCACACCCCCCTGCCCCCACCTGCCTAGCCAGCTACCTGAACCCACAGTCTCTTAATGTGAGCGGACATGTTTATTAAGCCGGGCTTAGTATTAATGTGAGCCGACGTGTTTGTTAAACCAGCCTTAGTTCCAGGCAGGGATGAATATTGTACATGTCAATGTAGGCCGTGCGATGCTGGAGGAAAGAGGGTTAGGAGGGAGAGAGAGAGAGAGGGATGGAGAGGGAAGGAGAGAGAGGGAAGGAGGGAGAGAGAGAGAGGGATGGAGAGAGAAGGAGAGAGAGGGAGGGAGGGAGAGAGAGGGGGGGGGGAAAGAGGGAGAGGAAGGGAGAGAGCGACAGAGAGAGAGAGAGAGAGAGGGCGGGAGAGAGAGAGAGACAGAGAGAGGGAGGGAGGGAGGGAGGGAGAAAGAGAGAGAGGGAGGGAGGGAGAGGGGGAGGGAGAGAGAGGGCGGGAGAGAGAGAGAGACGGAGAGAGAGAGAGGGAGGGAGAAAGGGAGGGGGAGAGAAAGAGAGAGAGAGGGAGACAGAGAAAGAGAGGGAGAGAGAAAGAAAGGGAGGGAGGGAGGAAGTTCCTGTGGACACTGATCTTCTCCTCCCCTACGGCTCTTTCTGTGTTCTGTTGACAAAGTTATCAGGCACCAAAAGGCATCGTTTAAGGGCTGTTCTGTTCCATTAGATTTGTGTTCACTGAGTCATCTTGATGTCACAGTGAAATTGGGGTCAAATTGCTCCCTACACGAAATATAGAACGTTTTACTCTTTGCAAGTTATGTTTGGGGATACATTTACGAATAGATACACACAAAAGCTAGATGAACCCAAAGCTTACGGTGTCCTTGTCCTCTGTGTGCATCTCAGTGAAGCGCAAGTAGCCAACTGGAGCAAACGCATCCGCAGAGTGGATCACGGTCTCCATCGCATCACTGCAAAGAGAACATCACACTGAAAATAAACCCAGCAAACCTGATCAACCCTGTAACCCGCCACACCTGATCAACCCTGTAACACAGCCTACCTCATAAACCCTGTAACACAGCATACCTGATCAACCCTGTAACACAGCATACTGTACCTGATCAACCCTGTAACCCACCACACCTGATCAACCCTGTAACACAACAAACCTGAGCAACCCTGTAACCCACCACACCTGATCAACCCTGTAACACAGCATACCTGATCAACCCTGTAACACATCATACCTGATCAACCCTGTAACAGATCATACCTGATCAACCCTGTAACACAACAAACCTGAGCAACCCTGTAACCCACCACACCTGATCAACCCTGTAACACACCATTCCTGATCAACCCTGTAACACATCATACCTGATCAACCCTGTCACACAGCATACCTCTTCAACCCTGTAACACAGCATACCTGATCAACCCTGTAACAGACCATACCTGATCAACCCTGTAACCCACCACACCTGATCAACCCTGTAACACAGCATACCTGATCAACCCTGTAACACAGTATACCTGATCAACCCTGTAACACAGCACACCTGATCAACCCTGTAACACAGCACACCTGATCAACCCGATACACCCTGTAACCCACCACACCTGATCAACCCTGTAACACAGCAAACCTGATCAACCCTGTAACACAGCATACCTGATCAACCCTGTAACACCGCATACCTGATCAACCCGATCAACCCTGTAACACAGCATACTGTACCTGATCAACCCTGTAACCCACCACACCTGATCAACCCTGTAACACAGCATACCTGATCAACCCTGTAACGCAGCATACCTGATCAACCCTGTAACACAGCACACCTGATCAACCCTGTAACACAGCATACCTGATCAACCCTGTAACACAGCACACCTGATCAACCCTGTAACACAGCATACCTGATCAACCCTGTAACACAGCATACCTGATCAACCCGATCAACCCTGTAACCCACCACACCTGATCAACCCTGTAACACTGCATACCTGATCAACCCTGTAACACAGCATACCTGATCAACCCTGTAACACAGCATACTGTACCTGATCAACCCTGTAACCCACCACACCTGATCAACCCTGTAACACAGCATACCTGATCAACCCTGTAACACATCATACCTGATCAACCCTGTAACACAGCATACCTGATCAACCCTGTAACACAGCACACCTGATCAACCCGATCAACCCTGTAACCCACCACACCTGATCAACCCTGTAACACAGCAAACCTGATCAACCCTTTATCATAGAATACCTAATCAACCCTGTAACACAGCACACCTGATCAACCCTGTAACACAGCATATCAACCCTGTAATACAGCATACCTGATCAACCCTGTAACACAGCATCCCTGATCAGCCCTCTAACACAGCATATCAACCCTGTAACATAGTATACCCGATCAACCCTGTAACTCACAGACGGTGTGACTTACATGACTATAGTTTTCTTGAAGAGGGGACAGTCGAGGGTGAAGGTCTCGTATTCTCCTCCCTCTCCACAGACGTGAACACCATACTTCTTACTGAGCTGAAAAAAACAAAAAGGGTAACATTCACTACACTGAACCACCTTGAAAAAAATTATTTCAATATGACTCAAATATTGTTTTATTGAGAGAAACATTGCATATTATTACTATGAAAGCATGTTATTAAAATCAGAGTAAAAATGTGTGAGGGTTCAGTCAGGGTGAGGCAACTCTCTGACCTGCTTTAGATAGGGTTCCATGGCTGCCAGGGGTTTGCCTAAGTGCTTCTCTGGGTCCAGACCTGCCAAACACATGGCACACACACACACACACACACACACACACACACACACACACACACACACACACACACACAGATGAGAAGAGGAAAGAGAGAGAGCCTGATCAGGGGAAGAGAGAGAAAGAGAGAGGGGGGGGGGTAGACAGAGAGAGATAAAGGGAGAAAGAGAAAGTCAGAGTAGGGGAGAGGGGGGAAGAATTGAGAGAGAGTGGGGAGGGAGGGAGAGAGAGAGAAAGGGAGAGAGAGAGAGAGAGAGAGAGGAGGGAGGGAGAGAGGGGGGGGAGAGACAGAGACAGAGAGGGAGAGCGAGAGGGATAGGGGGAGAGAGAGGGAAGGAGGGAGGGAGACAGAGGGAGGCAGGGGGAGGGATGGAGAGAGCCTGATCAGGGAAGGAGAGAGAGAGAGAAATAGAGAGGGAGGGTGAGAGAGAGGAGGAGGGAAGGAGAGAGAGAAAGAGAGGGAGAGAAAGAGAGAACAGTGATTGAAGATGACAGTTTGGGAGGTTTTACAGGCAGTCAGAGACAAACAGGCAGACCTGCACCCTGGCTCTGTTTAACCCTGGCTCTGTTTATTTGACTTTGCTGGTAGTGTACACACACATCTCCCAGTTCCCTTACAGACCCCCTCCCTCCCTGGTCAGTCCACTTGTCGGGGGGGCAGAGAGACCAGACCCCCCTCTCTGTTCACTTCTCTTACCGGGGGGGCAGAGAGACCAGCCCCCCCCTCCCTGTTCTCTTCTTACGGGGGGGCGGGGGGGCGAGACAGTCCCTCCCCTCCCTGCTCCCTTTGAGTATGTGAAACTACGGAGCAGATCAGGTTTATTTGCCTTTTCCCCTCCCCTTCCCCTGAAATGGTGCATGGAAGTGACTCAGAGAGATCTGGGAGAGAGGAGAGGTGGAGGGAGGGGAGGAGAGGTGGAGGGAGGGGAGGAGGAGAGGAGAGGTGGAGGGAGGGAAGGAGGAGAGGTGGAGGCAGGGGAGGAGGAAAGGAGAGGTGGAGGGAGGGGAGGAGGAGAGGAGAGGTGGAGGGAGGGGAGGAGGAGAGGAGAGGTGGAGAGGTGGAGGGAGGGAAGGAGGCCCTGACTTCTCAAACTGCTTAGAGCCAACAGGCCACCAAATGTCCCCTTCAAGTTCCTGCACGCAACAACTATGGTCTGGCTGCACAGGAAGCTGAGCCCCCTGCCTGGTCCTGCTGTGAGCGCTCGAACGTCCAGCACAGGAACAGGCAGCTGTCTGCGGACTGGCCAGTCTACACTTCATTCAGCTGGTTGAGTGAGGATCGTCTCACTGGCTGCGTCACACTTGATCCGCTCTGCTGCCTAGCACCGTTTCCTAACATCTGTTCCTGATCAGGGCTCCACCCCGCCCTGTCCATACCTGTAAACAACCCCACCCCCCCCCCCCCCCCCCCGCCGTACCTGTAAACAACCCCGGGAAACAAACAAATGAACAAACTAACCACCTAGAGCTGGCATCGGCCACGCAGCGCCTTCCTCTAGCGACCAATCAGAGAACACTGACCTCAGCCCGGACGACGCAAACAGCTGTGCATGTGTAAACAACAAACAAGCTGAACAACAAGGAGACGGAGATGATAAGACATTGTGTCAAGAAGCTGAAAGTGGGAGTGTGAAGGCCAAGGCCTCAGCGATCTCTCCCTCAGGCTCCTCACTGGTCGTGCCAGGGTCACCCTCCCCATCCGAGTCCTCATGGACTGACCACCGAGATCCTGTCCAGCTCTGGTCTGTAAAGCTCCTCCTCCACTCACGCCCGCTCTGACGGCGTCTGGCAGGTCATTAACGCGGGGATAACCACCTGGGGCGTCCGAGGGAGAGTTTTGACAGGATCCGGGTGGCCTCTCTACCTACTCTGCCCAAATCCCTCCGAATCTAATCTACTTTCTGGGACTGTTAATCTGGCCTCGTTTTCCCGTAAATTAGATATCAGGCCGGTTAATCGGAATGTGAGAAACCATCTTCGCTTTTTGGCTGACAACCCTAAAGGTCACGGTGTCATCCGCCGGATCCCCCGCCCCCCGAGGAGGAGGGAGGGATGGAGGGGGGAGGAGACGGTGTTCAAGCAGAGAATGAGCAGGCCCATGTTCCCCTGGGGAGCGTTGGTCTTAATTAGTGTGAAAATATCTAATCTGGACATCGTCTTAACCCCTCCACTAAGGGAATATAGACGAGAAAGCATTAAAATTCAATCCCATTTAAATATCCTTTTTAATTAGTCATGCCTTTTAACACATTTTAATGATTGGTTTCAGATTGCTGAGGGGATGTCTTCATTTTAATATGTTCATTAGCTTCCCAGCCTTAAATAATGCATGATACATGATTTGATATTTGCAGGGAGGGAGGAGGGGCTAGGAGACAGCTGTGACAGGAATGAGTGATAGTATAATATCATACACACAACTATTCCCTTCATAACCATTAAATGATAGAGGCGTCACAACAAAACTCCCTATCAAATTGACGAATAGCCTAAATAACCCTGAATTAGACTTCTTCTTCTTCTTCTGTGTCCACAGTCTGCTCTGCCTCCTGGACACAGAGTCATTACTGCAAATGGGAGCAGGTTCTTAACTGTTGCACCTGGTGGAATAAAGGTTAAATAAACCCTTTAGAATGGCAGATGGTCTGAGAACCGTATTGGACTTGTCAGTGTCCCCCCCCATTTAGGACTCAGCCTCTATCCTCCACCCCCCTTCCGGCCTCTATCCTCCACCCTCCTTCCGGCCTCTATCCTCAGCCTCATTGACATGATCCTCACATCCCAGCCTCGTCTCCAACTGTTTTACGACCTGACCTCAACCCAATTACCTCACCTCATCATGCCACATTACACCCAAATAAGCCCTTCCAGAAGCTGCTATTAGTATGCCGTCAGAGACAACCTGGACACTTGGGAGAGAGAGAGGGAGAGGGAGGGAGAGGGAGAGAGAGAGAGAGGGAGAGAAAGAGAGAGACAGGGAGAGAGAGGGGGAGAAGGACAGAGAGAGAGAGAGAGAGAGAGAGAGAGAGAGAGAGAGAGAGAGAGTCATAATGGCCCGAGAGGAGCAGTTTTGTCTTTAAAAGGCCGTTTTTATCCTGTATTATCCTATAAAACTGCAATTAAATTCAGTGAACTTTAAAGCTGGGGAGCGCGGTAATGAGGAAGTTGATTGGAGGGCCTGGCTGCTCCTGAGCTCCTCAGACAGGATGAAAAGAGTTCTGCAGACAGACTCTCTCACTCGTCACCTTGTCAGCAGTGAGTACTGAGGGAAACTACTGAAAGGAAATGAGTGAATCGCTTGTAAGGAACGTAGCCTCGATGTGTTTATCTGTAGGCCAGCTCAAATGTTGAACCATGTATGATTTTGAATCTAGCACAATACCCAGACTACATTTGCTAACAATAGTATAATTACAGGCATACTAGTTTATCAAGAGCCATTTTAAGTGGGCATTGGCACTTTTAAAAAGGCCACCTGCCTATCTCTGAAATGAGGCGTGTTTGGAGATGATGATTATTTTAAACCAAGGAGGTGGCTGGGTACCATACCAGGCTGGGTAGTGTAAAGCTACAGAACCATTCCTAGCAGGCTGGTTAGAGTAAAGCTACAGAACCATTCCTAGCAGGCTGGTTAGAGTAAAGCTACAGAACCATTCCAAGCAGGCTGGTGAGTGTAAAGTTACAGAACCATTCCTAGCAGGCTGGTTAGAATAAAGCTACAGAACCATTCCTAGCAGGCTGGTTAGAGTAAAGTTACAGAACCATTCCTAGCAGGCTGGTTAGAGTAAAATTACAGAACCATTCCTAGCAGGCTGGTTAGTGTAAAGCTCCAGAGAGCTGCATGTCTGCTTGTAGAGACCAGAGGTGCTGTGCTCTGCTCTCCCTGAGTCTGGGACAGAGCGAGCCTGCTTCTGAATGAGGAGCAGGCGGGGAGATGTTAGATACGGAGCCGAGCGCGGCAGGCAGTCACACGCCGTTTGTCAGGGGATCTGGAGCGCAGGCTGACAGCCCGTCTTTAATCCCTGCCTTCAAAGGGAAAAGGTGGAGAAAATTGGATTCATGATGTGTAACATTTTCGGCTTTTAAATGCACGAAATAAGCATCTCCTGGCTAGGTGAGCTGCCTCTGACTTTTGAGCAACAATCTCAAAGTCCTTCACGAAAACAATAGCTCTTCGGTATCACCTACTCAGAGAGAGAGAGAGAGAGAGAGAGGGGATAGAGAGAGAGCGAGAGAGGGGAAAGGGGAGGGAGACAGCACGAAAAAAAAGATGTTCAGATTAGGGTTCTGTGTGAAATTTGTCAGGCTCTTATCTGGTATTCAATGTCTCAGGAGGGAATAATAGCCTGGGTGAATGGAGGGACACACGCATCACTGATGAAATCTCTCCAATCCAACGCGTTTAAAGAGAAAATTGGGGCCAATTATAACCGTATCAAAAGTATTTGCTGCAAGTCTTACATCCATCTAAGAACGTCTAGAACAATGGCGCTTGTATTCAAAAGAAATGTCTGGTTCATGCAATCATTTCAAATGGGTATTTGATCATTGATAACTTATGACATTTTTAGAGAGACAGCGCGAGCGAGAGATAGATGGAGGGAGGGAGGGAGGTAAGAGATGGAGGGAGGGAGGGAGGTAAGAAGGTTGTGCCCTGGGTCAAGGTTAAGAAGTGAAACCTGAGGCTGCTAGTTGTGGCGTTTACTGTCACTGTCTGAAGCGTTAAACAGAGTCCTTCACCCGGCTTTACCGGGAACATCAACAGACGATTACAGCTCAGCTCTCACGTATCGTGTGGCCAAATGGCGAGAGCACAATGGATGACGTCTTCCCCAGGAATCGACCGCTGCTTCTTTGTCTTTAGACGCATTAAAAAACCACACAGCCACTTAGAATTCAGTTAAACAAACAACAAGGATGTTTACCACACAATGTGCTACACAACACCAGAACATGTTTCGTCCATTACGCCGTCGTCTGAGCTGTTTCAGAGCAAACAGTCTAATGACAGGCAGAGGCCGCGCGATCGTCGAGGAAGCGCCTCCAGTCGTTTCTGCCCGCAGCAGACAGAGAGGAGCGCTAACGGAGCGGCGGAAGATCACAAGGCGCTAGGTTTCCGACCGTGATTTCACACACGCCAATTACCGCTAAATCAGGAGGCCAATTAGCAGCAGCACAGAGGGGCGAACGTGCACCCCCGTGCGCACCTACCCTAATCAATCAATCAACTCATTACATGAATATTTAATCCTGACGGCCGAAATTGCCAATTAGCGGCAGCTAGCGAAAGGAGAGGATCATGCCGTAGGTAAAAACAATGATCAGCCTCTGAGACTGAGACTCATCCCCCTCCCCCTTCTCCTCGTCCTCCTCCACCTCCTCCTTCACCTCCACCTCCTCCTCCTCCTCCTCCTCTGAAACAGTGCCATGTCCTTTCTTTCCCCCGTTCTGCTCCTACCGGCTTAAGGAGTTTGACACCGTTGGGATTAATAAACCCCTTCGGGGACAAATCTGAGAATAATCTTCCTCTTCAATGGTGGATTAGGGCATGGAAATGATCTCTTCTGGAGAGCGCAGCTCTGGGACCTGCCTGCGTTTAGACAGCTCGTCTTTTCACAACAGGGATTTGTCATCTTAAAAAAAAAAAAATCTCCTTTTTGTTCTGTTTACCAATATCTCCACCTGCCTCCATAAGTAGATAATGAAGGAACATTAAGAACACGGTGGACCTCCCACTATCCAGCCCCGCCCCTCCCCACAACACACATATCTCACCCAGCCAGATGTACCGCGCGATATCAGAAAGTGTTCTTGCTGTCATTTCAGAAGCTGCTTTGACCTCTGGCCCTGAAAGAGCTGGTTTATCTACCCCTGAGGTTAGTACAGGTAAGTCCCCCCGTGCACGCACGCACCCACACACCCACACACACACACACACACACACACAGTCACCCAATCTCCCCCAAACAGCCCACCTCCCTGCTCAGGCCTGCTTCCTTCAGAGCGGTAATTATGGGAGTGTGGTGTTTGGAGCCGGCAGTGCTGGAGGCCTCGTCTCTGCTCTGTAATTACCCCCGCCTCGGGCCAGGTGAAGAGTCAGGCCAGATAACATCTTCCCTTTCTACCTGTAGCCAAAACACACACTCTCTCTCTCACACGCACACATCAACATACACACATGCGCACGCACACACATGCACACACACACGCATACGTGCGCGCATACACACACACACACAAACAAACACACACTCTCTCTCTCTCTCTCACCTTCTCACACTGACAGTCTTTCTCTCTCTTTCTCTCTCTCTCTCTCTCCATCTCTCTACAGTGTTAATGTAGACACCCACTCTGAGAAACATGAGGTAGTTGCCTGGTCTGAGGTGGTCTGAGATGGTCTGAGGTGTTCTGAGGTATTATGAGGTGGTCTGAGTTGGTCACAGGTAGTCTGGGTGGTCTGAGGTATTCGGAGGTGGTCTGAGGTGTTCTGAGGTGGTCTGAGTTGGTCACAGGTAGTCTGGGGTGGTCTGAGGTATTCGGAGGTGGTCTGAGGTGGTCTGGGGTAGTCTGAGGTATTCGGAGGTGTTCTGAGGTGGTCTGAGTTGGTCTCAGGTAGTCTGATTTGGTCTGAGGTATTCGGAGGTGGTCTGGGGTGGTCTGAGGTATTCAGAGGTGGTCTGAGGTGGTCTGGGGTGGTCTGAGGTATTCGGAGGTGTTCTGAGGTGGTCTGAGTTGGTCTCAGGTAGTCTGGGGTGGTCTGAGGTATTCGGAAGTGTTCTGGGGTGGTCGGAGGTGGTCTGAGGTGGTCTGAGGTATTCGGAGGTGGTCTGAGGGGGTCTGAGGTATTTGGAGGTGGTCTGAGGTGGTCTGAGGTGGTCTGAGGTATTTGGAGGTGGTCTGAGGTGGTCTGAGGTGGTCTGAGGTATTCGGAGGTGTTCTGGGGTGGTCGGAGGTGGTCTGAGGTATTCAGAGGTGGTCTGAGGTGGTCTGAGGTATTCGGAGGTGGTCTGAGGTGGTCTGAAGTGGTCTGAGGTATTCGGAGGTGGTCTGAGGTATTCAGCCGTGTTCTCCCAGCCTGCTTCCCACAGAAGGCTCTGGCGATGCTGAGGTAGCAGCTCTCCTGGCCCAGACACAAAGAGGCTTTGTCTCTGTCACAAAATGACGTTGACGTTTTGAAAATACATTTACATAATTATCCCTCTCCCTCTCTCTCCCTTTTTCTTCCTGCCGTGTCCCAGGTGAAGTGGGCGAAAGGACAAAGTTATCAGTGGTATCAAAGAAGAGAAGAAACCCAAGACGAACACAAAAGTAAAGAGCACGGTAGTACTACATCTTCACAAAACTAAACAATAACACTTTTACAGTGGCTTCTTAGATAGACGCCGTCTTATCCATACCAGTACTATCTGTAGATTCTCATTACGATCTCCTGATTAAAGGCAACATCCCAAGCGCGCAGTAGCACCCTCAATAATTGAAAAGTCAAACATGAGATTGAAATAGACTATACAGAAAAGGGCTATAACGCAGGTGGGGTGATCTGGAACATTTCAGAAGTGTCTGTCTGAACGCTGTTGAGAGACAGTTGTT
>NC_140249.1:5966723-5974223 GCF_949987555.1 Borostomias antarcticus
AATGTCTGTCCCTGGAATGGACATAATAGCTGATGTCAGCTGCGATGTTCTGTGACAGTGATCGAGCCAGACTGAGGACGTTTGAGCCGCAGCCCGGGCCGGCCTGGGAGAGCTGGGGGGCCTCGAGACGTCAGGCTAGGCCGGTCTCCGGGCCCTCAGGGGCCACAGCTCAACTCTGATGCTGTGATAACCTTTCCCTACCAGGGCTGTCAGTTCCCCATGAGCTAATTAGGAAAAAGAGATATGCAGACAGAGAGGGAGAGAAGGAGAGAGGGAGCAGTACTCTCTCCGTCTCTCTCTCTCGTGCTGTCTCTCTTTCTCCAGTGGGGTGTGTGAGCCAGACATAGTGTCATCTCTCTCTGTCTCGCTCCCCCTAACTCCCTCTCCCTCCCCCCTCTCCCCCCTCCCCCTCACTCCCTCTCTCTCTCTCCCTCTCCCCCCTCACTCCCTCTCTCTCTCCCCCTCACTCCCTCTCTCTCTCCCTCTCCCCCTAACTCCCTCTCTCTCCCTCGCTCCCCCTCACTCCCTCTCTCTCTCTCAATCCTACTCTCTCTCTCCCTCACTCTCTCTCTCTCTCCTGCCGCTAACTCCCTCCCTCTCTTTCTCTCACCCCCTCTCTCTCTCTCTCTCTCTCTCTCTCTCTCTCTCTCTCTCTCTCTGGTGGGGTGTGTGAACCAGGCGTGGCGCTAGAGACCCCCAGGTCTCTGCTGTACCCGTTCTCCCGGTGTCTTTCCGCCCACAGATATAACGGGTCCCGAGACAACGCCCCGTCCGCCGCGCCGCCCTCCAGAGAACAACACTCTCCCGCCGCCGCCGCCCCGGAAACGCTGACCCTCACTCCCCCGGACGACGGAGCCCGCGTCAACGCGAATTTCGCGTATTTCACGAATTCTAGACATAGTTCCTCGGGGGACGGGGACAGGGGGGATACGGCCGCAAAAAATCCGGAGAGGCGGATCTGGCGCGAGCGCTCTCCGCCTACTCGCCGCGCTGTGAAAACACAAACTTTGATTTCGTAGCGCTTGAAATATTTACCTCTGCGTTTTCCAGGCGGATAACTCCTGGGTAAAAAAGCAGCCCCCGCGAGTCAGACCCTGAACTATTGTGCCGGATAAAAACGCTTCGTGAGTGATATCTGGCCAAATGGCGCCTGGCTGGCGTTCCGGGCAGGGCCTGTGAGAGAGGGGCTGGGATAATGATTGCATAAATCACCACAGAGGTCACCCTGACTTCCCCGAATCCCACGGTGCACCTTCTCTCCTCCCATCCGTGACCGCGGGTACCGCGGAGGCCCCGCCAGACGACGACGACGACTCAAGGTCGGCGGGCCGCCTCTAACCCCCGATGATCACAGTTCACATTAAGAGACAGTAGGCTGATCGGGGGGGTCTGTGGCCTCGGGTTAAACCGGTCCCCAGAGCAGGACTGCTTGGCAGGCTGAAGGACCCCCAAGGAGCCCCATCATAGGTAGACTAAACAAAAGCCTGATTTGCCCCCAAAGTAGTCAAAGGGGCCATTAATGAGGATGTATGGCCTGGAGCGAGGGCCCCCCCGGCCCCCCAGTCATACCCATCAGGGCACTTAGCCCCATGCAGTCATTAACTTCTGTTACTAATTGTCAACTTCATTAAGGGCCCCCCCCCCCCACCGGCCGGGCGGAGCCATGAAGGGAGCAGCTGAGTGATGAAGCCGTCAGCCGAAGGCCAGATTAACACCAGCAGACACGCTCCACATAAAAACCACAGGGCCATTAGGCTGTTTCAAGGTAGCGCGCGTGTGTGTGTGTGTGTGTGTGTGTGTGTACGTGTGTGTGTGTGATATACTCTGTGATCATAGATACTCTACAGACTGTAGGGTCTTCACACAGGGGACGACTGTGGCTCAGGCGTAGGCCGGGTCAGCGGTTCGAATCCCGGCTCCTCCTGTCCACATGTCGAAGTGTCCTTGGGGCGAGACACCTGACCCCAAACTGCTCCCAATGAGCAGGCTGGCACCTTGCATGGCAGCTGGCCGCCCTTGGTGTGTGAATGTGTGTGTGAATGGGTGAATGGGATGCCATTGTAAAGCGCTTTGGAAAGAAGCGATATATAATAATAATATAAGTATATATATATATATATATATATATATATATATATAAGTGCAGTCCATTTACCATTTACCATTTAAGTGTTTCAGGTGTGCTCCCGGTGACACACAGATGTCCGTTAGGTCAGGGCTGATCTGGTGAGTTTGTTGGCTGCAGAGTTGATCTGTTATATCGTGTCTCGTTGTTTTGAGTGCTGCGGCCTCGCGTTAGCGCCCCCCCGACACAGACCGAGCTGGGCGGCGCGGGACATTAATGAAAGTGCCACGAATGACGGCTTCCTCAAGGGGCCGAGACACACACTCCACCCTGACGCTGTGTCCCCGCTGCCAAGGTCACCTGGGACCGAGACACACACTCCACCCTGACGCTGTGTCCCCGCTGCCAAGGTCACCTGGGACCGAGACACACACTCCACCCTGACGCTGTGTCCCCGCTGCCAAGGTCACCTGGGACCGAGACACACACTCCACCCTGACGCTGTGTCCCCGCTGTCATACTCACAACCCCCCCACACACACACACACTCCTCAGCCACTCCTGTATTCAGTGGAGATTGACTGGACATGGGTCTAATGGCTTCTCCATCACCTGGGCTGTGTGTGTGTGAGTGTGTGTGTGTGTGTGTGTGTGTGTGTGTGTGTGTAGGGGGAGCTGGCTGGGGCCTGCCATAATAATGTGATGGGATTGTTCTGGCCTGCTCTGCTACATGGGGTCAGGCGGGGGGTGCGTGTCGGAGCCGTACTGGGGCCCGGGGAGGGGGGAGGGGGGCAGACAGGGTTTAATATGATTGAAAGAGGGCCGTGTTCAGACACCTTGAACATCCTGTCATGACAGGGCCTTCCAGAGGGGGAGGAACCTGGTCTAGCAGCACCTGAAAAGATGCTGTGTGTTTGCCCATACCAGTACTGTACACTAGTATTCATACTGATACTGTACACTAGTATTCATAATACTATACACTAGTATACTGATACCAGTACTGTACACTAGTATTTATACTGATACTGTACACTAGTATTCATAATACTATACACTAGTATACTGATACCAGTACTGTACACTAGTATTCATACTGATACTGTACACTAGTATTCATAATACTATACACTAGTATACTGATACAAGTACTGTACACTAGTATTCATACTGATACTGTACACTAGTATTCATAATACTATACACTAGTATCCATACTGATACCAGTACTGTACACTAGTATTCATACTGATACTGTACACTAGTATTCATAATACTATACACTAGTATTCATACTGATACCAGTACTGTACACTAGTATTCATACTGATACTGTACACTACTATTCATAATACTATACACTAGTATACTGATACCAGTACTGTACACTAGTATTCATACCGATACTGTACACTAGTATTCATAATACTATACACTAGTATCCATACTGATACCAGTACTGTACACTAGTATTCATACCGATACTGTACACTAGTATTCATAATACTATACACTAGTATACTGATACCAGTACTGTACACTAGTATTCATACCGATACTGTACACTAGTATTCATAATACTATACACTAGTATACTGATACCAGTACTGTACACTAGTATTCATACTGATACTGTACAATAGTATTCAAACTGATACTGTACACTAGTACTCATACTGGACATTAGTATTCATACTGATACTGTACACTAGTATCCATACTGTATACTAGTATTCACACTGGTACTATACACTAGTATTCATACTGATACCGTACACTAGTATTCATACTATACTATACACTAGTATTCATACTGATACCATACACTAGTATTCATACTATACTATACACTAGTATTCATACTATACTATACACTAGTATTCATACTGATACCATACACTAGTATTCATACTATACCATACACTAGTATTCATACTATACTATACACTAGTATTCATACTGATACTATACACTAGTATTCATACTGATACTATACACTAGTATTCATACTGATACCATACACTAGTATTCATACTATACTATACACTAGTATTCATACTATACTATACTCTAGTATTCATACTGATACCATACACTAGTATTCATACTATACCATACACGAGTATTCATACTATACTATACACTAGTATTCATACTGATACCGTACACTAGTATTCATACTATACTATACACTAGTATTCATACTGATACCGTACACTAGTATTCATACTATACTATACACTAGTATTCATACTGATACCGTACACTAGTATTCATACTATACTATACACTAGTATTCAAACTGATACCGTACACTAGTATTCATACTATACTATACACTAGTATTTATACTGATACCATACACTAGTATTCATACTATACTATACACTAGTATTCATACTGATACTATACACTAGTATTCATACTGATGCCGTACACTAGTATTCATACTATACACTAGTATTCGTACTGTATAGCAGTATTCATACTGGTGTAAGTGGCTGTAGCGTTCAGAGCCGTAATGGTTGATCCCTTGCAGGTGAGGACAGGGAGGAACCACCAACATGTACATCCTGGTCAGTAAAGCCTTCAGTCAGCAGCAGTCTGAGCCCATGTGACCAGAACAGAATTAGTCCCCCCCCAGATGTCAGTCCCAGTTAGGGCCCGGTGGGTCCACACTAGCCAGGCCTCGTCCTTCCTCCTGCTCTAATACGCTAAGCTAACCACGGATGAGGCCAAACACTGCGTATGTGGTTTCTGACTCATCACAACCAGCACAATTGAACCAACAACAAACGCTTGTTTGCACTGCACGCTCGTTTGAGCATCTTTGTGAAAACAAACTCCCATCTAGAACAACCCCCCCCCCCCCCCGGTGCTTTCAGAGGCCTTCGCCGAACCACGCTGGAGCCGCGGAGCACCGTCCGCGCACGTCGGAGGCAGCTGTTGAGAGACGGCCTCTTCCTCAGCACTCAGGATGGCCCCGGCGGCCCCCGGGTGACTCACCGCGCGTCTCTCTTCGACGGGAGAGGAGAGAGGAGTAAGAAAAACAAACTCTTATCGGAACGCCGGAGCTGTCCGGACCGGTCGCCTGCCGGCATGCGGGGACGGGAGTGAGTCAGAGAGAAGAAAAGGAGGAGAAGGAGAAGGAGGAGAAGACAGAAGAGGAAACTCTTGTCCTCTTCTAAGCAGGTGTGTTCAGACCATAGAGGATATGATATGTTCCATTATCTCATCAGAGTGATGAGTGAGCGAGGCCCCGGAGAGGGGTCAGAGATGATGGAGTCAGGCTGGTCTGGGCCTGACACACGGAGGGAGGGAGGGAGGGAGGGAGGGAGGGAGGGAGGGAGGGAGGGAGGGAGGGAGGGAGGGAGGGAGAGAGAGAGAGAGGGAGGGAGGGAGGGAGGGAGAGGAGAGAGGGAGGGAGGGAGGGAGAGAGGGAGGGAGGGAGAGAAGGGAGGGCGGACTGAAGACAGAGGAGAGCTGTTTTAGGGCCATTCAGTTCATTTCTGTTGAGTCTTCTAGCCTACAGTGTACACACACAGGTCAACACACTCAATCACTCACAAAAACACACACACACACACACACACACACACACACACACACACACACACACACACACGCACACTCTCTCTCTTTCTCTGTCTAACAGTCCCACATACACACACACTCTCTCTCTCTCTCTCTCTCTCACCATCTGTCTGTCCTACATACTGTACACACACACACACACACACACACACTCTCTCTCTCTCTCTCTCTCTCTCTCTCTCACACTCTCTCACTCACACACACACACACACACACACCGGCTGCGGATGGTGATTCATGTACAGTGACAGAGCTGTTTTCACCGATAGGGCCCGTGCATAAATATGCCACGGCGCACAGCTGGAACACGTAGAAATTCATCAGGGTTAAAAAGTAGAGAGATTAACGTTTCACAAGTTTCCTCTGCGATATATACGGCTGGGTAAACAGAGAGCAGGCCGGGACAGACGGTAGACGGGGGGGGTCGGGTCCCGGCCTCGCACAACAACGCCCCGTCTTCAGCCGGACCGGGGCCGGGGGGGGCGCTGGGCAGCAGCGGGGGGAGCCAGAGAGACGCTTTATCAACCCGTGTTGAGGAACACTGGCCGATTCAGGAACAAGACATTATTTCATTGGGACTAAACGCGAGAGGGTTGTAATGTCCGTTCCTGGCCCGGATACGAAGAGTTAGTTCTGTGGACCTTTATACGTGCGCTTCCCGGGTCACATGAGGGAGGGACGCCGTGCGCTGCCAAGCTAACGCCTGCTCTGTCACCAGGCCTCCCTAGCGGGCTGCTCTATCACCAGGCCTCCCTAGCGGGCTGCTCTATCACCAGGCCTGCCTAGCGGGCTGCTCTATCACCAGGCCTCCCTAGCGGGCTGCTCTATCACCAGGCCTGCCTAGCGGGCTGCTCTATCACCAGGCCTCCCTAGCGGGCTGCTCTATCACCAGGCCTGCCTAGCGGGCTGCTCTATCACCAGGCCTCCCTAGCGGGCTGCTCTATCACCAGGCCTGCCTAGCGGGCTGCTCTATCACCAGGCCTCCCTAGCGGGCTGCTCTATCACCAGGCCTGCCTAGCGGGCTGCTCTATCACCAGGCCTCCCTAGCGGGCTGCTCTATCACCAGGCCTCCCTAGCGGGCTGCTCTATCACCAGGCCTCCCTAGCGGGCTGCTCTATCACCAGGCCTCCCTAGCGGGCTGCTCTATCACCAGGCCTGCCTAGCGGGCTGCTCTATCACCAGGCCTCCCTAGCGGGCTGCTCTATCACCAGGCCTCCCTAGCGGGCTGCTCTATCACCAGGCCTCCCTAGCGGGCTGCTCTATCACCGAGGACTTCCTAGCGGGCTGCTCTATCACCAGGCCTCCCTAGCGGGCTGCTCTATCACCAGGCCTCCCTAGCGGGCTGCTCTATCACCAGGCCTCCCTAGCGGGCTGCTCTATCACCGAGGACTTCCTAGCGGGCTGCTCTATCACCAGGCCTGCCTAGCGGGCTGCTCTATCACCAGGCCTCCCTAGCGGGCTGCTCTATCACCAGGCCTGCCTAGCGGGCTGCTCTATCACCGAGGCCTAGCAGGCCGCTCTATCACCGAGGCCTAGCAGGCTGCTCTATCTGAAGACGAGGCGGGGATGTCTGGGAGGCCTCCCGGAGGAGCACAGACTCACCCACCAGAGTCAGCTGCTGGTCACTTCTCACCACTCAAGAGTCTCTCTCTCCCCCTCTCTCTTTTTATTTCTCTCTCTTAATCTCTCTCTTTCTCCCCATCTCTCCTCTCTCTGTCTCTCATCTCTGTCTCTCTCACCTCCCCTTAGCTTTCCAGGCAACCCCTCTCTGAAATGCCTTACTGGTGAGGTCTTCCAGTCAGGGTCCAGGGAAGAGAGAGAGGGAGGGAGAGGAAGAGAGA
>NC_140249.1:5979223-5994223 GCF_949987555.1 Borostomias antarcticus
TTTGTGATCTGTATCTGCAGCAAAAGATTTTATCAGGGCATCCCTATCTTTACCCTATCTACTACCACAACCTTATACCTAATTCCCCCTATGTCCATACACAGGTGCATGTTGGGATTCTATCCCACCTGTCTCAGCATTCATAATACCTCAGTAACAGCTGCTGTCCATTCTATAGCCCAGGTCTTCTCTGTGATCCGCAGTCAAAGCCCCCCCCCCCCCCACCTCCCCCCAGTGATGAACCCGCCATGTGTCTCCCTCAAAGAGCAGCTTCAGAGACCGGTGACGGGAGAGCCTGGTCTCCGCCGCGTCTCGCCTCTCTCTCTCAGGTTACACATCAAAGACGGAGAACCATAGAACCATAGAACCATACACAGCCAGCCAGGGAGGGAGGAGAGGCCGGCTGGGAGGGTGGCGTTGTCACTCAGCGGTCATCATCGCCGCTGGGGGGGGGGGGGGGGTAGGCAGGGAGAAGAACTGTCATAATTGGGGATTTTCGCTTCCCTTTTGACAATGAAGCGACCCTCTTTGACTCTGAACGACCCAGAACATTCTTTGGGAGCAGAAAGAGATGTGGAGATGTGCGGGTTTTGGTTTGGTTTGGCAGTGTCTGTGACCGGTCCATAGGTGGCACTGTTGGCTCATGTTAGGAGCTGGTTATCAGCCTTCCAGAGTTTCAGAGGAGGGAGGGAGGAGACTTTCCACACAGACCCATAGCAGTTTCTAAAAAAAATCCTTTCATCTATGTTCAAGTGTCATTTGCCAAATAGAATTTAATAACTTCTAATTAATTCAAACTGCTAGGGCGAATCTTTCAAGAATCACACTTCCCGAACAGAACACATTTTTGATGCTAAACCTGTTCTTTTCCTGCAAGAGTGACTTAACAGCTAATTATCGGAAGAGTTGTTTCTCCTTCCCTCAAATCAACCGGCGAACCTGAAGTTACTAAAACTCAAGGCTCTGAAAAAAAAACAAAAAAAAAACGGGTTCTTCTAGAGAAACAAGCAGCAGAAAGCCAAGCCACACAACATCGCCTAGAACCGACCCGATCCACTTACAGCACACGTGAGGAGCTGTGCGTGTATCAGACTCGGGCGCCTAACTGTAAAAAAGGTCAAATAACAAACGACGCAAAATAAAACCAATTAATAAGCGTGCTTTTTTTTTTTTTAAGCAGGAAAAACAAGGTGTGGGCGGTTGATTGAGACGAGGCTGTGGAGTCTGAAGACGCGAGGCAGCTCTGAGCCCGGCCCCAAGGCCTGATGGAGAGGGAGAGAGAGGAAACGGCTTGTTTACAGTGCGGGCCTGTTCCCTCCACAGACACCGTAGGAGAGGTAAACACTCAGAGGACTGGCTGTCTACTGGCCCCTGGAAGGCCCCCTGGGAGACCCCCTGCCCTGCCCTGTGGCCCTGCCGAGGTCAGAGGTCATGACAGAGGTGCCCTGGAAATGGGAAATTAGCAGGACCTAGCAATCACAGAGCCAGAGCTGACCACAGAGGGAGAAGGAGGGCGTGTGTGTTTGCGTGTGTGTGTGTGTGTGTGTGTGTGAAGAAAGAGAGGGAGAGAGACATAAAGGCAGTGAGAGAGAGAGAGAGAGAGAGAGGGAGGGAGTGAGAGAGTGAAAGGGAGAGAGAGAGGGAGAGAAATAGAGAGGAGGGAGAGAGAGAAAGAGGGAGAGAGATAGAGAGAACACCAGAAAGAAATACTGAGATAAAAACAGAAAGGGAGAGAGCAAAACAACCTGGCCTCTCCCTCTCAGACTGTGTGTGTGTGTGTGTGTGTGTGTGTGTGTGTGTGTGTGTGTGCGTGTGCGCGTGAGCGTGTGAACACAGAAGCCAGGTCCAGCCCAGCGCTGGATGAACATGTCTCCACGCAGACCTACGGGGAGAGCACTTTCCTCTTCCTGTTTACACCCCTCCACGTCCCAACACCCCCCCCCCCCCCCCCCCGCCTCCCGCCCCGCCGGACCCTGCGGCCCAGACCCCACTAACAAGCCCTTCCATTCTGATGCCGCCTGCCTGCGGAGGGCGGGCGGGGAGGGGAGGAGTCCGGCGGCGGCGGCGGCGGCGGCCTGTCTGTTTGCTCTGACAAGCAGAGAGAGCGCTCCTCTTGAAGTTTCCAGGTAGCTGGATCCTGGCTCCGGGCGGAAGCTGCCACCAGCGTGTTAAACACACATGCAACCCTGCCTGACGCCCCTCAGACGCGCTCCGGGCACCTCCACCGGACTCATGCATTATTTGGCGCAGGATGAATGTTTTCTCGCCACACTGGCGAAAGAGAAAAGGTATTTGCTGAAATATTTATAGGGTGGTTAATTTCCGCATCAGATTTTTCATCGTTCGGGCTAAAGAATCGCAGCGTTTCCTGCCGGCCTTGCAGTTGGAGGGCACCTGAACTCAACTCATACTGTACATACAGTACAACCTGTATCGTTACATTACAATACAGTCTAGCAGATGTTCTAATCCAAAGCGATTTAAAATTGCATTTAACGCGAGAAACGTTGGTGTATTACTACTCACCAGAACTCACAAGTGCATCTCATTTCTAAACAAGTGACTAAGAGCATAATCAATCAATCAATCAATCAATCAAAGCTTTATTTGTATAGCGCATTTCATACCCAGAGGCAACACAATGCGCTTTACAGAGAACAATAATCTAGTGCCGATGGCAAAGTGCAAGAGTAGAAAAATACAAATACTGTACAATAGGTGGCTAAGAGCGAGGGTCCTGGTAGTGCTTCTTGAAGAAGTGAGTTTTGCTCTGCTGTCCTGACGTCCAGTCAGTGGGCAGTTCACTCCACCACCGCGGGGTCAGGACAGAGATGATATCACTGAAGATATCGCTGATAAAACAGCGAACGCACTTTCCAAGAAGGTTGTGATAAAAGACGACAAATGGGAGCCATCTCTTGGAAGTGAAACTATCAAATAAGACAGAGCAGCAGCCCCAGCGTGGCCTCGTTGACTCCTGTCAGGCAGACCTCCAGCTGGGCTGCACTGTCCTGGAAGTGCTCAGTCAAGTCAGCATTAAACTAGCCCAGATTAACAGATAGAACGCAACCATACAAGGTGATGGGTAGGTGTAGTAGAGGTAAATCTAGCCCAGATTCACAGATATAGTATAATGCAACCACAGAAGTTGATGGTAAATGGTAAATTGTCTGCACTATAGCACTTTTATCCAAAGCGCTTTACAATTCCCCCATTCACACACACGTTCACACACTGATGGCGGCCAGCTTCCATGCAAGGTTCTAGCCTGCTCGTTGGGAGAAATTTGGGGTTCAGTGTCTTGACATGTGGACAGGAGGAGCCAGGAATCGAACCGCCAACCTTACGATCATTGGGCGGCTTGCTCTACCTCCTGAGCCACAGCCGCCCCAAACAGAGATATGTGGGTGTAGCAGAGGTTAATCTAGTCCAGATTAACAGATATAACACAACCACACAAGTGTAGCAGGGCGTGTTTGGAACACCGCTCGTGTGATAAACAGCCACGGCTGCTGAAAACACCAAATATCTCATCTCGGGGGAATCTCTCTTTTCTCTGCTGGTAGACGTTCGGATTCCCGTGATGCCGCAGGTCGGCGGTTCGATCCCCGCTACCTTGCCCTGTCGGGCCCGCTGTCGGGCAGGCCTACCTTCACCATGTGCAGGAGCTGGTAGAGGTCCTCCACCTCGTCCCCCTCCGTCTGGGTGTAGTCCCGGCCCGTCTCCAGGCTGCTCCCCTGGATGGTGCGTCTGTACAGGGGCAGGTCCAGGGCCTCTGCGTACAGGTCGATGGCCTGGTGGCCCACCGTCTGGTACATGTAGCTGTCCAGCTCATCTGGCCAGCCACACATAACACAACACAACAGGATTGGTTAGAATAGGTAAGCATGGGATAGCACAGAATAAGATTATGGGAATAGTAATATAGAGAGGGAATATGAATAGAATAAAAACTATAGGAGAGGTTAGAATAGAATAGCATAGAATAAGATAGGTTAAGCAGAATAGAATAGCAAAGAATACGATAGGTTAAACAGAATAGAATAGCATAGAATAAAATAGGTAGAGACAGGTAGATAGATAGAAACAGAATAGAATAGCATAGAATAAAATAGGTAGAGACAGGTAGATAGATAGAAACAGAATAGAATAGAGATTATAGAATAGAGAGTTAGAGCATGAAGAGAATACAATAGGATAGGTTAGAATAGAATAAGGCCCTGTTGAGACGATCACATCACAAGTGGACAGTGCTAACTAGTGTAAACAACCACCAAAACATATGAAACGTTTACTCAAACCACTTGCCGAGGTGGTCTGGGACGTATATCTTTAGTAGTCTAAATGCTAAGGTTTCTTGATGCGTTCCTGACAAAAATGTAACAGGAAAACGTCATCAATGCGGGATGATTTTTCTCCTTTTTCACCTCATCCTGCACTCTTTTGCAAGTTGCAAATGATTTGTCCTATCAATCAAAACAGCTGGAATAGTCCTACTATGTACATTAGTTCTTCAGACATATTCGGTTGCTTTCATGCACTTTTTATCTGCTCTAATCAAACTGACTGATTATTGGAACAGCTGTGACATGCACGCAGGCAGGAGTGAGTGAGTTACTATAGTTACACGAACACAAGCGGTCAGCTGGACACATTTGGAGACGCATGACAGACAGGTGTAATTGATGATGTGTCTCGCTGTCCACTTGTGATCTGATTGACCAAAACACATTTTACAGTAAAACCAAGTCTAAACAGGGTCTAATAGGTTAACCAGAATATAATATAGATTATAGAATAGAGTTAGAATATAAATAGAATAGGATAGGTTAGAATAGAATATGATAGAATAATAGAATAAGATTAATAAAGTTGGAAAAGAACAGTGATATAGTATGAATAGAATAGGATAGGTTAAAATAGATAGATAACTAACTTTATTAATCCCCGACGGGAATAGAATGATAGAGTAGCACAGAATAAGAATTGTGTTAGAATAGAATAGAACTCTGCTCAAACTATGCAACAGACTTCCTTCCCTGTGCACAGTGATGTTGCAGCTGCACTGCTCTCTGAGGAGCTGATGCAGGTGGCTGTATCCCATGTAGGGCAAGCTCATCTCACACTCATTCCAGGGCACACACACCCACCAGGTCCAGGCCCACCTGTGTTTGCAGGGCGCAGGTTGGCCAGAGCCACGACGTCGTGCCCAGCAGCGACACACTGCATCATGTTGTAACAGCTGTCTTTGCCCCCACTGAAACAACACACAGTGACAAATGTTTATGGAAAAAACAATGTGTTAGTCTTATGTCATTGTCACACAGAAGACATCTAAACAGGTGCGAATAGCCAAGCTGAGATGCTCTTAGTAACGACCTATTGTTTCAGTCATGAAAGGACTCGAGGAGTTTGGTGTGTTTAATGTCCTAATGTCCTATAGCCTGACTGTTGTGATAATGATGGGACACATTGCTACTTGCTAGCTACTCTCTCGACTGTCACAGCTGTTGACAAGAGCTTATGTCTAAATGTGCCCCCTCTCATTACTTGTCTACATAGCTACAGTAGGAAAGCTACGATCAGGACCTTTAATGTATCCTTCATTTACCACTCTCCCACCCGTCTCTCATAGCTTACAGCAGCACACTGGCACTGAGCTGAAGAACAGGACATGATCTACACATGCATTCAACTCCTAAGAAAATACTGCAACTACAGTCATAAAATAGAGCAACTGGCTTGCTGAATGAATGCTGCCCATGCAATATCTGCGTGCTGTTACTGTTACAAAACCAGCTGTTTTAAAGTTGACAGTGACACGAATGAATGGAGTTAGCTACCTGATCAACGCGACCACTTTCATTGTCTTTAGGCACTATTTCATCCGTTTACAAAATATGTGCAATGCGCTGTGAAATAATATTATCCCGATATGAATTTGTAATGTCTAGACAGCATACTGCAGTAACCAGTATCAACAAGCCAGAATGTACACAACAACACGTGAAATACTCTTCCTGGTTTGAGAGGACCCTTTAAAACGGTGTGTCCTACACGTTGCCTGATAAATAAATCAAAAGCCTGGCGAAGTGAAAGGAAATGAACAATAGTGTTTCGTGAATTATAGTGCAGTTAGATTAAGGTAAATATTTTGTTGTACAGATTTTTTTGCCCAAGGCTTACAGTGTCATTGAGAGTTCATGGGTGTGTTCCCACTTTATCTCAGCAATTTCAAGTCAGCAATATTTTCGAATAACATTGCAATACATAACTGTCTGTGATTGCATATAATAACAGATATGGAATGAAAAATGGAAAAGACTTGTAGATATAGTTTTTGTTGGATGACATGAACTCATACAGCTGAGATTAGTGACCACAGAGATAAATCATCTCTATTTATTTGCCTATAACCTGGTCTCTCTTTCTCTCATCTGTTATTGCGTATATGAAAAGATCTAAACTACTTCATCAAAAGTGGTAGAACTGTACCACAAGTCCAGAAAAAAGGAAGTCATGTTTTTAAAATGTGTGTAGCCAAGTCATAGAAGCCCACAAGACCATGTTCTGCAAGGACTATTCACACACACTTCTTCTCTGAGGGAGCTAGTGCCATAGCTCAGAGGAAAGGCTTTGATGCTCTTTGTGTTTTCTGTTGTTGTGCAGAGCAGAGCAGAATAATTGCACATGCTTGGTGAGCTTCCCTCACCTCTTGCCTCCAAGCAGGCCAAAGGCAAGTGGTTTTGTCTGAATGTACAAAATTGAGAGAGACGTCTCTTCAATTCACTGCTCTCTCCTATGTTCTCAAGCCTTGTATTGTTTTGATTTGAGCTTTTTGAAAACATGATACAACTTCAGATCCAAGGATGAGCACAGTTCAAAAAGTGGCCCCTTCTCCTCAGAGACTGTGCTAGTGTGTTGTTCTGAGACTGTGTTAGTGTGTTGTTCTGAGACTGTGTTAGTGTGTTGTTCTGAGACTGTGTTAGTGTGTTGTTCTGAGACTGTGTTAGTGTGTTTTTCTGAGACTGTGTTAGTGTGTTTTTCTGAGACTGTGTTAGTGTGTTGTTCTGATACTGTTAGTGTGTTGTTCTGCTACTGTTAGTCTGTTGTTCTGAGACTGTGTTACTGTGTTGCTCTGAGACTGTGTTAGTGTGTTGTTCTCAGACTGTTAGTGTGTTGTTGTTCTGAGACTGTATTAGTGTGTTATTATTTTGAAACTGTGTTAGTGTGTTGTTCTGAGACAGTGTTAGTGTGTTCTTCTGATACTGTGTTAGTGTTGTTGTTCTGAGACTGTGCTAGTGTGTTGTTCTGAGACTGTTAGTGTGTTGTTCTGAGACTGTGTTAGTGTGTTGTTCTGAGACTGTTAGTGTTGTTGTTCTGAGACTGTGTTAGTGTGTAGTTCTGAGACTGTGTTAGTGTGTTGTTCTGAGACTGTGTTAGTGTGTTGTTCTGAGACTGTGTTAGTGTGTTCTGAGACTGTGTTAGTGTGTTGTTCTGAGACTGTGTAAGTGTGTTGTTCTGAGACTGTGTTAGTGTGTGTTCTGAGACTGTGTAGTGTGTTGTTCTGAGACTGTGTTAGTGTGTGTTCTGATACTGTGTTAGTGTGTTCTTCTGATAATGTGTTAGTGTGTTCTGAGACTGTTAGTGAGTGTTCTGAGACTGTGTTAGTGTGTTGTTCTGAGACTGTGTTATTGTTGTTGTTCTGAGACTGTTAGTGTGTTGTTCTGAGACTGTTAGTGTGTTGTTCTGAGACTGTCTTGGTGTATTTTTCTGAGACTATGTTAGTGTGTTGTTCTGATACTGTGTTAGTGTGTAGTTCTGAGACTGTGTTAGTGTGTTTTTCTGAGACTGTGTTAGTGTGTTTTTCTGAGACTGTGTTAGTGTGTTGTTCTGCTACTGTTAGTCTGTTGTTCTGAGACTGTGTTACTGTGTTGCTCTGAGACTGTGTTAGTGTGTTGTTCTCAGACTGTTAGTGTGTTGTTGTTCTGAGACTGTATTAGTGTGTTATTGTTTTGAAACTGTGTTAGTGTGTTGTTCTGAGACAGTGTTAGTGTGTTCTTCTGAGACTGTGTTAGTGTTGTTGTTCTGAGACTGTGCTAGTGTGTTGTTCTGAGACTGTTAGTGTGTTGTTCTGAGACTGTGTTAGTGTGTTGTTCTGAGACTGTTAGTGTTGTTGTTCTGAGACTGTGTTAGTGTGTAGTTCTGAGACTGTGTTAGTGTGTTGTTCTGAGACTGTGTTAGTGTGTTGTTCTGAGACTGTTAG
The DNA here is from genome assembly GCF_949987555.1 of Borostomias antarcticus. Classification (NCBI taxonomy): domain Eukaryota; kingdom Metazoa; phylum Chordata; class Actinopteri; order Stomiiformes; family Stomiidae; genus Borostomias; species Borostomias antarcticus. Next base: position 5,987,490 of record NC_140249.1, read on the forward strand.
TGTGTTGTTCTGAGACTGTTAGTGTGTTGTTCTGAGACTGTTAGTGTGTTGTTCTGAGACTGTTAGTGTGTTGTTCTGAGACTGTTAGTGTCTGCCACAGGACAGAGAAGAGCCGTGACCGTGACGATCGACCTCAGGGGCCTTGGAGTGACGGGGCAACCAGTCGCCCCGAAGTAGCAGAGTGTAGCGATCAGGAGGGGGTATAGGGTTTGACCATGGCCTGGAGGTAGGAGGGAGCTGTTCCGTTCATTGCCCTGCAGGCTAGTGCTAGAGTTTTAAAATGGATGCGAGCTGCTATAGGGAGCCAGTGTAGGGAACGAAGGGAAGTTGTGTGGGAGAACTTCAGGTGGTGTAACACCAGGCGAGCAGCAGCTTTCTGGACAAGCTCCAGGGGTTTAATGGCTGACGCCGTGGCCACAGCAAGGAGGGAGTTGCAGTAGTCCAGCTGGAGATGACAAAGTCCTGGATTAGCACCTGCGCTGTTTCATCAGTGAGGAAAGGGCAAATCCTCCTGATGTTGTAGAGCAGGAATCTGCAGGAGCGTGTGACGTTGATGAAGTGCAAAAGTTGGGACAAAAGTTATTCTGTTTTAGTTTTTTTTGCGATCATTTTTTTATTGACACCATTCTTCAACACATTAAACACACGAGTGTGTATCGTAAACACGACACTTATCAGGTGGTGTACAAAAAAGGAACAGAGCCCAACCCCTCGCCCAGAGGACAGAACATACACAGTACTGTACATACAGTCCCCAACTCCCCCCCCCCCCCCCCCCTCACACAACCTCAGTTATTCAGGTTTTTAAATATTTTAAATGCAATATGTTGCCCATTTTACAATGTACTATTGCAAACACTAACACAGTTATGCCATGGGTGTTCATTTTTTAAATTATTTTTATTATGAATTTCTTCATTTTAATAACACTGTTTTTTTTTTATTGGGACAGTTATACTGAATGACAAAACCCCCCTTAATTTAATACTTTGCAACACAAATATTTCTGGGTCAAAAGAAGGGTAAGAGTTGAGTGATTTAATATTATATTTATACAAATTTCTTTTTTTATGTTAAATTGGTGGCCTCGGGACACCAAATTTACACGTCACATTTTTGACCCATATATATGTGGGTATATATATATGTATATATATAAATTAGTTTAGTCGAGAAGGATTCACAGATAGGCCTAAGGCTATGCTACTTCTGACTTTGTTCAGCTTTATTCTTGCAATGGCCTTTTCTCCATGAGTTTGATATGAGCAAGCAAGTAGTTAAATTATTGTGTCTGACCCGAATGCTTTGGAATAAATAGGCTATATGAATCACAAATTAGGCTGTGTGAAAATAATATTAGACAGGATGACTGGTTTATACATCAAATGTCTGTGTTTGCTCGCTGTTCCCATTTGACAAACAGTCTTGTCTTGGAGAGGGCAGCTCCCAAGCGGTCTGTTTGTCCTTCACTTTAGTAAACTCATAAATTATCAGTTAAATTTTCCCATTCTGTTGGTATACAGTAATTCCTCTTTACAGCCCAGCCACCTCTGGTCATTTCGATTAAGAACCGGTAGCAGGCGTTGACCAATGCAAATTACCTCACTTATCAGCTCTGCTTTATTAAGTAGTTTATTATCCGGACAGATTAATAAAGAAATGTGCTGTTGTTCTGTTTTTTTATTCACAGCCTACCAGCATAAAAGAATGGTTTATGTTCTTTTTGTTGGTGCGAGAGGGATAAAAAGTGTTGATGGATAGTGCGGCAGAGCCAGAGACAGTGACGTGAATATGAGACGCATAAATATGAAAGCGAGGCGGCGGAAACGCAACGGCACCCTTGGCCTTTTACCTAAAGGAGCATGCGAACACGACAGGTGATTTACACACATACACAAACTAATTTTTGTTGCCACAAGGACACCAAACTTTGGGCGTAATGAGAAAGTATAAGGCCTCAAATCACAGGCCGATAAATTGCATGTCAGGACAAGCCGGCCAAGGCTGCACGCTGCCGGGGGGCCAGAATACAAACACACCTCAGGCTGGATTCCTCGCCGAGGTCGGTTAACCATGACGCTCGCTGGAAATGGTACATTTAATTATGCATTCATGTTTCATGCATTTACGTGTTCATCAGTGTGGATTAAAAAGATGAAATCAAGATGGCAATTACAATAGAATGCAAGGCAGATGAACGTTCCCAGAACTCAGACAGACAGTTTTGGTGACCTGAAAGTGACAGGAAGAGAATGGAATCATGTTCTTTAGCTAATAACCATATTTCCTCTCAGATTAGCATGCATTTGTATCCTTCCTCAACGTACTGCTCTGCTCAGACTCAAGCCACTCCAGAATTCCGGTTCTGACTTTCTGCAGAACTCAATTTGGATTTCAATTCCTCACAAAGCCACTGACATTAAGCAGATCCCCTCGTGTGATTCGTTGCCAAATCAAGCCTGGTGTATTCCTCCTGTCCAATGAGACGCTAAGGGTCCTGAAACACCTGGCTAGTCTGTTTCTCTCTCTCTCTCTCTCTCTCTCTCTCTCTCTCTCTCTCTCTCTCTCTCTCTCTCCCTCTCTCTCTCTCTCTCTCCCTTTCTCTGTCTGTCTCCTTCTCTGCCAGGTTTCTCCCAGGCCTGTCAGTCTGTCGCCGTCCAATCATCGCCAGTGTATTTACATGACAGTGATCGATTTGATGTCCTATTACATGGAGCAGCACCCACCACTCACAGCACTCCCGGACTGTCACTTCAGCTGGAGGCTCTTACGGTATGCAGAAAGCTCTGCTGGGCCCTAGCTGGGCCCGGGTCGAGTGGTTCTGGTCCACACTGAGCCCCTGCTGAGGTGAAGGGGAGACGGAGGCGTTCTGCAGAGCGTTTGAAAGCCGTCTCGTGTATTCTTAACTCCGTTCCTCTCTGCTGGCGCCCCCGTCAGGGACTCATTTTCCAAAGCACTCTCAGTGTAATGATCCCTCTTTAGGGCCTAACCACATCCAAATCAGTTAGTAAACAACCCAAACGGGGATCTGTACACATTTTTACAGACAATTAACCGTTATCACGAGGGGCCCAAATGGATTAGTAGGCTCATTAATGTCTCCGGCTAATGCGCCCTTGATTGGAATTGGGAGGAAACACGAAGGAAAGAGGGGTTTTGATCCAAATTGTGTTTGATCACGGCGCAGTCCTTAAAAAGGCCCTCAGCCGGCTAACAATGATTGAGATTGTTGGGAATCCCCCCAGAATATCTTCCGCTTTTGTTCATTCTGTTTGGCAGCAAAAAAAAAACAAAGAGCCGAGTTTGTGAATCCGGGGCAGCGAGCTTGATGGAAACGGTCTTCCTTCATCAGCCCTCTGCTTTCGCCCCTGTTCTGAAAGCACTTAGATCTTATTGTTATTAATCAGATTGTTTTCAACATTGTGTCTCTGCCGGGGGGTGTGTTGGATCATTTCAGACTCGTTTGAAAGGGGGTAAAGCTGATAGGGATAAGAACTGAAGCAGCATTTGTATCTGCGACTGCGGCTCTCAGAGTTTTAACTCATCTTTCACTGGGTGGATAGTAAGACGCACCTTCAATGGAGCCAACAATGAAGCAGATCTCGAAACAGGATCGCGTAAGGTGCTTCAAACATCTTTAGAACTCATAGGGAGTCATCAATCATGCGTCCCTGACGTTCCCACCACTAGACACCGGCCCAAACATTCCAAACCACCAACCCTACTGTACGCAGACAATGAGGTTTCCTGAAAATGTTTTCCCCAGGATTAGAAAACGTCTTGCTCTCCTTCCAAAACTCTCAGAGTCAGAAGATGGCCGCCGTGGTCGGGAGGATGTGGTGCGGTACGCTACACCACTGCTGTGGTCAGCAGGCAGTCGGGGAGAAGACACACACACACACACACACACACACACACACAGGATACGTGACTACTCACCTGACCCTGTTGCCAAACACACAATCCACAATCCCTCTAACTCTGTACAGAGACACACTCTCATGCCTTTAATCCTACGCCCGGCAGCATGTGAAGAATCAGCCAAGGAAGGATCTGGAATAGTAACCATTTTCTCTATTCCCCTACTTTTGGGGATTCTGTCAGAAGCATCAACAGATGTGCATTCTGGAGTGCTTAAACCTTGTTTTGTTGACAATACTGTAGTGAGTAGACTGCTAATGGATTGGGCTCACTAGTGGTGATTATATTTGTGTGAGTATCTGAACTCTAAGCGTAATGACAGACAACAACGCTGAAATTGAGTTTTTTTCTTCACCCGTACGTCTCTTAGTGGGATGCTGTAATTAGGATGTCTGCTCTCTGATATACAATCCGTGGGCGGCTTCCCTCGCGCCCGACAAACACAATCTTAATCCAGGAAATAGCTTGCAATCAGAATATTGGAGCTGGCATCAGAGGTAGCCACAGAGGCGATCCCCACACACCCCTCCCTGCGCTTCAAAGGTCTTCTCAGGCCTGTTATGGCTTCCCCTGGTGATGAAGTGTGACACTGTGCAAACACAAAGCCCCAGCTCACGGCTCTGCTTGTCTTGGATACCGCAGCCCGCTCCACGCCAAGTTAACTTGGCCCCATGTCTACAGCATGGAGAGAGAGAGAGAGAGAGAGAGAGAGAGAGAGAGAGAGAGAGAGAGAGAGAGAGAGAGTATGTGCGTGCTTGTGTGTGTGTGTGTGTGTGTATGTATCTGTGTGTATGCGTGTGCGTGTGTGTGCGTGTGTGTGTGTGTGTGTGTGTGTGTGTGTGTGTACCAGCCCATCCTGACATGATGTAATGTGCCCTTAATCAAAGCCACCAGCACCTGTAGATGCTGTAGGGATGGTGAAGCCCTCTCCTCTGCTCCCCCCAGCCAGTGTCTGATGTGGAGTGAGGACACAGAGAGCTTTTGGCTGGCCACTTTTCTACAATCAGACTTATCCTTCCAGGGTCAGTGGTGACTAATGCTCCATACATTTGGTTTTGGTTTCCAGCATTTTCCCATTAGGTTAGAAAAATACTTTACCTCAGATGGCAAAATTGTCTTCTCTTTGATGAAACAAATTCATCATCTCTCCGCTTCCCTTGGTGAAAGTTAGCATGTGAAGCTGGATAATGTATTTCTGGTAAATCTCTCAATTCAGTTCAATTCAATTTAATTCAATTCAATTCATTTTGCTTTACTGGCATGACAAATCTGTTGCCAAAGCTTTTTAGATACATTCAAATGTATGTAAATTAGATTAAAAAACACACACAATAGAATATCTCTCTATTAAGAAAGAAATATTCTGAAATACGGTTGGTATACACATCCATTTCTTGTCAGAGGTCCACAGACACATTCAATAAAATCCTTATTTACATTAGTACAGTACAATGGTCATACATTCCCTGCTTCCCTTTCCTTCCTAACCCCCCCCCCCCTCCCTCTCGGGCAGTGGTACGGTAGTCTGGCCCTGTCCTGCAGTAAGACGTCACCTGTGCTGGTCAGACCACAGCTTAGCCAGCAGCGTCAGCTGCGGGCCAGAACACAGCCCCGGGAGCTGGGGTCTGCCATTTGTCTTGTGGTTTTGAGTCCGGGCTATTTCTCTAACATGCCGTCCAGTGTCAACACTGACTATAAATACCCACACAGCCACAGAAGTGGTTCTCCACCGGGAGGAGAGGAGGAGCAGAGGGGAGGGGAGAGGAGAGGAGAGGGGAGGAGAGAGGAGGAGAGGAGAGGAGAGGAGAGAGGAGGGAAGGAAGAGGAGAGAGGAGGGGAGGAGAGGAGAGCAGAGAGGAGGGGAGGAGGGGAGGAGAGGAGAGCAGAGAGGAGGGGAGGAGAGCAGAGAGGAGAGGAAAGCAGAGAAGAGGGGAGGAAGAGGTGGAGGAGATGGAATTAGTGAGAAGGACGATCTAAGACCCCTGATCTGTGTGGAGACTCCCTGTGAACTGTGGACCCAGACAAACCACAGGTTCCTCATGGAAAAACCATTTACAATCCAGTACAGTATTTCTGTGAGGTCCTTTTCTCTGAATTACTCTTGCTACGCCAACTCTGTTGCACGGTAGTCCTTTGAGCTGAAGAAAACATAACAAAATAATTATATTCTTTCATTTCACTAAATGTATTTGTTTTGGTGATGTTTAGTTCCTAGGAGAGAGTGGATTTCTATTGAAAGATTTTTTATATCTAAACATTTTTCAATCTAAACACCACACTCGCACCCCATACGAAGCCCCAAAGGGTTAACATGTTCAGAGCCGGTCTGTGTGTATGTGATGTGTGAGGGATGGACCCGATCATTCAGAACCATTTCTAAACCATTTCTGAACCTGTGACTAACCATAAATAACAAACAAAAAAGCCAAGGCCTCAAACGCCACGTTTTAACACCCCGGGCTGCTAGATGAGAAACTGCCCGCCGGACTGGAGAGATGACCTCAAGTTTACGACCTCAAACCTGTTGATACACCAGCGATTGATTGTCAGGGGGGGGGGGGGGGGGGGGCGATGGGGGTGGCGGGGGGGGGGGTGCGTCTGTCTCAGCAGGAACAGAATGAATCCCATCAGCCTGGCTACAATGACAGGCACATCCCAGGCCTCTGCCTGCGTTTATGGGCTGGAGTCCACACACTGGGCCTAGTCTTCCTGACTGCTGGACTCCTGTGATTAAAGTGTATTAAAAAGACCCAGGCAGCCACACTAAAACAGGGTGATTTAGTGAGCTGTCACCCCGGGGGGGTAGGGGGCGG
>NC_140249.1:5999223-6006723 GCF_949987555.1 Borostomias antarcticus
ACAGCTGAACACATCTACCCTGGCCCTGAGACGCCCTGACTACAGCTGAACACATCCACCCTGGCCCTGACTACAGCTGAACACATCCACCCTGGCCCTGACTACAGCTGAACACATCCACCCTGGCCCTGAGACGCCCTGACTACAGCTGAACACATCCACCCTGGCCCTGACTACAGCTGAACACATCTACCCTGGCCCTGAGACGCCCTGACTACAGCTGAACACATCTACCCTGGCCCTGAGACGCCCTGACTACTGAACATATCCATCCTGGCCCTGACTACAGCTGAACACATCAACCCTGGCCCTGAACCGCCCTGACTACAGCTGAACACATCTACCCTGGCCCTGAGACGCCCTGACTACTGAACACATCTACCCTGGCCCTGACTACAGCTGAACACATCTACCCTGGCCCTGAGACGCCCTGACTACAGCTGAACACATCCACCCTGGCCCTGACTACAGCTGAACACATTCACCCTGGCCCTGAGACGCCCTGACTACAGCTGAACACATCCACCCTGGCCCTGACTAAAGCTGAACACATCCACCCTGGCCATGAGACGCCCTGACTACAGCTGAACACATCCACCCTGGCCATGACACGCCCTGACTACAGTTGAACACATCCACCCTGGCTGTGAGATGCCCTGACTACAGCTTAACACATTGGAATGAGTTGGTTCAATCGTCTCGTTGAGAGAGGTCAGGGAAGATTTTTTTCTTAAAGTTCTCCTAGTATATTGGCCTAAATGGGTGTAATCTTTTGCTTCCCTCTGGAAAATTCCATCCTCACTGCCTCTGTGTATGAACTGTGCAACAGTATATACATTGATTGATTGGTTGACTGATAGATTGATAGATTGATTGATTGATTGATTGGAATACAGAATGACATAAGCAAATCCAAGCAGCCGGTATAGCCTGTCCTTATTGAGAGATACTGTGTATTACCAGAGTCTGAGCCTGTGTTCAGTATTAACAGAGACTGAGCCTGTGTTCAGTATGCTAGAGTCTGTCTTCAGTATCACCAGAGAGACTAAAAAAAAGATTGTATTCCGGAAAAAAAAACCTAGCTGGTGTTCTAACTGTGAGCGCATCCGGAGGAGGAGGATGAGAAAAGGGTAGTAAGCTAGGTCACCATGCTGTGCTCACTGAGATGGAGGAGGAGGAGGAGGGAGGAGGAGGAGGAGGAGGAGGAGGAGGAGGAGGAGGAGGAGGAGAATAGCCTAACGTTACGTTTGTTAGCTCTGTCATGGCAGGGTAGTTAGCTAGTTCACCATGCTGTGCTCACTGGTCTGTCAGCCTGTGTGTCACACGGTTGCAGATATCACACTGGAGAAATAGAGCACTATTTATAGCTATTCCAGAAAAGTTGCTGTGCCACTATTTCAAGTCTTTCCTCCCCTCTCTTTTTCCACCGCCATGAGCCGGTAGTTTTGTCACTTGCAGCAGAGAGGAAGAAGGGTCCTCATATCAGTTCAGTGGGTGAACCACCACTAGCCAACGTGTGTCAGATCTGGGCCCGGCAATCTATCCCTCTCCCTAGCTAATATGGTGGTCTATCCCTCTCCCTAGCAAACACGGTAGTCCTCTCCCTAGCTAACACGGTAGTCCTCTCCCTAGCTAATATGGTAAGCTATCCTCTCCCTAGCTAACACGGTAGTCCTCTCCCTAGCTAATATGGTAGTCTATCCTCTCCCTAGCTAATATGGTAGTCTATCCCTCTCCCTAAAACGGTAGTCCTCTCCCTAGCTAATATGGTAGTCTATCCTCTCCCTAGCTAACATGGTAGTCTATCCCTCTCCCTAGCTAACACGGTAGTCCTCTCCCTAGCTAATATGGTAGTCTATCCCTCTCCCTAGCTAACATGGTAGTCCTCTTCCCAGCTAACACGGTAGTCTATCCCTCTCCCTAGCTAACACGGTAGTCCTCTCCCTAGCTAATATGGTAGTCTATCCTCTCCCTAGCTAATATGGTAGTCTATCCTCTCCCTAGCTAACACGGTAGTCCTCTCCCTAGCTAGCTAACTGGTAGCTTTGTCACTTTCAGCAGGGAAGTAGAGCTGATGTAAAGCTGTCTTATAGAGAGTCCGAGCTGTGCCCAGCCAAGTAGCCTACAGTTGGATATGAGGATGAGGAATTATTATATCTCGATTTAGAATAATGTTTTTCAGGTTCTTACTAATTGTTGAATGTCTAGTCTCGCAATGCCAGACTTTCGAGATCTCCACCTCTGAAACTTTGGAGACATGTCCATTGAAAATCTTCGCTAGAAAACCGACGCTACCAATCAGAACCACTCACTACTGTACATCTCCAATGGAAATGATATCCTCCAAACAAAGTGGGGTGGAGAATCAAAACAAAACAAAACATTCATCGCCCCATTAGGAAGAACTGTCTTAAAGATGTTTTTTTTCAATCTCTCAAATTGTTTCCACCCAATTTTAGCAATGAAATCTGGACGAATGTCTTCAGTCTTTAGTTGAGCGCAACGTTTAGAGGCTGACTCTTGAGTCTATTTACTGTAGTATCCCCCAGTGGGGTTCAGCTTATAGTCTGTTAAAATGACAACTAAAAAAGTACTGTACAATGACAAGGAATTAAAGTTAATAATAAATGATATGTCAAACTAGTCTGAAGTGTTGAAAGCAATGCCAACTAATATTAGGCTACTATAATTACATGTCCCCTCGTTTAGACGACTTCCTCTGTTATTCACGCCCTCTTTCAGTTTTATATCAGAATAAAAAAAATACTTTGGCTGCCTCATCAAAAGCCTGTACAGATACAAATACAAATACTGTTCTCTTTGCTCATCCCTACTAGAGGATTCCCAGGCAGGGGTGTGCAGAATATAACAAATTGATAGCAGTCAATTAAGCGTCTATTATTAACCTCCCATGGTTTATTGTCAATGATCTGTCCCATTAAGCCAGTAATACTGTCTGCTGTATGTGTTTAACACTAGGCCCATCCTACATGCAGAAGCACCCATCCACAGCCATAAAAAAGACTGGGAAATGATGACTTTAAAGTCAATTCAATTCAATTAGATCAAATTAAAGCAGTTAAGGTCATTTGAACCTCTGGTTCTGCCTCTTAAGAGATTCATAGCCTTAATACACCTCATTTATATAGATTAGTCATAAATTGAACATGAATATTACCATCTTTAACTCAGTGCATAAAGAAGCTTTTCTCAGTGATGATTATCATATTAATGATGATTTTGCTCTGCAGTTAAGCATTGAGTCTCAATGCACACAAGAAATATTCAGTACTGTACATCACATTTTAGCTGTTATATGTAATGAGTTTTCAAATCTGTATTAAGCCAGATTTGTTGTCCGGGAACATCCAGAATCACTTTAAACAATGGACTCTATAATCAGTAATCAATGTCTAAAGAAGCAGAACAAGCATGCAAACAGTCAGCCAGTGTGGAGGTAGTGTGTCCTGGGGAAGCGCTGTAGTTCCCAGGTCAGTGTGGAGGTAGTGTGTGCTGTAGCCTGGGGAAGCGCTGTAGTTCCCAGGTCAGTGTGGAGGTAGTGTGTGCTGTAGCCTGGGGAAGCGCTGTAGTTCCCAGGTCAGTGTGGAGGTAGTGTGTGCTGTAGCCTGGGGAAGCGCTGTAGTTCCCAGGTCAGTGTGGAGGTAGTGTGTCCTGGAGAAGCGCTGTAGTTCCCAGGTCAGTGTGGAGGTAGTGTGTCCTGGAGAAGCGCTGTAGTTCCCAGGTCAGTGTGGAGGTAGTGTGTCCTGGGGAAGCGCTGTAGTTCCCAGGTCAGTGTGGAGGTAGTGTGTCCTGGAGAAGCGCTGTAGTTCCCAGGTCAGTGTGGAGGTAGTGTGTGCTGGGGAAGCGCTGTAGTTCCCAGGTCAGTGTGGAGGTAGTTTGTGCTGTAGCCTGGGGAAGCACTTGTAGTTCCCAGGTCAGTGTGGAGGTAGTGTGTCCTGGGGAAGCGCTGTAGTTCCCAGGTCAGTGTGGAGGTAGTTTGTGCTGTAGCCTGGGGAAGCGCTGTAGTTCCCAGGTCAGTGTGGAGGTAGTGTGTGCTGTAGCCTGGGGAAGCGCTGTAGTTCCCAGGTCAGTGTGGAGGTAGTGTGTCCTGGGGAAGCGCTGTAGTTCCCAGGTCAGTGTGGAGGTAGTGTGTCCTGGGGAAGCGCTGTAGTTCCCAGGTCAGTGTGGAGGTAGTGTGTCCTGGAGAAGCGCTGTAGTTCCCAGGTCAGTGTGGAGGTAGTGTGTCCTGGGGAAGCGCTGTAGTTCCCAGGTCAGTGTGGAGGTAGTGTGTGCTGTAGCCTGGGGAAGCGCTGTAGTTCCCAGGTCAGTGTGGAGGTAGTGTGTGCTGTAGCCTGGGGAAGCACTTGTAGTTCCCAGGTCAGTGTGGAGGTAGTTTGTGCTGTAGCCTGGGGAAGCGCTGTAGTTCCCAGGTCAGTGTGGAGGTAGTGTGTCCTGGGGAAACGCTGTAGTTCCCAGGTCAGTGTGGAGGTAGTGTGTCCTGGGGAAACGCTGTAGTTCCCAGGTCAGTGTGGAGGTAGTGTGTGCTGGGGAAGCGCTGTAGTTCCCAGGTCAGTGTGGAGGTAGTTTGTGCTGTAGCCTGGGGAAGCACTTGTAGTTCCCAGGTCAGTGTGGAGGTAGTGTGTGCTGTAGCCTGGGGAAGCGCTGTAGTTCCCAGGTCAGTGTGGAGGTAGTGTGTCCTGGGGAAGCGCTGTAGTTCCCAGGTCAGTGTGGAGGTAGTGTGTCCTGGGGAAGCGCTGTAGTTCCCAGGTCAGTGTGGAGGTAGTGTGTCCTGGGGAAGCGCTGTAGTTCCCAGGTCAGTGTGGAGGTAGTTTGTGCTGTAGCCTGGGGAAGCACTGTAGTTCCCAGGTCAGTGTGGAGGTAGTGTGTCCTGGGGAAGCGCTGTAGTTCCCAGGTCAGTGTGGAGGTAGTTTGTGCTGTAGCCTGGGGAAGCGCTGTAGTTCCCAGGTCAGTGTGGAGGTAGTGTGTCCTGGGGAAGCGCTGTAGTTCCCAGGTCAGTGTGGAGGTAGTTTGTGCTGTAGCCTGGGGAAGCGCTGTAGTTCCCAGGTCAGTGTGGAGGTAGTTTGTCCTGGGGAAGCGCTGTAGTTCCCAGGTCAGTGTGGAGGTAGTTTGTGCTGTAGCCTGGGGAAGCACTTGTAGTTCCCAGGTCAGTGTGGAGGTAGTTTGTGCTGTAGCCTGGGGAAGCGATGTAGTTCCCAGGTCAGTGTGGAGGTAGTGTGTGCTGTAGCCTGGGGAAGCACTTGTAGTTCCCAGGTCAGTGTGGAGGTAGTTTGTGCTGTAGCCTGGGGAAGCGCTGTAGTTCCCAGGTCAGTGGGGAGGTAGTTTGTGCTGTAGCCTGGGGAAGCGCTGTAGTTCCCAGGTCAGTGTGGAGGTAGTGTGTGCTGTAGCCTGGGGAAGCGCTGTAGTTCCCAGGTCAGTGTGGAGGTAGTGTGTCCTGGGGAAGCGCTGTAGTTCCCAGGTCAGTGTGGAGGTAGTGTGTCCTGGGGAAGCGCTGTAGTTCCCAGGTCATTGTGGAGGTACAGTGGTGTGTGGGAGAGTTCTGTGTCTCAGGTCAACCAGTGTGGAGGTAGTGTGTGGGAAAGTGCCGTGTCTCCCGGATCAGTCCGTGTGTGTGTGTGTGTGCGTGTGTGTGTGTGTGTGTGTGTGTGATATTCTTGCTCACGTCCTCCCTCATATTCGTCAGCGAGCCGCCGGGCTCGTAGTAGGAAATCAGTTTACTGCTCCACCAACTGACTTCTATTTACACTACAGCTCCTGAAACACTTAGGGCAGGATATTCGATTGTGAGAAGCCTTTTCCACACAGGGTCTGCAGGACCCGGCCGTCACACCGCGTTAAGAGCACAAACACTTGACACACTCAACTCAGGGCCCGGCGAAAACAGGCCTTAGCAAAACAAGACCCGGGTCTGCAAGATCTAACCACGGTAGACAAGCCCGACTTACTTCTCCTACTTAGACGGTCGACAAGTCCGACTAACTTCTCGTGTTTAAAGCGATATCGTTCTCCCCTGCTCCTGTACCATGTCCAACATCAACGACCACCTCTCATTTTGTCCTCTCCAGAGGAAGGCTAGCTGCAGCTATCGCGTGTCTGCGGTCGGGCAGTCTGCGCTGAGGGGGACGTATTGTGTGACAAATCAAACCAGGAGAGTCGGAGGAAGGAAGCGGTCCGAGCGGCTGGCTGGATGGCGACATCAAAGGTGTCTCTGCCTGACCAGACGTGCTGTCATCCGACCTCGGACACGACAGCAGCAGCAGGACCTTGAGGGAGAGAACGTGTGTGTGTCTGTATTTGTGTGTCTGTATTTATGTGTGTGTGTGCATGTCTCTGTGTGTGTGTGTGTGTACGTGTGTGTGCTTGTGCGTGTGTGTGTGTGTGTGTGTGTGTGTACGTGTGTGTGTGTGTGTGCGTGTGTGTGTGTGCGTGTGTGTCCTGTGTGTGCGTGTGCATGCGTGCGTGCGTGTGGGCATCCTCACTCCCAATCCTATCCCTGGTCAGTCCCTGCCAGACCAGCCAGTTTAGCTAATGGCTCCTCTCGTGTCCCTGAAAGATTTACGAGCAGGACACACAGGACAATTAGAGAGAGGGAAACACACAACCCAGCAGCCCTGACCAGATTTATGACGGCACGCATCAGAGGTGCTATTTTTGAAATTGAAAGTCTGATTAGAAACTGCTGATGGCCTGGAAGAGGACTCTCTCTCTCTCCCTCGCTCTCTCTCTCCTTCTCTCTCTAGAAGAGACGTAGTCGTGGCGATAGCGGCGTCCACTTGGAGACTGATGTGCCCAGCGTGTTTGTTTACTGCTGTGCGGCCTGTCGTGTTCCTGTCAGGGAGGCGGGCCGGGGTCGTAAATGAGTCATCCTGAGATATGGTTCTGGTCTGGCCCTGCGGCTTCCCTGCCTAACGACCTGCACAGAGCACTCTGGTTGACGGAGAAGGCTAACTCTCTCCCTCTCCTTCTCTCTCTCTCCTTCACCCGCTCCTTCTCTCTCTCTCCTTCTCTATCTTTCTCTCTCTCCACCTCTCTCTCTCCTCTCTCTTTCTCTCTCTTCCCCTGTCGCTTTTTCTATTCTCTCTCTCTCTTTCTCTATCCCTCTCTTCCACTCTCTTTTCCTCTCTTCCCCTTCCTCCCTCTGCTTCCAGAGGACCTCTGGTGGCTCTCCACTCAGGAAGTGGGACAGGAAACACTCGTAGTCTTGTTCCCAGAAGCCAGGAAGGAACCCCTAATGCAGAGAAAGGATATAGGACTGCTAGAGAGAGAGAGAGAGAGAGAGAGAGAGAGAGAGAGGGAGAGAGAGGGAGAGAGATGGGAAAAGGGCTCTACTGTATATAACTCTGTTTAAATAAAGAACAAGCAACATCCAAACATGAGGTATTTAGAGACGGTAGTAAACAGAAGTGCAGGCAGATAAGGGCTGAGATAGTGAGGGTGTGAACCAGGCCGGCCCGTCTAAGAGGCTCATCCTGAGATGGGCCT
>NC_140249.1:6020345-6022845 GCF_949987555.1 Borostomias antarcticus
ATCTGTTTTTTGTATGTCAAGATGCTACAGTCGACAGATCTCGCCACGGCAAACGTCACCCTGACAGAAGCACACTGGCGCGTCTGAGTCTTAAGTGTTCTTAGTAAATGCCCCCCAGTCCAACGTGGTATTTTTACACAGCAAGCCTTTTTCACCTTGAAGAATTCATGAGGCCTCTGGCTGAGAGAAGGGGTCAAACGTGGCAGTTAACGCCGAGTGACCGCGGCACAAAGGCAGGACCGAGGAGGAGCCATTTTGTGCCTGTCAGAGGGGTTGTGTGCCATTAGGAGGCCGCGGTGATGTGCTCTGACATGGGGGGTCTCTCGTCTGGGAGCTTTTAAGAGCCATGGGGGCGCCCCCCCCCCCCCCTCCTCCCCATCACACTCTGAAGAGAAGGACAAAAACACACCTGTCACCGCTGTCCGTGGCGAGGAACGCTCGCTCGCTCTTACTTTTCTGGGCTCCTTTCATCGTGATGGGGGGTGCGGGGGTTGAGACGGCCATATTGTTGTTGTTGTGCACTTGTGCTCTTTTGTAGCCGAACACGAAAAAGCCCTCTCTTTGAGGAGATGGAAAGCAGGTATTTTTTAAGAGGTCGTTGGAGTGTGGCTCTTGAAGGAGTGTGAGTGAATAGCACTCAGCCTGGGCAGGTTTCAGGACGACCAGATGGTTTAAATGGTGTCGTTTATCTGCAGCTGCTCAGGAGAAAGTACTGAGAAAGCGACGTTAGGAAAAGCCATGTAGAGCCGAGTCTTAAACGATGCTTTGGAGCAGCTCTATTGATATTTGCTAACAATGCAACAATAACAACAACAACAACAATACATTTCAACATGAAATCACAAGGACTCTTACAGTTGGTTTAGTGTTTTCGTCAAGACCACCTAAACCGAGACCAAGTCATAATCAAGGCTTCGAGGGGTTGAGACCGAGTCAAGACCAAGACTGAGGCAGGGCACACCATACGCACACCATACGCACTCCTCAAATGAATCTTGACAAGTTGCATTTGAAACTGGAATTTGACATAAATTAGATAAGAAATAAATGAGACAATTTATTACTCAACAACTTGAGTAATATTCCTGTAGTTGTGCAGTTGTGGTCTTGACTGGTTTTGAAATAAAATCCAGAGTCCTCTTTGTCTGAGACCGAGACAAGACGGAGGAAAAATGGAGGACTACAACGAGAGGTGGATTTTGGACGGATGAGCAGAGGTCTGGATGATTGGAAAAGCGAGCTGCCTGGAAGAAAAGGTAGAACAATCACTTTTAAGGTTTTAATGGTCTGGTTTCTTTTATGAGGATTGTCATTATCTCTGTGGAACGGCAGAACATTGCTCTGGATTTCATCAGAGCTAACTGAGGGGATACGTGCGACTTCCAGGTGAGACCAAAACTGAAACTGGAGCACTTGATGACGAGGCGAGACTCAGCACACCTGCACCTTCGTCCTCCCATTTGTCTTCCAGCGGGACGGCGAGGAAGAGGAGGGGTACGGGCGGGGGGAGGCGTGGTACCAGCAGGGCGCAGGGACGATTGATACCCCCCCACACACACACACCTCCTACCCTGCGATAACTTCCTGAGACCTTGGGCATTACTCACACTATACAGCAGCTTCCTGATTGGACCCTCATCCCGACAGGACGTCCAGCCCACCGTCCTCTCTGCCTATCAGAAGGATCGGGGCAGATCGATGGACGGAACGAACAAATTGCCCGTCTCTCCGGAAGCCAGGCTCCTTCTCCTTGCCGTAACTGTCGTTTTTTTCTTTTCACGAGAGCGGCGGCCGTATAATCCCCAGTCAGATATGGAGGCTGTATAATCCCCAGTCAGATATGGAGGCTGTATAATCCCCAGTCAGATATGGAGGCTGTATAACCCCCAGTCAGATATGTAGGCTGTATAATCCCCAGTCAGATATGGAGGCTGTATAACCCCCAGTCAGATATGGAGGCTGTATAATCCCCAGTCAGATATGGAGGCTGTATAACCCCCAGTCAGATATGGAGGCTGTATAATCCCTAGTCAGATATGGAGGCTGTATAACCCCCAGTAAAATATGGAGGCTGTATAATCCCCAGTCAGATATGGAGGCTGTATAATCCCCAGTCAGATATGGAGGCTGTATAACCGCCAGTCAGATATGGAGGCTGTATAATCCCCAGTCAGATATGGAGGCTGTATAATCCCCAGTCAAATATGGAGGCTGTATAATCCCCAGTCAGATATGGAGGCTGTATAATCCCCAGTCAGATATGGAGGCTGTTTAATCCTCAGTCAGATATGGAGGCTGTATAATCCCCAGTCAGATATGGAGGCTGTATAACCCCCAGTCAGATATGGAGGCTGTGAAGATTCATCTGCGACACAAACGCACTGGGTTTGGAGGAGCGGGGGGCAGAGGAGGGGAACTCACTGGCTTTTATTGAATATATTTCTCCCTTAAAACAGCCATTTGCCAATGAATTGGGTAATTTGTCACTTGGATGAAAAAC
>NC_140249.1:6032845-6067845 GCF_949987555.1 Borostomias antarcticus
AGCAGCAGATGTCCATGATGTTTATCATCGCTGGTGTAAACATGACCTATGATTGTTTACATCTATGGACTAAAATGATCTTGATGCTCTCTGGACTACTGGCTCTGAGCTTCAAAACAGAACCGGGATAAAGTAGTAGTAGTCATACTTATTGATCCCCAGGGAGAAATCGCACAAATTTACCAATCCCAAAAATATTATATATTATTATTTATTTATATTATAAATTATGAATATGACAGATTGTAAACTATAAGCACATTTGCAAAAATACAACTAAATAGGACAAAACAGCCAATCTTAAACATGCTGTGAATAAAAGGTGGTCTGTGTACATGGGTGAGTTTTTCTTGCAGGATGTGATGCTGGCTATCAGTGCCTCTGGATAAATGGAAGTCTAGTCAGAATAAACGAATGGAAACGCTGATAGAAATCTGTAAACACCGCCGGGAAAAAACAAAACAACAACAACCGGAATATGAGTTGTTTAGAGGGCGGGCGAAGGAGCCAGGTGTACGGAGAGCGGGAGGAGGTGAAGAAGGCATCGCCGGCGTGAAAACAGAACGGCCGCCCTGAAAGGTGAAGGTAAAAGGCGATGAAGATGAAGGTGAAGACGAGGCAGCGCTGCTGTGGGATAACTGGAGCCGTATCTTCTGTCTCAGGCGCATGCCGCCGGCCAGCGCTCGGGTGACAGGCTGGTCACGCTGGGTGGCGTCGGGGGACCAGGGGGACGGGTAATCTTAAACCCCATTAACAATCACCATATTTATTTATGAGCCTCCTCTTCCATGGACTGTTGCGCGCACGCACGCACGCACACACAGACACACACACACACACACACACACACACACACACACACACACACACACACACTCACACACACACACACACACACACACACACACTTCCTTACGTAGATAGAGTCCAGAGGACAGAGTATCCTGGGTGAGGCCGGGGGGTGCTGGGGTGGGGGGGGAGGGGGGGGGGGGGGATGCGGCCACTTCCTCCTCAGCTCCCTGACAGCATGAATAATTGAGAGGGTGTAAGGAGAAGAGGCAACCTAGATGTAATATGTGGCCTTGTTATTGGCTCCCACCTTTTGTAACCTTTCAGCTTTAATTAATGCTGTGGGATGAGGGCGTCGACTGTTTGTCTGCGGTGTGCGCGTGTGTGTGTGTGTGTATGTGTGTGTGTGCGGTTAGTGATAGGCCTTGTCAATAACATATTATCTAGGGACTTTACTTGACTACTTTTATTTCTGGTCGTTAATTTGACCACTCGTTGTCTGCTGAATAAAGAATTCCAATGAGGTCCGCTCATCCAGTCTCTGGAATAACTTATTATTCGTCTTTATCACATAAGCTTCCAAGTACCCCGATCCCAAAAAAAACACTTTAATTCCACGTCCAAGTGTGCGATGATGCTCCGAAACATTTGGAACCCAGACCTCGTACCTCGACACCCAGGAGGCCGTCACACAGCTGCTACGGGTTGAGAGACACAGAGGGGGAAAGTATCTAACATGGCCGCCCGCTCGCTGGGAGGCGAGATGCATCACGAGTCGTCGCAGCCACCGCCGCACGAGGACTTCAAACGCCTCGGCGTGCCGCACGGAGTGACGGGCAGCCCTCGGCCGGCAGCCCAGTGTAAATAAACACTCAGGAATGCTCGCCGTCAAAGCGGCGCTCCCATTGTTGTGGTCGGCGTTGTCACACATGTGTCATGTCGGATGATGTGGCGGGGCGGGGGGGGGGGGGGGGGGGGAGGGGGCGTGGCTGGGTGTTTTGATGTACAGTGGCGCTCTGCGTGACCTCTTTAAACGGTTGTGTGTGTGGAGGGGGGGGGGCAGGCGTGTGTTCGATCGCCACGCACAGCCACTATTGATCAAAGACAAGTGTCAAAACAGGCGATTGGCTGACGGGCTGATCATAGCGCAGGGGGTGGGGCCAGTTGACCTCTCGCGCTGTCAAACACACACTTCCTGGTCTGTATATATTTCAGTATTTTTTTTATTTTTTATAATAATATAACTATTTTACAATAATTTAGATGTTCACATTTCATTAATGCAGTAGTTGCCTAGGACCAGCTTCCTGACTAAAAACACAGTTTTTAACACAGTTTTTAGCTATCACCACCATGTCAACCCCAGAACAGAAACACAAAGCAGGTTTACGTTACATGACTCAGACCTCAGGCTATTTGTCAAAGGGTTTGTCTTGCATTGTTTGTAAGCAGTTTTTTGCCTCATTGGCCTTGTTTGTGTGCTGGCGGTGACCGCCATTTTAAAACATGTTTGTGTTTGTGTGCCCGTTACCACTAAATCCAGACCACTGACCAGTTCTTCTAAAGACGTCGTATTTTACTTGATGGGTCTGGACTGAACCGACAGCAGGACACCACGGTCCAGCTGTTTGGTCCAGGGGACAGGAAGAGGGAGAGGGGTTCGAGAGGGATAGGGAGGACTAAAGGGTGAGAAACGGCAGATCTCTTCAAAGAAGAGCAGAGAACCTGCTCGTATCCTCAGTTGGACCATGTTAAACATGAAGAGAGACAGAGAGAGAGAGAGAGAGAGAGAGAGAGAGATAGAGAAAGAGAGAGAGAGAGAGAGAAAGAGAGAGAGAGAGAGAGAGCATACAGGCCTGACCACCATTTCCAGCCTGGGTCCACAGCACAAGCATTCCCATAGCAGGTGGGCTGTCTCAGCGGCCATCTGGAGGCCGTGATGGCCAGATAACCTCCGCTATTTACAAACCCCAAACTTTGTTTAGATAAACCCTCTAAAAGCCAGACGCCGGCCAAAAAAAACTTCTGATTCCTTCTTGTTTTTAACCATGGAGACCTGGGAAAGTGGAAAGTCGTGCTGAATCTTCCTCAAACCCGCCGTGAGAACACTTCTGTTGGGAATATGTAAATAAATAGCGAATTAGAATAAGATTGTGCAGTTACATTTCAGAGTTTTTGCATACCAAAAATCAAAGAGCATAGAGAGGAACTTAATGGGCCTGCATAAGAAGCACTTTCTCCTACACCCTGTCCAAAAAGTACAAATAATCACTTAAATTCAAATGTTCAGGGAATGTATAAGCAGAGCAATTTTGAGGTCTGAGAAAAGTTTTGGCAGATACTGATATATGTCTGTGAGAAATCAGACGGGAAAATACATCATCATCAAATTCACTTCCTTAATTCTAGTAATTTAGCTCTATTTGTTTAGCCTTTCCTTAATTTTGTGAACATATTTTGCATTAATTTAGCATAAATCATCTTGACAGCATTTCCGTGTAGCGTACAGTAGATGGATTCTGACAATGAGATGAAATCTGTAACTTCTCTAAACTTATACACCCTAGTTCACTCAGAGCAGGTTAGGACTTAACGGTGTAGTTTCATACCCTAGTTCACTCAGAGCATATGTAGAGATAACGGTGTCTTTTTATACCCTAATTCACTCAGGAGAGGAGATAACAGTATAGTTTTACACACTAGTTCACTCAGAGCAGGAGAGGAGACGGTATAGTTTTACACCCTAGTTCACTCAGAGCAGGAGAGGAGACGGTATAGTATTACACACTAGTTCACTCAGAGCGGGAGAGGAGACGGTATAGTTTTACACCCTAGTTCACTCAGAGCAGGAGAGGAGACGGTATAGTTTTACACACTAGTTCACTCAGAGCAGGAGAGGAGACGGTATAGTTTTACACCCTAGTTCACTCAGAGCGGGAGAGGAGACGGTGTAGACCCCTCCCCTCCCCGACGGAAACTAGGTCATTTACATGCTAGTCAACCCACCTGAGTTCAACATGCTTTGAACGTTGTTTGAACATCCTTCTTCTGGCGCGCCTCCCCTCCGTCTCCCCTGATTGGGCGCGTCGTCCGGGCCGACTGCATTAAGGCCGTTTCCGCTAAGTGAAATATGCGTCCCGTCAGAGCTGCTCATTCATTATTTATCCGTTTGCTCACATCTGAAACAAACATGAAAACACACACACACACACACCGAGCTGTTTACGGCCTGCGGGGCGGAGCGGAGCTCGCTGATGTCATCCAGGGGACGCGCTCCTCCGCCATGAAGCTGATTTACTCTGAACGTTATTAACCCCTTCTTCCCCAGACGGTTCCACTCACCTAAAGTACGGACAACAACAACACTGGAGAGAGAGCCCTGGGGCGGGCGGGGCGGGGCGGGCGGGGAGGGCGGGGCAGGGTAGTGGTGGTGGCGGTTGGAGGCAGATTAAAAATCAGGGACGTGTATCAAGGATGGGTTCGCCTTGATCTGCTCTCTCCGAGTCTCTCCCCAGTTCTTGGTCTGCTCTCTCCGAGTCTCTCCCCAGTTCTTGGTCTGCTCTCTCCGAGTCTCTCCCCAGTTCTTGGTCTACTCTCTCCGAGTCTCTCCCCAGTTCTTGGTCTGCTCTCTCCGAGTCTCTCCCCAGTTCTTGGTCTACTCTCTCCGAGTCTCTCCCCAGTTCTTGGTCTGCTCTCTCCGAGTCTCTCCCCAGTTCTTGGTCTACTCTCTCCGAGTCTCTCCCCAGTTCTTGGTCTTCTCTCTCCGAGTCTCTCCCCAGTTCTTGGTCTACTCTCTCCGAGTCTCTCCCCAGTTCTTGGTCTACTCTCTCCGAGTCTCTCCCCAGTTCTTGGTCTACTCTCTCCGAGTCTCTCCCCAGTTCTTGGTCTACTCTCTCCGAGTCTCTCCCAGTTCAAAGCAGACAGCATGTGGTTTCCACTGTCCTGTGAGTAATTATGAACGGTAAAATAAAGTGGCTATGATATTGCCATAACGGGACGAGCTCGGAGACAATGATTTCCAGATGTCTCTGACACACTAATGCATTTGCTACAGCAATAAAAATACTTTCGATTATATTTTCATTTAAAGGAACGGTCGGGGCTATCACCGGGACTGGAACAAAAGCACATGAAACGGAAAGAGAGATCAGAGGGAGATGAAGTGAGAGAGAGAGAGGGGGGGGGGAGGGAGAGAGAGGCATACAGAGAGTGGGAGAGGGAGATAGAGAGAGAGGGAGAGAGAGAGAGAGAGAGAGAGGGAGAGAGAGACCCCCTGATCCAAGCAGCCCCTGAATTTATCGTCTTGTTGCAGGAGCAAGCAAGGAAATTAAGTGATAAGAAAATCAATTGCTTACTCCTGCATCTATATAAATGTAGCTAATGTTTAAAATTCCCAGCAAATCTGCAGAGAATGCAGTGCGTGGGGAGGGGGGGTGGGGGGCGTGGGGGGTTAGGAAGGATGCGGAGGGAGGTGGGGGTGGGGGGCTTTGGGGGGGGGGGGCTGTGCGGTGGGGGAGAGAGGGTCATCAATCACGTCTGGGTGACACACAATGAAACCTGAGCGAGGCCCAAGATGTTTTAATACGGCATCCATTAGACCCCTCAAATAAATTGCAATTTGGAAAACAGAACATAACACCGGCCAAGTTTTCCCCATCCATCTTGCGGCGTGTCATGTAATGTAATTGCGTTGTTAATTTATCCAAGAATTTCCTCGGTACACCATTTCATCCGCATTGGTTAATTTCCCTGTAGAGTACGTCTCTCCCTGCGTCTCTCCCTCTCTCTCTGTAGGGCCGGCCGGCTCACGGGGGCCGGGTAATGTTTCTGCTTAGTGTGGCGTTAGTCGAAGGGCTAATCAAAGCGCTGAGGTCCGTGACACTTTATCAATGCCCGGCTGCGTTGGCTGCCTGCCGTGACGGCCGACCCCGGCGCGGCGCAGATCCAATCAGGGGCCTCGCAGCAGCAGCCCCGGTCGTTACGGCCATCTTGACGGGCCGGATCGCTCAGAAATGCCCCTGGATTACATCCATATTATCGACAGAGAGAGAGAGAGAGAGAGAGAGAGGGTTGCGGGGGGCATTTGAGGCTGGGCAGCAGGCAGCGCCGGGCGTTCTGGACCGCGCAGGCAGAGACGGACGCTTCCTGTGTTTGAGCACTGGCAGGAGAGCAGCAGCGGGGGGAGGAGGAGGGGGGAGAGGAGCAGGGGTGGAGGGGAAGGGGGGGGGGGGGTTAGAAATCAATGAGGCCCTGAAAATGAAAAGAAGATGAGATGAAACAGAGATGGAGTGGAGCTTAAATCGAGGGGTGTTTGTGTTTGTTTGGATAAGATGAAGCCAGACAGGAAAACGACCCCGACAAAGTCTGATTACACACAGGTCCAAATCCTATTAGTGCCAAAGTTCTGCAGTCTGTTTTGAAGGGAAAGTGACCGGGAAGGTAATGGAGAGATAATCTCTTGGAAAGACGAGGAGAAAGAGACGCTTCAACTCCTCCTTCAACAGGATGCAGGCCTTGTTTTTGTTTTTTTATCAGTGTCCAGGTCGTTCTCAGACAGCTGGAATGAGCTGGGAATCCATGCCAGGTAAGCCTGCCCGAGGTGAGCCTATCCCAGGAGAGACTGTTCCAGGTGAGACTGTTCCAGGTAAGCCGGCGCCTGGTGCTCTAGCCGCAGGCTGGCCCTCGTTAACTCCCCTCGGATCCCCGACGCTCCCGCGGGGCTAAACCCAGGCGAAGGATTGACACGTTTTGACAGCCCGTTGCAGCAGCGAGGCGTTTCGCCACAGGTGCTGACCCTCGGCTCCAGCGTCGGAGGGGGAACCTGTGGGGCCGCTCCGTGGGAGGAGCCGGCGATGTTTGCTCACCTGCCGTCACCTGGCCAAGGTGTGTCGGGTGGGGGTTGGAGGGCGGACGAGGAAAGGAATGCCCTTGGGGCGGATGGATGAGGTACTCTTGTCTCGCCGAACCCAAACACAGTCCATAACACTGCTCCTGTCAGCCCTGTGAAGGAAGAGAGAGAAAGAGAGAGGGAGGGAGAGAGGGAGGGAGAGAGAGAGAAAGAGAGAGGGCTTGGCGTGATCAAAGGCTGACAGCAGAGCTCGAGGAGGGGGAGAGTCAACCAAAACAAAGGGTCATTGTAAAGTTCCTCTGCAGGAATCCATCCAGGCTGACAGAGACACAGAGAGAGACACCGTCTCCACCCCTCACCCATACCTTAGGCTCTACCTGCTGCTGGACTCATCACAGACAGCCATTTGTTCACTATCTGATTAATCTCTGTGTTCCACATCCAGGACACTAGGTACACCACATGTAAAGCATGTGCGTATTAAATATTATCCTGTTCTATCTATTCTGAATAGCCTAGTCAGCAGCAATGATTCATGTTTGAAGTGTATGAAATATAAATACACAAATAAAGCATGCTAAATTGCTTGTGTAGATAAAAGAGTAGCTAAAGGCGCAGTATGCAGTTTGTGATTTCCCGTTAGACTAGATTTCCTGTTAGAGGATTTTGAAAAATGCAACCGACAAAATACCCGCCCCTCCCTTCTGGCCTCCCTCCAAAGACCCTCCTCCAAACTGGAGGAAAACAAATGATAGTTGCTAGGCAGGTATGCAGGTTGACAGGCAAATAAGCCATCCAACCAATTCAAGTTGGCAACTCAAAATGATTGGGCACACTTATTACAGTACTACCACTTCCACAGATTACAGATTTATTTCATTTTAGTGTCAGAGCACTTTATATATTGATTGTTGTCCGAATGCTAGGGGAATTGCACAAAATATAACAAAAAGTGCTTCTGAGCCAAACCGCATACAACACCTTTAATAATGTAATGAAACTAGAAAGTACATTTCCTGGAGAAAATGTGAGGTGGGCTAGCTGCTGCAGCTGTATGTAACAGCTACTGCTAGAACTACTAGGGACCGGGCAATCTCCATGCACTGAAAAGTGGGTTCTGTGGCGTGAATAGTGGCATGGTAGTAAGGCTCCGCCCCTTTTGGTCATAGCCAGTCAGGGATGGTGTACTCCTCTCCGGGCTACCCATTGGCCCCCACCAGTGAAGATCATGTGTCTCTATTCCACTTTGGCTGAGTTCTGTGCTACCACATTAGTTATAAAAGGGTGCCTGTACCTTTAAGAGAGGCTGCACATGCACACAAAATCCAAAAAAGTAACAGCTGCCACCACTCTAATCCCAACTGACACTCTGATCCTAGACAGACAGCTCTATTGCGAAAACTATAAATGTTACAGCTTATATATTGACACCATAGGAATCCTGAGAACTTGCAGAACATGTCTATGTATAATATGTGCATATAGCTTAAACACTGTAGACATGGCGACAAGTTAGAAAAAGGGTAAAAATGCTAAATTAGCAGCTCAAAAGTTAGTGCGGCACCATATGTTTCAATGGGGAGCGCAGTTGCCGAACAAATCGTCATACCTCAAAAACGGTAAGTCACACAGCTTAGATACTTACATTGTACGAATCAGCACAGTTGTGTGAACATTTCGATAAATAATATGTGGATGAGCTATTAAAACGGTAGGCATAGCAACAAGTTAGATAAAGGGTAAAAATGCAAAATTAACAGCTCAAAAGTTAGAGTGCGGTGCCATACGTTTCAATGGGGAGCGCAGTTGCCGAACAAATTGTCATACAGTGAAAACTGTAAGTCACACCGCTTAGATACTTACATTGTACGAATCAGTACAGTGGTGTGAACATTTTGATTATGTGTGTGAGCTGGCAAAACTGTAGGAGTGCCAGCAGTTTACAAAATGTGTGAATATTTTCAAAGCAACTGCTGCCACCACTCTAAAAACATAAAGTTTCTGAACATTCCAGAAGCAGTTTCAAGCAGTTTCAATGGGACAAAAAATTGTTTTAAAAGTTAAATTTCTAAAAAACTATAAAAAATATCAAAAATCTGAATGGAGCTAAACATTATGAACATTTTAAAGTTTGAATGAAGTTTCTAGCACAAAGTATGAAGAAGTAGTTAAGGAGACAAAACTGGAGAGAATAATAAGAAAGAAAGAAAGAAAGAAAGAAAGAAAGAAAGAAAGAAAGAAAGAAAGAAAGAAAGAAAGAAAGAAAGAAAGAAAGAAAGAAAGAAAGAAAGAAAGAAAGAAAGAAATAGTGGGAATATCACAAGTTGGGCTAGTTTCTGCAAGCTAGCCCACCTAATTACTGTTTAGTTTTATTTATAAAATGTATTTTCAGGTTTTCCCATTTTCTGCCAATTACACATAACATATTGTCCAGTTGCTTCATTCTAACTGCTGAAGATTCATCGCACAACCCCGCGGTCGACGACGCGAAGGAGAGACAACTATTTATCTCTCTCTCTCTCTCTCTCTCTCGCTCTCTCTCTCTCTCTCTCTCTCTCTCTCTCTCTCTGTCTCTCTCGAGCTTGTGACCATGATTCCGACATGCTGTGGTGCGACAAATGTTTGAGCCCGAGATAGTGTTGTTTAGTGTAGTGTAGATGATTGTCTGAATGACGTCAGGTGCAAATTACCATATTTACGTAAATGAGGGTTTTCGGGTTTAAAATTGATTTCAACCATGCAGAGTTTGAACGGAAACCTGTCCATCCTGTACAACATAGCATTCAGGTGCACAGACAGCACACCTGAAAAGTTGTCCCCAGAGGCAAGGAGGTGGAAAGTGGAAAGAAGTTTGCTGGTATTGTGTGGTGTAGTTCTGGTCAGTGCTGGTATTGTGTGGTGTAGTTTTGGTCAGTGCTGGTATTGTGTGGTGTAGTTTTGGTCAGTGCTGGTATTGTGTGGTGTAGTTTTGGTCAGTGCTGGTATTGTGTGGTGTAGTTTTGGTCAGTGCTGGTATTGCGTGGTGTAGTTTTGGTCAGTGCTGGTATTGTGTGGTGTAGTTTTGGTCAGTGCTGGTATTGCGTGGTGTAGTTTTGGTCAGTGCTGGTATTGTGTGGTGTAGTTTTGGTCAGTGCTGGTATTGTGTGGTGTAGTTTTGGTCAGTGCTGGTATTGTGTGGTGTAGTTTTGGTCAGTGCTGGTATTGTGTGGTGTAGTTTTGGTCAGTGCTGGTATTGTGTGGTGTAGTTTTGGTCAGTGCTGGTATTGTGTGGTGTAGTTTTGGTCAGTGCTGGTATTGTGTGGTGTAGTTTTGGTCAGTGATGGTATTGTGTGGTGTAATTTTGGTCAGTGCTGGTATTGTGTGGTGTAGTTTTGGTCAGTGCTGGTATTGTGTGGTGTAGTTTTGGTCAGTGCTGGTATTGTGTGGTGTAGTTTTGGTCAGTGCTGGTATTGTGTGGTGTAGTTTTGGTCAGTGCTGGTATTGTGTGGTGTAATTTTGGTCAGTGCTGGTATTGTGTGGCTTCGTCTTGTGACCAGCTTTAAATCATCTCCTGTTTCTTCTCAACACTCTAAAATGGTATTGCTGCTGGATAGGCGATATGTTTGAATTATTTTTATTCATTAAGACATTTCAAAAAATATTAATATCTTTCTGAATGTGTGTCTGCTTAGTGCACGCATTCCATCCGTATTAAAATACAGGCACAATTACCTGTCCCATACTTACCTTCAGGCTTGGTAAATCTCATTACACATGCTAAATTCATCTATTTAGCATTTCACCTCCCATTATTTTGCACTCTTGCGTAATATTCACGAAGACCAACGCACAAAAATGGATGAGGCGTGTTACAGTATCTTGCACATTTGTGAGACACGATCCTCGGTGCACTCTGTTAGTAGATCAGCTTGGACATTTATGCACCTGGTAACAGTTGTGCATGTGGTTTTACACGCAAAACCTTTAGTAGATCAGCAATGTTAGTGTAGTGCATCCATGCCTCTGGAGACTAGAGCTCAGCTGAAGGGTTCACTTCAAGAGGACAGCTACAGGGCTACACCAGGGCTCCCCTCCAGGTCTATTATTAGAGCCTCTGTGGGTCTCAGAGAGGAAGTCTCCATACTTCGGAAACATCAGCAGAATAAAGACTGGAGCTCTCATGCATGTCCAACAAGCCACAAAAGCCTCCATCTCCACGAACCTCAGAGCCTCAGAGCTACTGAAAGATATATTTATTTTCATGGTCTGCAGAGCTGTAATCTCATGTCATTATGCGGATTTGGCGGAGCTGCGTTCATGCTGAGCACTTGTGATTTTGAAATCAGCACCGAGATTCACACATTAATCAGAGTGATCCCCCGGCATTTCGGAAACATTAGTTATATTTCAACTCTGATTACACATCAATCTGTTTAGTTTTATTATACCTTTCAAATGCATCACACACTGTCGTGTGCTCCAACAGCTCGTATTGGGATCTGGCAAAGACAGACTGACAAGTAGCACTCAGCAACTTAGTTATATATAAAATAGCTTTTCCTCATCTGGTGATGGAGCTACTTCATACTTGCATTGATGGTTCTGTGTACAGTGTAGTATACTGTAGGATAGAAAATAGAATGTGTATCCGCCACGTGTAACAACAGGTACAGGTACATGGGTATCATTGTAATGGCGTGGGCCTCCCAGGGAGATTCTGTTTAGTGTAGGAGCCTGGCCTTCTATCAGTCTGAATAGGAGGAGGAGTCTCTACCTGAGAAACACCCCCTCGCGATGACTCTGCTATCGTTGGATGTGTAAGAGGAGGACGGGAGGAGGAGCACCTAGCGGAGGACTTGAGCGGTTGAATAAACTACAGCTCAACGTGGCGAAGACCAGGGAGATGGTGGAGGGACTTCAGGAGGAACAAGACTCTGCTGACTCCCATTTCCATCCAGGGGGTTGATGTTGATGTGGTCCAGTCATTCAGGTACCCAGGAGTGCACCTGGACAACAGGCTGGAATGGGCATCAAACACTGAGGTTCTAGGGTCAGAACCGTCTCTACTTCCTCAGGAGGCTCAGGTCCTTCGATGTATAGCGCTGTTCTGTATGTAGAACATTGCCGAACAGGTTCTACCAGTCTGTTGTTGCGAGTGCCATCTTCTATGTTTTTGTGCTGGGGCAGCAGTATCAAAGCTACAGACAACAGGATGGACAGACTGATCAGCAGTCCGGGATCTGTACTGGGGGTCAGCCTGGACTCAGTGAGAGTAATGGTGGAGAGACAAACGCTGGCTAAACTGCTGGCCATCATGGACAATGTCTTCCACCGTCTACATGAGACTCTGGTCAGGCAGAGGAGCACCTTCAGACCACAGACGGATCCTCCCACATTGCTTTACGGAGAGCTTCCGGGCCGAGGGCTTGACGGAGGTACTTCTGGAGGCCCTTCCTGCTGTACCAGCTGCTCTGAGACTGTTCAGTGCATCCAAACTGGCTGGACACTATGGACTCAAGTCAGCTCTGGGGCTAAGGCTTTGCTCCCTTTCTGTTTCTCTGTCCAGCCCTCCACGCTTTCTCTCTCTCTCTCTCTCTCTCTCTCTCTCTCTCTCTCTCTCTCTCTCCATCTCTCTGTCTCTCCGTCTCTCTGTCCTGTCCAGCCCTTCACTCCTCTTCCTCCTGTCTTCCTGTTTCAGAGGATTGAATGACGTCATTGTGCAGGTCCTCTGTGGCAGGACCCCATACAGGCTGACGGAGAGAGACACGTTCTCCGCCCATCGAAGAAGAAGAGGAGGAGGAGGTTTCTCAATCGACTAGCGTCAGATGAAGGGCTAGCGTAGTGTTTGGAGGGGCGGTGGTGGGGGGGCGGGGGGGCGCTGGAGGTGAAGGGAGCACGAGACAAGCTTGTCCGTCTCCTGTCCTCAGGCTGTCATGGCAACGCGCCAGAAGACCACAGAAGGGCAAGCGTCCGTCCCCGGGCTGACAGGACCGACACCCCATCCCTGGTCTGGTCCAGACAACTCCTCCTCCTCCTCCTCCTCCACCTCCTCCTCCTCCTCTGCGTCGTAGTCCAGACTAAGAGAGAGTGAGGGAGAGATAAATTAGTAATGGCGTCTTTACCTGTCAGCACAGGCCCTCCTCCTTGTTGTCTCCGAGGCGCTCGCCTCCTCGTCCAACCCTGCTCTTCTT
This sequence comes from Borostomias antarcticus, assembly GCF_949987555.1. NCBI lineage: Eukaryota > Metazoa > Chordata > Actinopteri > Stomiiformes > Stomiidae > Borostomias > Borostomias antarcticus. Next base: position 6,045,653 of record NC_140249.1, read on the forward strand.
CTCTATGTCAGACGCACACGGAAGCAGACCAGCTACTACAGAGTGGGCTCTCTTTCACAACACTTACTGTAACATTTCATATTTTTCAACGATGTTAATTATGCGTAGAGAGAGTAGCTCTATGGAACGTGTACACATGTGTACAGTATTTCCTCTTTAGTGCAGTCATTAAAGCCCATGTTAAAATGCAGACCAAGGTCTTATCCCGGGGAAAATCTCTGGTCCAGGTGGATCAAATATCAGCATGCACCTCTAAAATAGCTTTCTGATCCCAGTAACTGAATTTGTAATCAACATAATTTTCAGCTGTACTATAAATGTCTCTTTCCATTTCATTCTCCTTCATTTTTTTTTCAACATACTGTAGCCTACAGTTTAAAAAAAAAAGAAGTATTGGACAAAACCCTCATCCTGGCTTCGCCATCCTGATCACGTGATCTCATTCTGTTTCTCTCCTCCGCATTTGCGATTTGGGGTCTGGCGAAGCCTCCTGGAATCAAATATACTTGACTACAGAGCAGATCCATTCCCCTTGCCTTGAACGAGCAGAGCTGCCGAGTCCAGGATGCTCCTGCCCCGCCCCCCCCCCCCCCCCCCCCCGGAAGGCTTTCATGACCCCCTAAAGCTCCGTCCGGGATTCTACGGGCCGGTAAAAACGTTATGACCTCCTCATCGCCTTTATAGACTCCCTGGACATTTCTGATGGGCAAAATCAATGTTTTTATTTGACCAAAATCAATGAAATTTACTGGTGCTAATTTGCACCGGCGGGGCTGGAGGGGTACTGGGGAATTGTGGGTTTAGAAAGCCACAACCGGGGAGATCAGTGAATCACTTCATCTGGTGATTGATGGTGACTACATATATTCTGATAGCCTACAGTAACTAGCCATGGTTAAGGAAAATCTGAATCAACATAATTGTCTTGTTTTTTTGTCAGAGTTCGTGACTCAAACGTTTTTTATAAGTCAAAGCAATCAGAGTTTGTGACTCACATATCTGCACTTAACTCCTAGGCCAGCTGAACCTTCTGTAGTTCAGATACACATCTCTGCTCTCTTCGTCGTCAATCCTAGACGAGCAGCTGTAGCGCAATGCATGGCTTCAAAGAGGAAGAAGAAGGCGTAGTTTGTTTTTTTTCCCGCAAGGAGACAAAGACATCATTGATCATTTCGTAGCGAAAGCCGCATCTTCCTAATCCCTGTCTTCCTCCCTCGTAGTCGCTGCACTGTCTAATGATGCACAGATTGACAAAGGGCCCCCTCCTCCTCCTCCTCCTCCTCCTCCTCCCTTCTCTCCTCTTTTCTCTCTCTACCCATCTGGGTGAAATATCCTATAGAATTATAGTCTGGCTGCTGCTGTTGCTGCTGCTGCTGCGTGTTCCTTAGATGTGCCTCCCAGCCTTGGAGAATAAAGGATTAATGAGATAGATTTATCTTGGCTGGTAACACACTCGCCATTGTTTTCCCCGTACAGGCCCTAAATGTATCCCAGAGTGCCTTGGGAGCGGGCGGCATCATTGGGCCTCGTAGATCAGAGAGGTATCTACGTCAGGGGCTCCCCACACTACAACACCATCATGTCTACAGATCGCTTTCTCACTGTTTCAGCACTTTTAGCTTTAACTTTCTCTTCGCTTTCAAGTTTCGTTTTTTGCCTTCTTCAAATGAGCAGATGTTTAAGTTGCGTTGTATATTTTCCTACTCTGCAAATGTACTTTTTTTTTTAGAGAATGGCTTATATTACCTGTACATACCGAGGGGGATTTAGAAAATTGAAGATCACTTACAGCGAGGCTTTTATGATTAGCCCCGACACATCGACATGGACTACCGGATGATTATCTCAGCCCTCCTCCACCCTCATCACAAACTCATCCGCAGCAACATCCTGGAGCGCTGGGGTGACCAGGAGCACATGATTACAGCCCTTGGACATCAGTAGTTAAAAAACGCTCACAGTCGATAATGACTTACATGTTCGTATTTGGCCTCTTTAATGGGCTTCCCCGTCCGTGGGATCTGGCTTTGCTGCCTCGCCTCAAGCTTGATGTGAATTAGCCAAGAATTTGAAATACATTACTGCCAGTCAGATGGATATCAGAGGCTTTATCGTAGGGCCATGATTATTGCCTCCATGCTTGTATTTGCAGAGAAAATATTACATTTAATAGCTTTTGGTTCAAAATGAACAGTATCAACGAATATTAGACAAGATATAGACACAATGATCGACACTTTGGTCAAAGCTATGCTAATAAAACCAAATGAAAGGAGGCCGGACCTACAGTAAAGTTCACCAAACCTACAGTAGAGTCCACCAAACCTACAGTAGAGTCCACCAAACCTACAGTAGATTCCACCAAACCTTCAGTAGAGTCCACCAAAACCTACAGTAGAGTCCACCAAAACCTACAGTAAAGTTCACCAGACCTACAGTAGAGTCCACCAAACCTACAGTAGAGTTCACCAGACCTACTGTACAGTAAAGTTCACCAGACCTACAGTAGAGTCCACCAAACCTACAGTAGAGTTCACCAGACCTACTGTACAGTAAAGTTCACCAGACCTACAGTAAAGTTCATCAAACCTACAGTAGAGTCCACCAAAGCTACAGTAAAGTTCACCAGACCCACAGTAGAGTCCACCAAACCTACAAGAGTTCACCAGACCTACAGTAGAGTTCACCAGACGTAGATTCACCAAACCTAAAGAAGAGTTCACCAAACCTACAATAGAGGCACTGAGGCTGAGATCCATCCTCTATGTCCACCAGACCTGTGTGGAGTCAGGGTTAGGGTCAGGTCGGCCTGGGTTAGGGTTAGGTTAGCCTGGATCTTTACGGGGTCAGGGTTAGGGTCAGGTTGGCCTAGGTGTGTGTGGAGTCAGGGTTAGGGTAAATTTGGCCTGGGTCTGCTTGGCCTGGATCTCTACGGGGTCAGGGTTGGGGTCAGCTTCGGCCAGGGGACTCTGCTGTCAGCAGGCATCCCTGAGAGGACACACACTCTATAATTACCAGGATGTGGATCATTCACACACTCCTCCCCACGCTCTGCATTCCATCCTGGGTGGTAAAGCAGAGGGAAAGCGCCGGGGCCTGGAGGAGAGCGGGCTGGCCGCGTGCTAACAGGTGAGGCCCGGCTCTCAGACTGACGCAGATCGGGTTTCTGCAGAAAACCTAGTGAGCCTGTGAGAGCATTGATGACTGTTAATGTGTGTGTGTGTGTGTGTATGTGTGCGTGTGTGTGCGTGTGTGTGTGTGTGTGTGTGTGCGTGTGTGTGTGTGTGTGTGTGTGTGTGTGTGTGTGTGCGTGCGTGTGTGTGTGCGCGTGTGTGTGTACTGTATGTGTGCGTGTGCATTTGTGTGCGCGTGTGTGCATGTGTGTGTGTATGTGTGCGTGTGTGTGTGTGTGTGTGTGCGTGTGTGCGCGTGTGTGTGTGTGTGTGTGCGTATGTGTGTGTGTGAGTGAAATCAGCCTCCTATCCAGACTCGTGGTCTCTGACCTCCCAGAGTGCATGCCAGGGCAGGGGAGGGGGGGCGTTACAGCAGGGATGATTAGTTCATATTTAAATGCGGCTGAACAGCTAGCTTCCTGAGAGCTTCGCAGGGGTGAGGTAGTCGGCGGCGTTTAGCCATCCCTGAGGCGGCCTGTCTTCCTGTGAGCGTGGCTAGAGGGAACGGGCTGAGCTGGGGGAGGTTTTCTCTTGGCAGTACACCGCCTGTCTGAGACCACAGAGCCAACTGAAGGAGATCACAATATCCACATTTCTTCCCTGCTCTCTGCATAGTTTCTGTGTGTGTTTTGTTTTTAAACTTGGTGGGTGTTTACTTGGCATGGATGTAGCTCTTAGTCCTCTGGGTAGGCGGCCTAGCGGTTAGAGTGTTTTGACCAGCGACCGAAAGGTTGCTGGTCCGAGATCGTGCCAGGCCACTTGACAACCACTGGCTACCGCTGTGCCCTTGAGCAAGACACTTAACCCCAACAAAAAACAGCTCAAACCAAGTCGCTTGAGGATAAAAGGCGTCGGCTAAAACGATGTTGCATTCCTCCACGCTGAGAACATGCGCTGGCACCCCGAGGCGTCTGTCTGCGGAGCGTTCGCGTCTCTCCCGGACCCCCGGCTGTCTGCGGAGCGTTCGCGTCTCTCCCAGACCCCCCGGCTGTCTGCGGAGCGTTCGCGTCTCTCCCGGACCCCCGGCTGTTTGCGGAGCGTTCGCGTCTCTCCCAGACCCCCCGGCTGTCGCCACGCCCACGACCTGCAGACAGACGGGCGGAGTGCCGCGGCGGCACACCGAGGCGAGAGGAACGGGCGCGGCCGTACCCCGGCTCCTCCCCCTCTGCGGAGGTGAGGAGAGACGCCACTCAACCAACCCGCGAAACCAAACAGACCTGTCAGTGAGTGAGCGGGCGCGCCGGCTCTCTGGTACACGCCCGGCCCAGCCCCGATGCCACCGCTGTCTCAACTTGAAACGGCGGCGCGAGCGAGCGAGGGATTTTCCGCCTCTCTTCGCACCTGCCCGGCCGTCAGCAGGTTAATTAGCTGTGAAAGCTGCTCACTTGAAACCTCAAATCACTCCCTCAGCGCTCTGTCAGGAGACCGGCGCTTAGCCATGGTGCCAAGGGCTCCGCCTTGTTTACCCAACAGTGGAGGGGGGGGGGGGGGTTGAAGAGAGGAGGAGGAGAGTGACGGAGGATGGAAGAGGAGGTGGTGAGGACATCAAAGGGTGTGGACCCGTCGTCTTGGCAGCAGGGATTGTTAGTGTAAAATAAAAATTGTACAATCAACTTAACGTGGTGATTGCTGTGCTTTGAAACATCCCTCCGTGTGATTGAAACTTGTCTGTGGCTGAATGACCCAGCCAGCACATCACACACATCTGGTCCTCGGGTCAGCCCTAAACCTGTATATCTCAGGTCAGCCCTCAACCTGTATATTTCAGGTCAGCCCTCAACTTGTATATCTCAGGTCAGCCTAAACCTGTAAATCTCAGGTCAACCCCACACTTGTATATCTCAGGTCAACCCCAAACCTGTATATCTCAGGTCAACCCTAAACCTGTATATCTCAGGTCAGCCCTCAACCTGTATATCTCAGGTCAGCCTAAACCTGTATATCTCAGGTCAACCCTACACTTGTATATCTCAGGTCAACCCCAAACCTGTATATCTCAGGTCAACCCTAAACCTGTATATCTCAGGTCAACCCTAAACCTGTATATCTCAGGTCAGCCTAAACCTGTAAATCTCAGGTCAACCCTACACTTGTATATCTCAGGTCAACCCCAAACCTGTATATCTCAGGTCAACCCTAAACCTGTATATCTCAGGTCAACCCTACACCTGTATATATCTCAGTTCAACCCTAAACCTGTATATCCCAGGTCAACCCTAAACCTGTATATCTCAGGTCAACCCTAAACCTGTATATCTCAGGTCAACCCTACACCTGTATATATCTCAGTTCAACCCTAAACCTGTATATCTCAGGTCAACCCTACACTTGTATATCTCAGGTCAACCCCAAACCTGTATATCTCAGGTCAACCCTAAACCTGTATATATCTCAGGTCAACCATAAACCTGTATATATCTCAGGTCAACCCTAAACCTGTATATATCTCAGGTCAACCCTAAACCTGTATATTGTATCTCAGCGCTGTACTCTCATCATTCAGCTTGCCCATACTGGAAGCAAGAAGGGGGGAGTTCCCAGCATTCCACAGCAGAGGTGATGTGGTGGAGTCTCTGTGTGTGAGGTCAGCATCCGTCAGGTCTGTCTGCTGCCCCTGGCTAAGCTCCACCCCCCTCCATAGGTCTGCTGCCCCTGGCTAAGCTCCACCCCCCTCTACAGGTCTGCTGCCCCTGGCTAAGCTCCACCCCCCTCCACAGGTCTGCTGCCCCTGGCTAAGCTCCACCCCCCTCCACAGGTCTGCTGCCCCTGGCTAAGCTCCACCCCCCTCTACAGGTCTGCTGCCCCTGGCTAAGCTCCACCCCCCTCCACAGGTCTGCTGCCCCTGGCTAAGCTCCACCCCCCTCCATAGGTCTGCTGCCCCTGGCTAAGCTCCACCCCCCTCTACAGGTCTGCTGCCCCTGGCTAAGCTCCACCCCCCTCTACAGGTCTGCTGCCCCTGGCTAAGCTCCACCCCCCTCTACAGGTCTGCTGCCCCTAGTTAAGCTCCACCGCCCTCCACAGGTCTGCTGCCCCTAGCTGAGCTCCACCCCCCTCCACAGGTCTGCTGCCCCTGGCTGAGCTCCACCCCCCTCCACAGGTCTGCTGCCCCTAGCTGAGCTCCACCCCCCTCCACAGGTCTGCTGTTATTCCTGCATTCATGGGTCATCCATAACGCCCCAAATGTGTTTGCACAGGGAGGCTTGAGACTCTGGGCTTTGTTTTGCCCCATTAGTCAAAAACCAGTGGCAGGATAAGCCTCTCTTTCAACGCGGGGTCCAGCGGATAACTCTCCTGACCAGGTCTCCTCATTCCTGCTCTTTAGCAGGCTGGACATGTCTGAGGTGCCGGGTGATTTTCCCCTCATGGCGGGGGTATTGGCCAGTGATTACCCCCTGGGGAACGCTACACTCATACGTTAAATCTTTCAACAACAGAGCCAGGTCTGGGTCATACCACGGTGATCTCCTTGTCCTGAAGTTATGACAATTCATTCAGTGAATTCGCGTAAAAGAGAAGGTTGGGTTTTAATATCTGGCTGAGGAATCCAGTGCATCTCCTCACGGAGTGGTCGAGTGCAGACAGTATTGACCACAAACACACGCAGAGGCTGGCCGGCTGGCCCATAGACTCCCCCTCCTCCTCTCCGCTCCCTCCCTTAAAAACATTACAGGGAAATATCACATCCATAAATCAAACCGGGCCTTCCGAATAATCTCATAAACTTTTTTTTTTTTTAAACCAGTATAATTCATGCTTCTCATCAGCATTCTTTGTTTAACATTTATGTTTATTGATAAATGAAGATACGTTTAAATAATTCAAAGCAAACATTAGCAGTGGGCTGGGGGATGAATAATTGATGGTGTGTGTGAGGGGCCGGGCCACTCTGGGAATAGATAATATTAGCTTAATGCAGGGCGGCAGGGGCTGGGGACGCGTAATGGACCCTCCACCTCTCACTGATGATGGGTAGCGTGGCCTGAAAGTTGCTACAAAAGAAGAAAAAAGATCCTGAGTTGGACGAGGGGGGCGGTGGAGGGGTGGGGGGGGGGGGGGCAGGGGGTCGCAGGGTGTGTGTGTGGAGGGGGGGGGGCAGGCTATAGATTCGGCTCATAGGAGCTGACAGTGCAAATTGTGGTTTTAATAGCAGGAGGTTTACACATTCTGCAGGGAGGCCCTAATGGCTGGGCCTGTGCTTAGTGCAAAGGGAGAGAAATGGCCCTGCGCTATTAAAATGAAACCCGACTCGGCCCGCGCTCGCTCAGGGTTCGGGGTGTTTTCAGAGGTTGAACTCGGTCTCTTCATCGCTCATTTTCATCCCCTCCTGTCCACTTCCTGCCCGGAGGGTGTCCCTGAAGGTCGCCCACGCAGCCCCCCGAACCTCCCGTATGCAGCGCGACCTTTGACCCTGGCTCTGGGAGGGGCGGGCGGACCGAGCTAACCAGGACTCTGCAGGGCCCTGGGAAGAGGGGAAGGGGGGGGGGGTGTTAACCAGGAATCTGCAGGACCCTGACCGGCTCACCCACAAGAACACCAGGGGAGGAACGCAGCTGATGGACAGTGGACTGTACTAATACGGCAACACACACTAGTGGCATTACTAATATAGGCCTACATTATTAACTATCTATACAACCAGCCCACGGGCAACAAAAATGACAAACCTGACAGAATACGCTGTCCCAGATCAAGTACAAGTATCCACTAAGAAGCATTAAAAAGTGTGTCTCCGTACAATACTTCATAAAGTGGAACGGCGATTGTAGCCTCGCTACCCCCCCTACCCCCCTCCCTCCAGGGTTTCTGACGATCAGAGAACCAGACCACCGCCCACGCCTCAGAGAAGTACGCGCCGAAACCACGCCGCACACGTGTCATCACAGCCCCGCGTTATACCGCCGTCATCATTTCTTATACCCAAAAGCCCCAGCTATCCTCCGCTTTAGACGCCGCCCATACGCGTTATGTTAATGCCTGCCGAGCGCCTGCAGGTCCAGCCTGAAAACCCAAAGTCCCGGTTTGGTCTCTGAGGGATAGCGCGGGCTGGTTTGCGCCGGGCTGGTGAAAAAAAAACAGGCGCGCGGGGGATGGCGGCAAGTTTTCAAAGGCGGCGGAGGACCGCTCGGTTTTGCCTTCCTAGCGCAGCAGCGTATTAGCATCTAAACAAAGCAGTGGGAATCGCCCTGCAGCGCTGCTGCGCTTCAGCTGGTCACTCACAAGCCCTTGTTTAGCTCTCGACAGGCTGCTTTTTATGCTGAGTAGCGCGATTCTTAGTCTCCTCAGCACTAAAGTATTAAAGTTGCTGCTTCTTTTTATTTTTCCTTCCACTTCTCTCTTCTCTCTTCTCCTTTCTTTCTTTTTTTTTGGGGGGGGGGGTTCAGCTTATCACGTAGCCATGACAGCTGTCATCGCTCGTCAGCGCGCCTCAGATCTGCATTTCAAGGTCTGCAGGTTCACCGGATCACCAGGTTCTGCTTGGGTAGGCTGAGGAGGAGCCCCCCCCCCCCCCGCCCACACACACACACCTCACAGAGAGAATGAGTCTCACACACACATCACCACACCCAGCCCAGCGGCAGAAGTCAAACCATCTACATTAGTAGTAGCCTATGATAGAAATTATTAACCTAGCCTTTATTTTCACACCATCATCATGATCATCATCATCATGACAATCCTCAGAAATAATATTCATGTAATAATATTCATTCTGCACCCAACAGACGTCAAATAAAAGCATTAAGGCAGCCAGAGGTGTTTATGTTGCACGTCTTCAAATAAAATAAAATGTGAATTTATTAGAGGGAAACAATTTGAGGAACCTGCCGGATGTGAGCAGGGGGAGGAACACACTATAGTTAGAGGGGAGGGGAGGGAGTCAGGAGGAGTAACACACTATAGTTAGAGGGGAGGGGAGGGAGTCAGGAGGAGTAACACACTATAGTTAGAGGGGAGGGGAGGGAGTCAGGAGGAGTAACACACTATAGTTAGAGGGGAGGGGAGGGAGTCAGGAGGAGTAACACACTATAGTTAGAGGGGAGGGGAGGGAGTCAGGGGGAGGAACACACTATAGTTAGAGGGGAGGGGAGGGAGTCAGGGGGAGAACAGAGGGTCTTTTTGGAAGATCTCTCTAATGTGAGGGCTTGAACTCCAATAGAGGGGAGGGGTGGACGAATGGAGGGTGAAAGGGATGGAGGAGTAGAGGAGTGGAAGAGTGGAGGGATGCAGGAGTGGAGGGATGGAGGAGTGGAGGGAGTGAAGGGAGTGGAGGAGTGGAGGAGTGGAGGGATGGAGGAGTGGAGGGATGGAGGGAATGGAGGAGTGGAGGAGTGGAGGGAGTGGAGGAATGGAGGGAGTGGAGGGATGGAGGAGTAGAGGAGTGGAGGGAGAGGAGGAGAGGAGGGATGGAGGGATGGAGGGTTGTGGGTGTGTTCGGCATCTTTTATCTTTTATCCCCGCGCTGTGCGCCCTCCCCCCCCCACACCGGGGGGAGCGGGGGGGTATTTGTCTGTCACCAGGACCATCAGCATGATTACCCTCCCACGTCTGGCCCTGTTGTCCCGGCTGCTCTCGGAATGCCATGACGCAAGGCCCGCTCCGCCCGGCGCGGCGGGGTAAATACCGGTGTCTGTCATCCTGGATAATTGCCATCCACTCGAGTGAAATACCCCGCAATAACAAGCCTGAGAGTTTGCATTCAACCTTTCAATGCGAGGTGAGCACATTCAAAGACCTGCGCCTATTAGACACAAGTACAGTCAATCATTTTCACAGAGAAAGTATTATTTTTTGAAAGTCCAGGTGCAGTGTGGAGACTCGGGGCTGTTGAAGGGGCTTCGGGGGGCAGACAGGAGCAATCTCGCTCCACATCTCCTGCTCGTCTGTGATTGGCAGTCTTATCTGTTACTGACCGGCGCTGCTCCTCGCCTTCCTGCGTGCTGTCAGAGGCTTGACAAGCCGGCTATGACAGTAACGCCGTGAGTGGTCAGCTGGTAGCCCGCCTCCCAACACCCCCACGGCTACGCACTCACAACGAGCTCAGGCCTACCCAGGATGCCTTGAGGCAGACTTCGAGAACACATTCAGAGGGATCGATAACCACACGCCGAGGGACCCGTAGAGGTTCCTCTCACACTGTGTGAAAGGCCAGGTCGGAACGAAGGAGAGGAGGGCAGAGGGAGGAGAGGGAGGAGAGGGGAGAGGAGAGGAGGAGAAGGAGGAGAGGGGGGTAGAAGAGAGGAGGAGAGGGAGGAGAGGAGGGCAGAGGAGGAGAGGAGAATAGAGGGGGACAGGGAGGAGAGAGGTGGAGAGGGAGGAGAGGTTGAAGGGAGGAGTGGTGGGGAGAGGAGAGGAGGGGAGAGGTGGAAGGGAGGAGAGGAGGGGAGAGGAGGGGAGAGGTGGAAGGGAGGAGAGAGGGGGAGAGGAGGGAGGGAGGAGAGGAGGGGAGAGGAGGGGAGAGGTGGAAGGGAGGAGAGGAGGGGAGATGAGGGGAGAGGAAGAAGGGAGGAGAGGAGGGTAGAGCAGAGGAAGAGAGGGAGCAGAGCACTTTGTTCTAAAGGGTCTGGCCTAGAGAAGACCCGGGTCTAGAGAACAGATCTCCAAATGCTATTTCCACCCTATTGCTGGTCGTATCGCTGTTGTCTTCCCTGTCAAAAATAAAGCGGCCCGAATAAGAAGTTGTCGGGTTTTGTGTGCGGGGTGTGTGTTGTCCAGACATAGACATTTTCAGCCACAGACAGACAGTGTATTTGATGTCTCTGAGTTGGTGTGCTGCTGAGCCCCTGGGCAGTGGGACATGGGAACCCTGTGCATAAGTAACTATGGTAATCTACAACCCTCCAAGCAAGCTTTTACTCAATAATTCACAGGCTCCCATCGTTTGAACCCTCTCCCCCCATCAGAGAGGCTCGGGTCTGGGGCTGCACACAACTCCAGCTCCCGGGCCGGTCTGGAGGGCTGGAGGCCCAGTCGGGCCGAGATAACAGACCGGTACAAAGGCACATCTCTCAATACATGCATGCGAGGGAGGAGAGTGGCATTGTTAGGGTATCCGAGGCAGGCCCATCACATGCCCTCCTCTGATGTGTGCGTGCGTGTGTGTGTGTGTGTATGTGTGCGTGTGTGTGTGTGTGTGTGTGTGTGTATGTGCGTGTGTGTGCGTGTGTGTGTGTGTGTGTGTGTGTGTGTGTGTGTGTGTGTGTAAAAGCATGTCATTGTCCTCATCTTGGAGCTAAAGCAGAGTTCCTTGTTATCATGTGATCTGACTACATGAGGACTGTCGTCTGGAGCTCACAACCAAGGATGGTGCAATTACAGACAACAGAAAACAATATAAGACTAGATTCAATCTTTTATAATCTTGACTACATACAAGAGAGTTCTTTTCACAAGACTAATATCTGCACGATTTAGAAAAACAGATATAGTGATTATTATAATAGAACTAATATTTGTATCTAAATGAACACTTAACATGCTTGTACTAGTTGAAATAAATGTAATTTTTCATAATTTCTAATTCAAATACTGTCTTTTGCAGGATTCTGTTTCAAGCCACACTTGAGACAGAAGGAATGGCCAATCAGAAGCCAGGATTCGGTGCCAAAAACAACCAACATGAAAAGTTTCTATTTTGTCTTTCATCTTTAAACGGTAGCTTAACAATAAGCTCTTGACACGATCTTCCAGTTAAACAGCGAGCCTCGTATTTCAGGTCGTCTGCAGCACCCAGACGGTCCTTCAAAACAAACCTCTGGGTCCCAGAAGCGTTCCCCGGTTCTTCTGTTCCTCAGTGAGCCTGTGATAGGGAGGGGGGGGGTGCTCCTGTGGTTCTGAGAGTTAACAGCGCCTGAACGTGGCTCTGCGTGGCATGCTGGGCTGGCAGCTGCACTCTCAGAGCTGTAACCTGTCACAGCCCATCACACCAGCAGCCCTCTGAAACCCAGACATGAAGCACTCCTTCAACATCCAAAAGATCCACTCTTTCTTTTTCTTCTTTTTTGTAGTTGCTTTTACAGAATCAACCCGAAATCCTCTCAACTATTTCAACACATGCAGTGGAGAAAGTAAAAAGAGAGAGCGAGAGGGAGGGGGAGAGAGGGCGAGAGAGAGAGAGAGAGAGAGAGAGAGAAGGAGAGAGAGAGAGAAAGAGAGGGAGAGAGAGATGGAACGGAATGGTACATCTCGTCTTTGTTTAACTGAATCGTGTCAGCTCAGGACATTTGCCAAACCAAGCTCAGAACTTCACATGAAAAGACTAGCTGGAAGAGCTGATATGGATGCTGTCACAGAAATGGCTCTGAAAGGAATTATGGGAAGAAGTGAACTCATCTAGTTGTAAACAAGCACATGGGAGTGTGGACACTCATCATGCATATGTCAAAACATGGCTGCCTCAGTCCCTGTTTGATGACCACTATTCTGCAGCAGTTGTGTTTACTTTAGAACTCTGGTGCTTTTGTGATTCCGGTATATCGAAATGTGATTGTGACAATTACTCCCAGATGGATGCCGTTGGTTGAACTGCCACAGAAGAATGGAGGTATTGCTGTATGTCATGAGTAGGAGTATCGCTCCTCTCTCCAGTGTCTGTTCTGCAGATCTCTTTGTCCCAGGCCTCTCCTCCTTCTTGATCCTTCCTAGGTCCAAGGACTGGACGAATTTCCATCACTGTCCTTGCATGAAGGGAGCTTCTACTCCTGAGGTCACCAGGGTATAGCAGCGCTAGCCTGTCACCTACCCCTGAATCGCATGCCCACTTTCATTTTTGAAATGTGATTCAGGGTCTGGAAAGGCTCCTGTCCAGAACGATTTCTCAGTCGGAATTCCAACCAGGCCAATCAGTGTTTTGTATTGTGTGTGTTGTAATTGGTTAGGGGATGAACTAATTGCGGACATCCTCTTCGGCAACGCCCGTCTCAGAAAACAGCTGCAACGGGAGCTTGTTCAGGCTGAATAATGAAGTGAAACGAAATGGCAACTCAGTCTGAGTGTCAGGCTATAGCAGAGCATGCAGATGAATTGTTCTGTTAGCCTCTTTGCCCTGGCGTTTGGGTCCTCTGGACGAGGTGGGGAGGAATGTGTCCCTGACGTTTGGGTCCTCTGGACGAGGTGGGGAGGAATGTGTCTCTGGCGTTTGGGTCCTCTGGACGAGGTGGGGAGGAATGTGTTCCTGGCGTTTGCGTCCTCTGGACGAGGTGGGGAGGAATGTGTCCCTGGCGTTTGGGTCCTCTGGACGAGGTGGGGAGGAATGTGTCTCTGGCGTTTGGGTCCTCTGGACGAGGTGGGGAGGAATGTGTTCCTGGCGTTTGCGTCCTCTGGACGAGGTGGGGAGGAATGTGTCCCTGGCGTTTGCGTCCTCTGGACGAGGTGGGGAGGAATGTGTCCCTGGCGTTTGGGTCCTCTGGAAGAGGTGGGGAGGAATGTGTCCCTGGCGTTTGGGTCCTCTGGACAAGGTGGGGAGGGATGTGTCCCTGGCGTTTGCGTCCTCTGGACGAGGTGGGGAGGAATGTGTCCCTGACGTTTGCGTCCTCTGGACGAGGTGGGGAGGAATGTGTCCATGCGTGGAGGGGTGTGGCCGAGCGGCCGGGGGGGCATACTCAGAGGAGTCGTGTTGCACCGCGGGACGAGAGACCGAATCACACAGATGTTCACAAGCTGCTGGTCTGAGCTCAGCCTGGCTGCAGAGAACCCTCCGGAATGTGGGGGGCACGAACCAGAGAAAACTGGACTGATAATGCCATAGCATGGCATCATGTTCTCAAAACGCTACTGTGTTTTCTAATATGAAATAAAAGCTGTTCTATTTCTGCCAAACATACATGGGCCTTATTTTTGTGCCGGGGCTAAGTGCTAAGGGCTAGGTTTTGTCGGCCGCAAAACCCAATATTTCTCTTTGCAATGGAGGTGCATCAACCTCACAATTTTCTAACGTCTTCATTGCACACCAAGCTCGGAGGAGAAACAGGAGAAATATTATAGTATATATCAGACAAAACTTAGCACTTAGCCCTGGCACGAAAATAGGGCCCACGGTACACTATCTGTATGGTGTATCACTGACCACGTGGCAGTAGTTCTACTGGGGTCAGAGTTGAACCATGGGAAGGAAGAGGCCTTCTCTCTTTTTCATCAAGAACTAGAAACTGCTGATGGGTACATTTCCTGGGGTCAACATCACAACAAGCTTGCTGGAACAAGTGCTGTGATTGTATGCTAATCTCATCATCACTCGCGGCCACAAATCATCTGCTCAATGGAGCGAGAGATTAAAAAGAAGAAGCCCCTTTCACTTGTGTTTTTACAGTCATATTTGTTTGACAGTACTTTTCACATCTCTGTTCAAGCCACAAGGCATTACTGTCAAGTAATGAGCAGGGCTAATCTTTCATTGGTTTCTGTGGCTTTAAGCATTAAAACTTGATGCTCTCCCTCCATTTCCCAGTAAATGCCTGTGGAGTTCTTAATGTGTTAACCCAAGGCCCAGCCAAGCTGGAGTGACCGGAATAGATTTGGTCCAACAGATACCCAACACTCATAAATTGATCTGGTCTCTGAAGAGACAGAGAGAGATGATGTTTACGATTGAGACATCAATGGGAGGTGGACCACAGCAGAGGGAAAGATTGAGAAAGTCAATCCCCCTGAAACAACAATCAGTCCAGCATCTGAAAGGAAATCCCAGGAACAATGTTGCTAATTTGTGGAAGTGGTTACTCATTTCTACAATCCCCACAAGGATTTGATGTCTTTGGACTGGTATCCTAAGAAGGGCTGGTTGTTTTCATGCTGAAAATGTGTGTAGTTATTACTATGTAAAACAGTTAATTACAGATTAAAGTTAGACATATTATCACCATTTTCATAATCATCATTGTCACATTAATAATAATAATAATAATAATAATAATAATAAATACAATGACAACAATATTTATATTGTATATATATATATATATAGTTAAATAGATAGATAGATAGATTAGATTGTCATTAGTAGTAGTAGTAGTAGTAGTAGTAGTAGTAGTAGTAGTAGTAGTAGTAGCAGTAGCAGTATAAGTAGTATTATTAATAGTATTATTAGTATTAGTAGAAGTATTTTACAGGGTTTTAGGTCTAGGAAACGTAATCCATCACCGGCTCTATTTTTAAAACCAGTCCTTCGGCCAAGAGTTGGATTGCTCATAAATTCGGCATGGAATCAAGTGATCAGATTACATTAAATGCATTTTTTGTATCCGCAGCCCTCTGCCATAAATTAAAACCATCTGAAAGCGTCTGGAGTGCATTTCATTTTGCCTTGATTCATGTGCTGTAATATAACCCCTCTCCCGTTCCCCGGTGTGCTGCAGGACGCCGCGGCGGGCGCGGAGCTAAGTGCGTCAGGAGATTAAAACCCCAGCCGCGAGATTGGACCCGGGTCGAGGCATCAGATAATGTAGTAGAGATATAATGAAAGTGTAAACAAAAACCTGCTGTAAGAAAGGGCTGATCATAAAACCTCTCTGCCCTGTCTTCCTCACAAAAGAGATTTCACCAGGCTGGCGCCTTGCAAGTTATTAACAGTTGACCGAATAACACAGTTCAGAACTTGAACTGATTTGATTTTTTTTTCCTTTCCAAACGTCTGACAGTGAAGTTAGATACAAGCTGAAGAGTGGGGTGGATGAGGGAGTTCAGCTCCTCCGGCGTATTAAATCCTTTCATAGTTAGTTTTCTTCTAAAGACAAGAAAGAGTACCTTGGAGTTAATTGGAATGGCAAAAGCAGTGAAAGTGAAATAGGATGACATATCTAAAGTTGTTCTCGAAGTGATCCTGCACGTTTCCCTTCAGCCCTGGCCTTGGGTAAGAGTGACAGAACAGTTTATACATCTCTTCTCTGTGACAGTGGTGTTAAGCCTTCACTAAAAGACACAACGAGACACCCTCACACCAACAGACCCACCAACAGACACTAACAGACACGCTCACAACATCAGACATGCTCACACCAACAGACACACCAACAGACAACCTCACACCAACAGACCCACTAACAGACACTTTCACACCAACGGACGTGCTCACAACATCAGAAATGCTCATTACAACAGACACCTTCACACCAACAGACACCCTCACACCAACAGACACGTCAACAGACACACCAACAGACACCTTCACACCAAAAGACACACCAACAGACATGCTCACACCAACAAACACCTTCACACCAAATGACACCTTCACACCAAAAGACACCAACAGACACGCTCACACCAACAGACACCTTCACACCAAAAGACACCAACAGACATGCTCACACCAACAGACACCTTCACACCAAAAGACACCAACAGACACGCTCACACCAACAGACACCTTCACACCAAAAGACACACCAACAGACACGCTCACACCAACAGACACCTTCACACCAAAAGACACACCAACAGACACCCTCAAACCAACAGACACATCAACAGACACCTTCACACCAACAGACACACCAGCAGGCACCTTCACACCAACAGACAGATCAACAGACACCCTCACACCAACAGATACCTTCATACCAACAGACACACCAACAGACCCCCTCACACCAAGAGATACCTTCACACCAACATACACACCAACAGACCCCTTCACACCAACAGACACCTTCACACCAACAGAAACATCAACAGACACCGTCTCACGGACGGAGAGAGAGGGCCTGCTGCCGTGATGTTGTGCGTGCCACTGATTGAGTGGCCGGGTCGGACAGCTGCGTTGGCACGGCCTGCTGTCCTGCCTGCCAAGGAGCGGAGTGTCTGCCGCGCTCCCTGAGTACTGCTTATCCCCCCCCACGCCACGCACGCCGTGGCCCCGGAACGCCACTCTCTGTGACAGCTAGCTCTGCGCCCGCCCGCCCGCCCTGGCCGCCGTCCACGCGCGTGGAGCCGGCGAAGCCTCGCAGGTGCGCTCGCCGGGGGGTTGGAGTCAGGGCTCCTGACCTGGTTTAAGTTCATTCTCCGACTGCAGTGCGGAACAAAGGCTGTATTTGTTGTCGGATGTCAGCGATACGTCAGGGCGTACGGAAGAGTTAGCCGCAAGATTCACAGAGATCTGTGCTGCGAGGCGCAGAGCTGTTCAGAGGATAAACACGGTAAATACCAGATATCCTGCAACCCAGCTTAGAGGATGTTGAATCGAGACATGCTCTTCGCTGCGGTAATTGAAGAACTTTGTATGATAAATGTAGTGCGATGTAATGTGTGATTAGCATTTTGCTCTGGCACCAGGCTGCATTAATAAAAGATGAGAAATCAATAGTAGTCATCATACCAGCATGCAGGATAAAATATTAACTAGTTTTGGAAACTGACCTGCAGACCCATCCTCCTGTCTGCTATGTGGTGGTATGATATGGTCATTAGTAATAAACACCTACAGTGCTGGAACCGGCAGGGGAAATATCATGTTTACCTCAGACCTGGGAAGAAGATTAGCAGTTAACCTTGAATACAATACAACTGACCTGCTGTCTTAAATGTTTAGTCAAGATACATGGTCGGTCCACGCTTGGTCCATCCGCTTCTCTCAGATCCCAAAATAAAGGACTCAGGAATTAAACAATCACGATTTGGCAAGTTTATATCGATTCCAGGCCTCTGACCTCAAGACCATCTCGGAAGTACCACAGTTTTGTGCAAACATCTCTCGGTGTCGTATCGTATTGGATTGTACGGATGTCGCCTTTGATCAGCCAGTGCTGCTATCAAGTGTAAATGGACGGTGTGTTTCTATGGGCTGTCATGGTTCACCCTCTGCCGCATGAGAAGCATAAAAGTCTCAAACAGGAAGCAGATGATGTTGCTAACAAAATCATGCGTACGATGTTTCCCCTCGTATAGTCATCCACAACTCCCCCCTCTTCCCCTCCACCCCTCGTTTTTTGTGAATGGATTCCCAGCGGTAGGATCGACAAGGATTTCACATACAATTTATCGTAAATTGCAGGAAAATTGGCTGCAGATCTTAAGAGGAGAGAAAAAAAAATCTGAATGAGGTTAAGATGATCCCGGGGTATTTATCCTCCCAGCCTCTCATTCTGAGCACCACAGGGTTCTCTTCTTTCAAAATAACCCTCGCCCCCCCCCCAACCTTGCTGCCCCCCTCCCCCCCTTTCATTTGCCGTTTCAAATGTATTAATGGTCCGTAACCTTCCAGAAGGATCTTGGCCCTCCTCCTAATGAAAGCACTCTGCGGCCGAGTCCCAGCGTGCTAATCAGAGTGTGGCCTCTGCAGCGCTGGGGCTGCTCCGTTCAGGGCAGGAAGAGACCCAACCTGACCCCACGCTACGGCCCTCTGTTACCCTGTGTTGCCCTACGGCCCCTTGACCCATGGGTCCCCTCCGCTGGAGCTGGGGCTGGGGCTGGGGCTGGGGTTGGGACAGGGGCTGGGGCTGGGGCTGGGGCTGGGGCTGGGGCTGGGGCTGGGGCTGGGGCTGGGGCAGGGACTGGGACTGGGACTGGGACTGGGACTGGGACTGGGACTGGGGTTGGGGCTGGGACTGGGGCTGGGACTGGGACTGGGACTGGGACTGGGACTGGGACTGGGACTGGGACTGGGACTGGGACTGGGACTGGGACTGGGACTGGGACTGGGACTGGGACTGAGGTTTTTGGCTGGGGTGGGGTTGCGGTTGGAGCTGCTGATGGGCTTGGTTCTTTCCAGGCAGAGGAGAATCCAGCAGCTTGATGGACTGGAAACATCACCTTTCCCTACATGCACTGCTTATCCAAACTCAATGATTTGTGAAACCCTGCAGTATGGTAGGAGTCTCTTTTTCTAAGAGACAGAAGGAAAGAAAAAGAGAGTACAGGATTGTCTCTAAGACTTGAAAAGAATTAAGTGAAGTTCAAAGTTGTTTGAATATTTTAAGATGTTGGGTTGCTTTCATACTGTATGCAGAAGAGATATATAATAGATAAAGAGAGACTTCGGCCCCCTACTTAGTTTGCGACTGCTCACTTTCAGACACATCTGAGAAAGTTTGAATGTAATCATTATTCTGTGAAGTCAGTTCCTTGCACATATTTCAAAATATTGCATCAACCATGGCTGTGGAGATAAGGTATTTGCAGTTTTCCTTGGTATTTAGGATGCGCACAGCAGCACCAACAATTTATGCAACAGTATCATAACACAGAAGCTAGTAATGTAAACAAATCTGAAAACACATTTTGAATGGTCTTCTTCGGTGGATAGATAAAGCGTGAGAACAGTCCCGTTAATCTCTAGTTCTCTCTCTCTCTCTCTCTCTCTCTCTCTCTCTCTCTCTCTCTCTCTCTGCTCTGACAGGTCTTCTTTTGTCTCCTCAGTCTCTCCTGGCCCTGCTCAAGGCCTCTCCACCTGGCCAGATGTGACGACCCAGGATCCCTTGCAGCTGTACGCCAGGACGTGGAAGGTGGGGTGAGAGAGAGAGAGAGAGAGAGAGAGAGAGAGTGGCGTGGCGGCCACCGCCTGTTTTAACTTGTCCCTCTTCCCTGATAGACCTGCTGAGTGTTGTTTTCATTCCGCCTCGGAAAATCTTTTACAGTTTCACTAAACTGTCAGCGGACCTGGAGCTCCGAGTCCCACCTGCCTGCAGAGCTGCCCATCAGCCCTAATCACTAGCAGGCAGCCCTGGAGAAGAGGCACGGAGGTGCTAACTACCCCACCAAGCTGCGCGAGGGGCCCGGCTGCTCACAGTCCCCTGCTGGAGCCGACGGGCCATTCTCTCAGAAAGCCCCAGAGAGTCGGGTCAGCCGGTCCATCTATATCCCTGCCGTGATTTCTTCAGTCGTAGATAAACGCAGCACTTACCTTTGATCTTATTGCGCTCTGAACTCGAGCGCTCTGAACTTGAATCGGACTCCCCCTTTTTCTATCGTACCCCCTTTGCATCCAGGGACACTTTTGCAAGGTCTCTGAAAAACACTGAAATTCCTCTATCAGCAGTAATTCAAAAAATGGGGTGAAGTCACTCAAACTAAATATGATTACAGTGAGGTAAACCCTGGAGGCCGTTTTCTCATGAAATCATGAAAAATGGGCCTCTTACCTCAGCCTATAGGCCGGGTTTCCGTATGAGTTCTCATCCCTGGCAATTCATTTCAGAATAAACGAGGAGCCAGCCTTCAGAAGTGCTTCAGAGGGCTGTTAAAAGACTGGTCAGGTATGCGACACCTACACTCTGGTCCGCATTTGTTTTCCTCAGGCTCTTCTTTTCTCTGGCTGACCTTGGGGAGAAAGGGCTGCTGGGTAATTGTGTGGTGTCGCCACCAGTTAAGTCAGAGACTCCGCTGCTCCCAGAAGAACCGCGACCCTTATAACTACCGAAGAAATTATGGGGAGAAATAATGAAAGAAAGGCAGATCTGAGGGAAGCTGGGCTCTCTTAGTGTCAACGCTCAGCCAAGCTTAAAATGCACCGTTTAGGCTCTTCCTCCAGAAACACCCATCTCCCTCCTCTCTCTCCCTCTACTACCCCCCCCCCCTCCATCTCCATCTATCTTCACAGGTAACGATTGTCCGAGAACATCGGCCGCAAAGAGCTTTTCCATTTTCAGCTCCATATCAGCTCCAACCCTCCTAGCTCTCCACCGCCACTATAATGCTCAGCAGTCCGAGGGGGGGGGGGGGGGGGTTTGGGTGTTGGGGGGGGGGGCTGAATCTCTCTCAGTCCCCCATGAACCACATAAAACAGCCCTGGCTCCCATTACCGTGGGGACGGCTAAGCTTGTTTACAGTGGAGCGGACCTTCGCCGCACCTGCACTCCACACAGCGCCTGACAGCTTGATGGGGTCTTTAATGGTGATTCACTGGCCACATCTATGGGGATAAAAATGGAATTCTGGTAGGGCGGTTTAATAACAAAATAAAGCACGGAACGGTTGCCATGGCTGTTGGATGGGCTTGTTCGGGCCGTGTTCGGACACGCTGTCTGGAATCCCATCCCAACTTTGATCTGGGGCTTTATTACGGCCTGTCACTGTGGCCGTGGGCCTCTCGGATACGAGGTCGGGGGGTGGGGGGGTCAAGTGTTGCATGATACACCGCCAGCTCTCAAAGTTAGAGCCGAACCTTGATACGGCTCCCCTGTGAACACTCCCGGTCCATCCGAGCCACGTCAGCTGCGGCCGCCGTCCGCACAAGGTCAGCGTCGCACTTCTGCCTGGTAACGTTATATGGTGTGGAAGCACGCCCTCCCTGGTTAGAGTGAGGCCCGGACACCATCTACAGACCGTGAGTGTGCCCTCTTGGTCTAATGGTAGGCTTTCGAGGTTTTATTAGTGCGAGATCAAGGTCAGAGTGGGTGCTAGGGTCTGTGTGTTACCAGATATATATCCGCTACCTGCTACAGCGTAAGTGCTGGCAGTAGCCCCGCAGCAGTGTCACCCTGGCCCCTCCTACTGAGGTGAAAGGCATCCTGGGCCAGACGGGCCTGTGTGATGTTGAACAGCATGTACCCATTAAAGCTCACTCACGGCGCTATGACGGACTCTAACCCCCCCCCCGCCTGCATTGATCTGCTCTGTCATTTATCATTAATGAGGGGATTCTATCCGTGTTTAGGAAGCCCGGAGCTGCGCCTAAGTGGGGCGTGGGCCTCCGCAGAGCAGCTCGAAACACCAAAGACCTGCTGGGGAGTGAAGCCCTCCCCGCGGCCGGACCTGCGGCCAGACCCCTCTCTCCCCCCGGACCTGCCCCGGGGGCTAGCGCAGTGATGTCAGAGAGGCTCGGATCTCTGCCAGGGGACCACAGAGCCTCACAGAGACTGGTCCTCACAGAGAGACTGGTCCTCACAGAGACTGGTCCACACACAGAGACTGGTCCACACACAGAGACTGGTCCACACACAGAGACTGGTCCTCACAGAGACTGGTCCTCACACAGAGACTGGTCCACACACAGAGACTGGTCCTCACAGAGAGACTGGTCCACACACAGAGACTGGTCCACACACAGATACTGGTCCTCACAGAGACTAGTCTTCACGCAGAGACTGGCCC
>NC_140249.1:6087197-6124697 GCF_949987555.1 Borostomias antarcticus
AAGGTCCCCGGTTCGATCCCAGCTTCCGGCAGTGTTCCGAAGTGTCCTTGAGCAAGACAATGAACCAAAATCTGTCATGTGCGGCATGGTTGAGCAGTACCTAGTTATGTTTCCTCACAGCAAGAAGGTCTCCGGGCCTTTCTGTGTGGAGTTTGCAGGTTCTCCCTGTGTTCTCAAGAATTTTCTCTCATAAAGAACCCAATATGAGAAACATGCAGAAGAGCAGATCGCTGACACTGTCCGTCCCTGGCGAAGACAGACAGGAGCACTTGATTGGCCCCCGGGGCACGTCCCATGCACACTGCCTACTGTCTGCTCCTGGCTGCCCTTGGGGGAAGGACAAGATGGGTTAAGAGCAGGAGAAAACCTTTTCAGTGGTGGACACTCCAGCCATTCGTGTGTGTGTGTGTGTGTGTGTGTGTGTGTGTGCGTGTGTGTGTTTGTGTTTTGGCATTGCATCACACAACACTGTCTCATTGTGTGACAAATGGAGATGTTTTGTGGTTTGTTGTTTGGTTGTTGTGGAGGAAACATCCACCTAGCAACCCCAGATGCTTGCCACATGCTGTCTATGCTGTATCGCAAGTTCATCATGCGCTGGATTAATGTAAAGATCTCACTCTTTAAAGCGTACTGTACACCGTTGTATACTGCCCACCTGTGGTGTGGATATAAGCGCGGCAGCATCAGAAGGCTCACTGTGGCTTATAATGACAGCATGAGGCTGCTGCTGAGAGCTCCAAGAAGCTCCAGTGCCAGCCATGTGTTTGTGAGTGTCGGGGTACCTACCTGTTCTGCTGTGCTTCCTAATTTGATGTATAGATGTATGTGTAGGGCATCTGAGTCAGATAATGACATCATTACTGTCATAACTAACCCGGTATGCAGTTCTGTCAGATTCTCTTCCAGCCTCTGGAACCATTGGCCAACAAGCCTGCATGTCAGAAATTTAGCTATGTGGAGGGCTTTGTTGTTGTTTTTTTTACTTTTTTCTTATCTTTTTAATGTTCTGTATTTTACTGTGGTTTTATTGTGATATGGATCCCCCTGGGTCCGAAATAAAGAATTGAATTGAATTGAATATCTGTCTATTCATCTTGTCCGCATGGCTTGGGATTGACCAATAGGAGCACTGGAGTGGACTGACCAGAGGACGTGATTGGTCAGATTAACAGTTTTCTCTCCATGGTGGATTATGGTTCTGTGATTACGTAGCAGATTGTCATCGTCATCATCACCCCCTCCATCACATTCTACTATGAATCAGAACTCTGTAAAAACTGCCTCAAATCTACTGCAAAGAAATGTACATATTTATCTGATGGTTGTTTGTTGTTGTGCTTGTTGTTGCTCTTGTTGTTGAAATTGTAGCCCTACAGGTATATATAGTACAGATATAGATTTACAGTGTACTGAACGTACAGCCCAAAGGCACATGGATTTTGGATACACACACACTCATAAACGCATGCATGCACAAACACACACACACACACACACACACACACACACACACACACAGACACACAGTGTGTGTACTTGCTGGCCTGCCGGGCCGTTGTGTGTGGTGGTTAACATTCATTCTTTTTGCTGGCTGGTTCTGATGTCCCTCCACCCATAACTAAGCAATGAATAAACTGTAGCTTTCAATAAACACTGCAGGCTCAGGGATGTGGATATGCCCCTCCAGCCACTGCCTGTCTGTGTCTGTGTGCGTGCGTGTGTGTGTGTGTGCGCATATGTATGCTTGCATGTATGTGTGTGTGCACCTCTAATTGAGTTCAGGGCACAGAAGACAACAACACCCCAAGGAGGATTATGGGTAACGTTGCAAATGGCAACAACAATGGGGCCGCAATTTGTAGCAACAATCAAACGGCACGGGCCACAATTAATGAATTACCAGCACTGTGTTCCGGCTCGCGCTCATTAGAACATTACCTCTGGCTCCGCCTGCAAGTTGAAACCCATTAAGATGACCTTCAGCCATGCGCTGCTCATTAAAGAGGCAGAGGCGCCACTTCTTCATCACGCCGGCAGAGGAGATGGTGTAAGGGGAACGGTGCCATGTGCAATCTTATCAGGGGGAGAGCAGCCTGCAATTATGAGGACCTTTGAAAAGTTCACCCCCATTATGGCCCCTCTCTACCGCTGGTAATGACGTTGTGGTGTGAAGATCGTTCCCCTAGTAAGTTAATATCAAATATGAAACCTCAGTGTGTGTGTGTGTGTGTGTGTGTGTGTGTGTGTGTGTGTGTGTGTGTGTGTGTGTGTAAATGGTGGTAATCTATACTGTCTTGCTCTCCGTCTGTAATCTTTTGATATTACAAGCCATTCATCATCTCATTCTGACACCTTCATAAAATAAAACATACAGTAATTAATTTTGTTAGACACAGAGAGAGAGAGCAAGAGGGAGATAGAGGGAGGGAGAGAGAAAGATGGAGAGAGAGAGAGAGATAATTTTTTGTTTTTTTTACTCCTTTATCAAGTTTGAACATATTTGCTACCAAAAGAAAAGAAAGTTTTGGCATGTTACCTGCAGCGTCTCCATCTGATACTAAATGATTTTCAAATAACGGATGTGTCAACACTGACATGATCCTCCGATAAACAGTGTAATATGCAGCCTGGAAAGAGATCAGTTCCCCCATCACTCAGCAGGGAGACTGTTTCTGTAGACAACAGTCTGATCATGCACACAGAAGCACAGAGACTGTCGTAGACTACAGACTGATCCTGAGAGACTGCTGCTGTAGACCACAGACTGATCCTGAGACTGCTGCTGTAGACCACAGACTGATCCTGAGACTGCTGCTGTAGACCACAGACTGATCCTGGGAGGCTGCTGCTGTAGACCACAGACTGATCCTGGGAGGCTGCTGCTGTAGACCACAGACTGATCCTGGGAGGCTGCTGCTGTAGACCACAGACTGATCCTGAGAGACTGCTGCTGTAGACCACAGACTGATCCTGAGACTGCTGCTGTAGACCACTGACTGATCCTGAGAGACTGCTGCTGTAGACCACAGACTGATCCTGAGAGACTGCAGCTGTAGACCACAGACTGATCCTGACAGACTGCTGCTGTAGACCACTGACTGATCCTGAGAGACTGCTGCTGTAGACCACAGACTGATCCTGAGAGACTGCTGCTGTAGACCACTGACTGATCCTGAGAGACTGCTGCTGTAGACCACAGACTGATCCTGAGACTGCTGCTGTAGACCACAGACTGATCCTGAGACTGCTGCTGTAGACCACTGACTGATCCTGAGAGACTGCTGCTGTAGACCACTGACTGATCCTGAGAGACTGCTGCTGTAGACCACAGACTGATCCTGAGACTGCTGCTGTAGACCACTGACTGATCCTGACAGACTGCTGCTGTAGACCACAGACTGATCCTGACAGACTGCTGCTGTAGACCACAGCCTGTCAGATAGCAACGTTGGAGACGTCATGGCGAGGACAAACATAATAACCGGCCAGTTTAATTTATGCTCCTTGACTGAGCGTCCTCCGATACTGTTCCACACAGATTCCCCTGCCCTTCACCAGCTCTTCATACGCCCAGTATGTAGATAACATGGCGCTCTGCATATTCAGATGCAACGATCAGTTCTGATGGAAGCTTTTTATGATATCGCTTTAAAGATATTTACAAATCATTTTATCAAGATATTTGCCAGTCTTTTGGTACCTATTTCTTTAAACGTCGGTAACACTTTTGAACAACTATGCCTTAAAAATAGTTAATAGATCATTCACAAACTGTTAATTAATGAGTTATTAATGACGAGTTAAATGTTTAATAGTCGGTCAATGGTTTACAATTATCCCTTATAAATAGTTAATAGATCATCCACAAACTGTTAATGAGTTATTAATGACTTATATATATATGTATATATATTTAAAACTACACCTTATAATTAATTTATAGATCATGAACAAGCAAAACTATTTGCTAATGACTTGTTAAGTATTTGTTAACAGTTGATCCTCCTACAGTTGGCCTCATCTGGCCAACAAGGGAAGGTCAGATGGGGCCAGCTGTAGGTGGATCAACTATTAACAAATACTTAACTTAACTTAAGTCATTAGTAAGTAGTCTACTAATCGCTTGTTCATGATCTATTAACTATTTCACAGTTCATTACCCAACTATTAACAAACATTTAATAAGTCATTAATAACTCATTAACTAACAGTTTGTGCATGATCTATTGACTATTTTTAAGGGATAGTTGTAAACATTAACTGACTATTAACACGTGTGAACACATCATTAATAATTTACAGTATTAACTAACAGTTTGTGGATGATCTATTAACTATTTATTAGGGGTAGTTATTCTAAAGTATTCCTTCATATTGACATATTGTTATATATGAACAACTATTCGTATATGAAACCATCAAGTGCAGAAACAATTGTTTCATAAGCAATTTCTGACAGTTTTGTGCTGAGACCTGCTCTGGTCTGAGCTGTCTTGGTGAACAGATAGAGGGGTTGCTCTGGTCTGAGCTGTCTTGGTGAACAGAGGAGTTGCTCTGGTCTGAGCTGTCTTGGGGAACAGAGGAGTTGCTCTGGTCTGAGCTGTCTTGGGGAACAGAGGAGTTGCTCTGGTCTGAGCTGTCTTGGTGAACAGATAGAGGGGTTGCTCTGGTCTGAGCTGTCTTGGTGAACAGAGGAGTTGCTCTGGTCTGAGCTGTCTTGGTGAACAGATAGAGGAGTTGCTCTGGTCTGAGCTGTCTTGGGGAACAGAGGAGTTGCTCTGGTCTGAGCTGTCTTGGTGAACAGATAGAGGGGTTGCTCTGGTCTGAGCTGTCTTGGTGAACAGAGGAGTTGCTCTGGTCTGAGCTGTCTTGGTGAACAGAGGAGTTGCTCTGGTCTGAGCTGTCTTGGTGAACAGAGGAGTTGCTCTGGTCTGAGCTGTCTTGGTGAACAGATAGAGGGGTTGCTCTGGTCTGAGCTGTCTTGGTGAACAGATAGAGGGGTTGCTCTGGTCTGAGCTGTCTCGGTGAACAGACAGAGGTGCTGTTCTGCTCTAAGCTGTCTTGGTGAACAGCAGACAGGAGAGATGCAGCTCACGGGGAAATATGAAATGAAGAGAGGTTGTCAGAGGCTGACAGCTGTTACCTCAGGATATGGAACCTGGAGACAGGAAGTTACTAACATACAAGAGGAGGATGAGGGAGGGCGAGAGGGAGGAGAGAGGAGGATGGAGAGAAGAGGAGGGAGGAGGGAGGGGATGGAGGAGGGACAAGGGAGGAGGAGGAAGAGGAGGAGAAGGAGAGGGATAGATGAACACCAGACGACTATGCTGATATGGTTAATGGAAAATGGACTGCACTTATATATTTTATCCAAAGCGCTTTTTGCAATGACCTTTCATTCATCTATTCACACATACATTCACACACCAATGGCAGCGGCTGTCACGCAAGGTGCCAACCTGCTTATTGAGAGCAATTTGGGGTTCAGCGTCTTGCCCAAGGACACTTCGACACGTGGACAGGAGGAGCCAGGGTTCGAACTGCAGACCCTACGTTCATTGAACAACCCGCTCTACCTCCCGGGCCACAGCCAACCCCCCAGAGACCCTACTGTATATCATAGAAGGATGCTATTACACATGAAATATGCATGTTGTCATATAAACACATCGTTAAATAAAATAAAAAAAACGTTTTTTTTTAACAGCATAGTGAGTCTGTTTTCTGAATGGCTGCAGATGTGGGGTGGTAGGATCAGAGTGACCAGTTTATAACTTTCTGCTTGTTGAACAGGAAAATGTGCTGATTGTGTAGCAATGTCCCCGTTCCACCCAGCAGACCACCATCCTGGGCTAGAGCCTCCAGACGTTTCATCTCTCACTCTGACATGAAAGATACAGGTTTTTTTTTTTTTTTACCAAAGATTGAAAAAAGTCACTTTCATATCAGTGACGGCAGCTTACCCGGCCGCGGGAGCCCAGTGGAGGGTCAAAATGTTTCTAATCAAAACATCTCGGAGCTGCACAGCCTCCCTCCACGAGTCAGAAAACAAATCAAGTGCAGATAAAATGTCCCCCGCTCCTCAGAGCTGTGTCTGAGGTGGTGTGAAATACAGCCAGGGAGGCCAGAAGCATGGTAATGCGTCTCCTGACTGGGCTGCCCACAATAAAGTGATCCTGCGCAGAGATAGAGAGTCCTAGTCCGTTATTGCCCTGGCAGAGCCAAGTACAGATCATAGATTCACAGTATTGAACTGGTTTTAGGCTTGGCTGAAAAACATATATATATATATATATATATATACACACTATTGAAGCTCAGGAGCAATCTCTATAGATGCTCTACTGACTGAGCTAGCCATTTCCACTCAGCCTCCTCTACCTCAGCCTCTGCCCAGCCTCTACCTTGGCCTCCAACCAGCCTCTACCTCAGCATCTACCCAGCCTCTACCTAAGCCTCTACCTCAGCCTCTACCTACGTTTATCTCAGCCTCTACCTCAGCCTCCACCCAGCCTCTACCTCAGCCTCTACATCAACCTCCAACCAGCCTCTACCTTAGCCTCCAACCAGCCTCTACCCAGCCTCTACCTCAGCCTCCAACCAGCCTCTACCTTAGCCTCCAACCAGCCTATCCCCAGCCTCGACCTCAGCCCATGGCTCCATGCAGGACGACCTCTATGTGTTTGCAGGGCGACAAATGAAACCGAACTGGAACCAAATTCCTCACACTTCCACCTCTCAACGCCTGATGGACACGAGGGAATCACCCCTCTGGCTACCTCCCTCCCTTCCCTTCCCTCCCCTCCTTTCCCTCTCCTCTCCCTCACCTCCCTCCCTCTCCCTCTCCCTCCCTTCTCCTCTCCCTCACCTCCCTCCCTCTCCCTCTCCCTCTCCCTCCCTTCTCCTCTCCTCTCCTCTCCCTCACCTCCCTCCCTCTCCCTCTCCCTCTCCCTCTCCCTCTCCTCTCCTCTCCTCTCCTCTCCTCTCCTCTCCTCTCCTCTCCTCTCCTCTCCTCTCCTCTCCTCTCCTCTCCTCTCCTCTCCCTCACCTCCCTCTCCCTCTCCCTCTCCCTCTCCCTCTCCCTCTCCCTCTCCCTCTCCCTCTCCCTCCCTTCTCCTCCCCTCACCTCCCTCTCCCCTCCTGCCCCTCCCTCCCTCTCCCTTACTCACATCCCCTCTCCTCCCCTAGCCTCCCCTCCTCCCCTCCCCTGACTGGAACAGAGGGGAGGTCCCCCTCTCCCCCTCCACCTCCCCCCCCCCTGGCCTTCCGGCCGGCTCCGCGCCCCGCGCCCCCGCGCAGGTGTTTCCCATTCCTAGTCCCTCTCTCCCTCTCAAACCAACACCAACATTGTTTTAAGGCGGAGGACTCTGGGCTGCGTCCCGACCGTCTGACAGCGCCGGAGGGTCGCTGTTTATCAGTGGGCATAAAACCGCTCGCATCGCCGCCACGCCATCTCCTCCCGCGGCCTCCTGGGAGTGACAGCACATGGTCTCCACACCAGACCAGACCGTATCCTCCACCACACGAGAGAGAGAGAGAGAGAGAGAGAGAGAGAGAGAGAGAGAGAGAGAGACCCAGTTGGAGTGGTTATGGAGACAGAGGACGGTCTGTGGTGCTGTTCTGACGCAGGGCGGAGCGGCCCTGTGGGGAGAGGATGGTGATAAAAGGGGACGTGTTCGGTGTGATTAGGCCGACTATTACCATACCTGAGCTAATGGAAGCAGCTTGCACGCAGTCATCTTGATCATTTAATTTGCGCGTGCCCCCGGGTGGAGCAATCTTTGTTTCATCAGCTCGTAGCAGTTTATTTCATTAAACGTGGACTTGTCCATCAGTAAGAATCGTTCCTTTTGAGATAAGCGCCGGAGTTCATCATAATTGCAAATGTTTGCACGTAATCTAAAGATCTCGTGGGGTCTGGTACTCTTCATGAAAAGGGTTGCCATGCATGCAAATCAGTACAAAATCAAAGTCATTTCCACCAACATTTTTGATTAGATATTCAGTTTTTTTTTTTTAAGTGTCAAAAAGTACCTGCATCCTAAATTGGCTGAATAGTTTGTATAAAGACGGCGCTCAGGCTCTCTGGTATGGTCATACGTATGCTGGAGTCCTATTGAGCAGGAAAATGAAGTAGAGTTGTAAATCATCATCGCGTTGCCACCACTGCATAGACATACTGAACACCATCACTCCTCTCTGCCCTGCATAGACATACTGAACACCATCACTCCTCTCTGCCCTGCATAGACATACTGAACACCATCACTCCTCTCTGCCCTGCATAGACATACTGAACACCCTACTTCCTCTCTGCCCTGCATAGACATACTGAAAACCTACCTTCCTCTCTTCCCTGCATAGACATACTGAACACCCTCCTTCCTCTCTGCCCTGCGTAGACATACTGAACACCATCACTCCTCTCTGCCCTGCATAGACATACTGAACACCCTACTTCCTCTCTGCCCTGCATAGACATACTGAACACCCTACTTCCTCTCTGCCCTGCATAGACATACTGAACACCATCACTCCTCTCTGCCCTGCAGACATACTGAACACCCTCCTTCCTCTCTGCCCTGCATAGACATACTGAACACCCTACTTCCTCTCTGCCCTGCATAGACATACTGAACACCATCACTCCTCTCTGCCCTGCATAGACATACTGAACACCATCACTCCTCTCTGCCCTGCATAGACATACTGAACACCATCACTCCTCTCTGCCCTGCAGACATACTGAACACCATCACTCCTCTCTGCCCTGCATAGACATACTGAACACCATCACTCCTCTCTGCCCTGCAGACATACTGAACACCATCACTCCTCTCTGCCCTGCATAGACATACTGAACACCTACCTTCCTCTCTGCCCTGCATAGACATACTGAACACCATCACTCCTCTCTGCCCTGCATAGACATACTGAACACCATCACTCCTCTCTGCCCTGCATAGACATACTGAACACCCTACTTCCTCTCTGCCCTGCAGACATACTGAACACCATCACTCCTCTCTGCCCTGCAGACATACTGAACACCATCACTCCTCTCTGCCCTGCAGACATACTGAACACCCTCTCTGCCCTTATCAATGCCGTCACTGACATAGGAATTCACTGTGGGTGGCCAGCTGCTGCTCTAGCTATCCACAAGTGAAGTGCGCACACACACACACACACACACACACACGCACGCACACGCACGCACGCACGCACGCACGCACACACACACACACACACACACACACACACACACACACACACAGCCCCATCCACTAACGTACACCTCTGGCAGGCACTGAAGTGAAATAGGGAGCGAAGATTGCCGGCCCGGGTAATTTCCGAGCACATGATTGACTTTATGATCCGCTCTGCAGTGTAACTGGTCGTTATGCTTTCAGCCCGTGCCAAAAGTTTCCTGTGAAGAAGTGACGGGTAGCGGGAGAACAAACAAGAGAGGTACCGTTAAAGTCCCGGTGGCCTCACTTCAGATCCACCTCCCTCCCCACCAGCAACTTTTAATGGCATAGTATTATGTGCCCGGGCGAGAGGACGGCAACAACTGAATGGGTTTAAAACGTAATACTCTTGACAGGACTGACACAGCCATTTTCTCCTCCCTCCTCCTCCATTAGCGTTCTGACATGGCCGCCCACCGTCATGGCCGCCCACCTCTGCTCCGTCGTGGCCGGCGGCGGGCGCGTCACTTCCTCTGTGATTAACCAATCTGACAGCAGCTACGGTCTGATTCTGACGCACAGCTAAGCTACTACAGCTACCAAAAAAAACAGACTCTACCAGCTCATGTCCGGAGACCGCATCCTAATTGGCTTCTTGGTAGGGTTTGAAAAATACATAAATATCAATAGCTCCGAATTTCCATCAGGATAAGAGCCGAATCAATTGGAACTGTCTGAGGGGCGACGCTATCTGTGCTATCTGCACCATGCAATACCCGCAGAGAGGAAAACAGATGGTTATCTGCAATATTCTGAGGTCATTCTTCATGCCTGTCACAAGTATGACTTTTAGTGAGTTATTATTAGAGCGAGGTTATCTGAAGTCTCTTCCTGAGAAAACAATACTTTTTCCAGCGTATTCCGTAGGACAGTCTGTGTGGACCTAGAACCAGAACCAGAACCAGACCAGACCCAGACCTGGCCAGAGAGATATACAGCATGGTTCTCCCTCCTTCTCCCTCCGGCCACTAGGGACCCCAGCCTCGGCTCTCGTAAATCGCTCAAATGTGTAGGCGGCATTCCTCATGACATCATAAAGGCCGTTGAAAAATCTCCCCCAGCACGCCGGGACTCCTGGTCCAATCAGAACCCGGCCTCATCTCCTCCAACGGCGGCCCAAAGCGTGAAATTTGTCCCACGGTGCCGGGCTCGGCTTCTGAAACTGTAGATCTATCTGTCAGCCCAGCTCATCCACTCTTCCTCCATAGGAGAGAGAGAAAGAGAGGAAGAGATTGAGAGAGAGGGAGAGAGAGAAAGATATTGAGAGAGAGGAAGAGAGAGAAAGAGGGGGAGATGGAGAGAGAGAAAGAGAAGGCGAGAGAAAGATCGAGGGACAGCGAGAGGGAAAGAAAGAAAGAAAGAAAGAAAGAAAGAAAGAAAGAAAGAAAGAAAGAAAGAAAGAAAGAAAGAAAGAAAGAAAGAAAGAAAGAAAGAAAGAAAGAAAGGGAGAGACAGAGTTGAATCTATAATTCAATTAAACAGGAATAGGATTGTCATGCTAGCTGTGAGGACGTTAGTGGGGAGTGTTGGTTGGTTATGAAAGTAAGAAATCCGCTATGACGTGGAGCGTATTTATATCAGACGACCGATCATGACGGAGGTGGGATAGCTGTCGGCCACGGAGGATATTGTAAACCCATAGCCTAATCGAGTCCGACCAACTCTCTTCTCTTCAGCCTCTAAATAGGCTACAGCCAGAGCAATCTTTCTACTTTTTGACATTACAGTAAAAGCGAAAAAGTTGCGAAGTGCAATTAAATAATGTAACGGTTGGTTACAAGATAAAATGTAAGGTACAATGTATCGAACTTGGGTAGAGGCAATAATGTTGTTATGGAAACGAAATACGCTTCGCGAGAGCCGCATCTTTTTTTCAGCACAAAATCCACTCTGAGTAATTTATCCACTACATAAAAAATCTGCAGTGTGCACACTGCCTTAAGTTTATTTGTGTGCTAAGTTAAGTTTATGCGAGTGCTGAGTTAAGTTTATGCGAGTGCTGAGTTAGGTTTATGCGAGTGCTGAGTTAAGTTTATGCGAGTGCTGAGTTAAGTTTATGCGAGTGCTGAGTTAAGTTTATGCGAGTGCTGAGTTAAGTTTATGCGAGTGCTGAGTAAAGTTTATGCGAGTGCTGAGTTAAGTTTATGCGAGTGCTGAGTTAAGTTCATGCGAGCGTTGAGTTAAGTTTATGGGAGCGTTGAGTTAAGTTTATGCGAGTGCTGAGTAAAGTTTATGCGAGCGTTGAGTTAAGTTTATGCGAGCGTTGAGTTAAGTTTATGCGAGTGCTGAGTTAAGTTTATGTGAGTGCTGAGTTAAGTTTATGTGAGCGTTGAGTTAAGTTTATTCGAGTGCTGAGTTAAGTTTATGCGAGTGCTGAGTTAAGTTTATGCGAGCGTTGAGTTAAGTTTATTCGAGTGCTGAGTTAAGTTTATGCAAGTGCTGAGTTAAGTTTATGCGAGCGTTGAGTTAAGTTTATGCGAGTGCTGAGGTAAGTTTATGCGAGTGCTGAGTTAAGTTTATGTGAGTGCTGTTGTTGTTTGGAGACTCTTCTCCCTGATTGGTCGTGTAGCTACCTAGGTTTTGTTTGTCTGATGTCCTGTGGAGTCCTGTGATTGGTCTAAATGACCCATGACACCTCATTAGCTCCTCAACTTTGCTGTCAGATTATTCATGGGGACACTGGAGACGGCACACTGATGAACCAACTCCCACTTAACAATGTTGGTTTTGATTAACATCACCAACAGTAAAATGACAGTAATACCATGCGTGCAACATGAGGCTAATGGGAACTTTGAACGGCATTCCAAGCACACACACACACACACAAACACACACACACACACTCATATCCATGGATATACACACACACATACACAAACACACACACACACACATACACACACAGACACACACACACACACACACACACACACACACACACACACACACACACACATACATGTCTCTCCCATCTCACCTTACCCAGGATTTTTTGTGAGCATGAAAAATAAGACTACGCCACACAAGATGGCTGTCCTGCCTTGTCACTGCTGGGTCTCGTTAGGACAGTGATGGATGAGCTGGTGCCACCGCTGAGCTTGACGACGGAGACTCTGGGTATTATTAGCACTGTTTGTGTGTTCATCTACCAGCATTTAATTACAGGTGCAGAATCACACAAGATCTATTAAGGACCCCTAGTACAGCTCACTGACTAGCCCAGCCTGCAATGTTTGTAAAAATAAAATAAAATAAAATTAAATACTATAGTGGAAATACTGCGACCAAGAACCAGTCAGCATTTGATTTAAAACTGAGATGACATTAAAAAGAAATAAACAATGTCACCAGAGATTTATTAAACTTTTTTAGTAGTGTTTTACAGCCGGAAATATAAATTATGAGTTCCCCCAAAATTACAAGTGCTTCCCATTGCATGCTGTAGATAAATTAAATTCTAGCCTTTGAAGTTGAACTACAGGAACAGTCTGAGGGCAGCCGGCGTGCTTGTTCTCTGGGTCCTCCCACCACTTCTTATATCAACTTTGGCCCACGACTCCTAAAAAAAAGAAATAGTATATTTGTGTTAATATTTACTTCAGATAAAGAAGTGCAGTGCAAATGTGTGTTAGTATTTAGTTCAGATAAAGACTCGGGGTGTTTGGTGACGACCAGCAGTGAGTCTTCTAGCAGCTCTGTAAACCAGATTCGGAGTTAGAGGAATGAAATTCACTGTCACTTTGTAATCCCGGTCTTCTGGAGTCGGCCAACTGTTTTTATTGCTCTGTCCAGAGCCAGGTGCAGGCACAGGTGTCTTTCCGTTTTCGAGGTCAGCTATTAATTAAACAATCTCATCATGTCTGACTCATTATATCAAATCTAAAATAATCCAACAAGGGGTGTGTCAACAGATGATTACACTAACAATAAAAAAAATCACCCCCTTTTGATGTGAAAAGCATGTCACTTTAGAAAATACATAAAACCTATTTGTGCAATACAGACACATACGAATCAATTTTCAAAAAGAGGTGCCAGTAACAATGTTTCTGTTTCTATTACTTGATATCAGTGCTCAGGTCCTCTGGTTCTGTCTGGGCTGAGGCCTTGGACTGTAGTTGTGGGATTTACTATTCGTAGTTTAGTTTTATTCCAGAGGAGGTCATTCGATATGATATCTTCTGTTTCCTAAAATGGCCTGGGCCCAGACGTATAAAACATTCCTGTGACAGCGATACATTTCATGTGATGACACTACTCTGAAACAATCTCGATATTGCCTTTCCCTGTCATAAACAAAACCCAACCACAGTCCTGTCCTGTGCTCGGTGTGTGTGTGTGTGTGTGTGTGTGTGTGTGTGTGTGTGTGTGTGTGTGTGTGTGTGTGTGTGTGTGTGTGTGTGTGTGTATCCGGCCCCGGTACTCAGTGGTAGATAGAATAAGTAGATAGATCCACTTCGGGGAGAGCAGAGAGGGAATAGTTGTTAAACGCAAGCTCCACAGAGATGGGAGATGTGACATGGCAGGAGGGAGAGAGAGAGAGAGAGAGAGAGAAAGAGAGAGAGAGAGAGAGAGGGGAAGGGAGGACGAGAGGAAGGGAGGCGAGCAGACAGACAGAACAGAATGGACCAGACAGGGGGAAGCTCTGGCAGGTGCTTCATCATGTGCTTAGGCATTCTCTGCTCAGCAGTAAACAGTCATAGGTCTTCCCAGGGGATGTGGTTCTCCATAACTAGCGCAGGTATAAATCTGCCTCCCTCCTCTATAAATTAGACACATTCTTGTGAGGGTCGTTCTGCGAATACAGCGC
Source organism: Borostomias antarcticus (assembly GCF_949987555.1). Classification (NCBI taxonomy): domain Eukaryota; kingdom Metazoa; phylum Chordata; class Actinopteri; order Stomiiformes; family Stomiidae; genus Borostomias; species Borostomias antarcticus. The sequence goes on from NC_140249.1 coordinate 6,101,265, forward strand.
AGCCCTGAAGAAGGCAGGGATCACTGATCTGCTGGGATTAAAAGGTGTATGCAGTTTTAAACAGAGCTAATCTGCTGGGATTAACCGGTGTATGCAGAGTTTTAAAGAGTGGAGTTGGGGCTTTTGTTTTTTCAAAGTCACCAGCAGAGGATTTGACCAGATGGCCACTTTGATCCAAATAAAACTGTGAGCACTTTTTCCAAAACAAACACATTGTGAATAGTTCTTTACATAGAGAATTTATTAATTTTCCTGACGACATCTCTAAGAGCTGTCATTGCATCATGTGTTGGCTGCCTGTTCAGGCTCAAAGATGGCGTTCACGTCCAAAGGCCTGGGTCCAGTCTGGCTGTCATAATATTTATTCTTCAATATGACTTTGAATAAGAAGTCATGTGTGCGTCAATATTTGCAGTGAAATCCTATAACCCGTGAACCGGTGACGTGGGGGCAGTGCCACACTTGCATATTGCTCTGACACCTGCGGGTTTTGGCTTATAGAAATCCAGAGATGGGAAGGTCGAGCAAATCAAATCTGTCCCTGAGACTGGCGTCAGTGCGTTCCGGAGTGTTCTGTTTTGATCTGTGTGTTACGTAGCTCTGCTATGCGTGTGTGCGTGTGTGTGTGTGTGTGTGTGTGTGTGTGTGTGTGTGTGTGTGTGTGTGTGTGTGTGTGTGTGTGTGAGTGTGTGTCCCTGTCTAGGACACATCCTTGCAAACACAGAGAGGATGTATTTATTTATAGAGTCTTCTCTGAGAGATGTGTGTGGTAGAATTTTTAAAATTAAATATAAATAATCTAAAAAGATTTGGTCACAAATCACAAACTGTCAAAAGCATGGATGTAGACACACACACACACACACACACACACACACACGCACACACACACCGCAAACGTGCACACACACATGCACACTTTTAGTATATCATTATACATTTTAAATATAAAACAAATAAAAACTTGGTACTTCAAAGGTTCTAAGATAAAGGTGTAGAAATGTGTTTACTTGGCATATTTACATGTGCCTGTCGGCAGCTCTGAGCACTATCTGGGGCTTTGAACAGTTGTTCTGGGGCTGGAGGTGAACTCTCTCCCAGAGAAGTGGTCTCTACCATGCTGATCTCCCCTACTTTCCATCCTTGTTTGCTAAAGCCTGGCTTTATTTCATGGATTACAGCAGTTCAACAAACAGCACCATGTGAAGTAGGTGGCAAATTATTTATAGGCAAATGTGTAATCTAGATAATTTCTGTGTCATTTTCTATTCATCATTTTCTATCAACCAGTGGTTATTCTGATGAACTATAGTTGTGCTATTATTATTATTTATTTTTATTAATCAAAGACAATTAAACAGATCAGGAAAGTCATATGTCGTATGACATAGACATGGACGGTAATATCTATAAACTACTCACATTTTGATTTTCCTCAAAATGTAGAGCTAACCAATAATGGATAAATAGAAATGTATATATACAGTATATACATACTAACTTACATACACATACATGATATATATATATCACACACACAGGTGTGTGTATGTATTTATATACCGTACATTTATATATTTATATAAATATAGTGTGTGTGTGTGTGTGTGTGTGTGTGTGTGTGTGTGTGTGTGTGTGTGTGTGTGTATGTATGTATGTATAGAGATATAGATATACATATAGCCATAATCATGGTAAAATGTCTGCTTAAGATATGGGATAAGTGAGGCTAACTGGTGAGTGGTTGTGTGTTAGTTGGACGGCTTCTGTAGCTGTTAGCCCAGGTCAGTGAAGCCTCCATGTCAGCCTGCAAAGAGCTCGTTTCTCTAAAAATCCCCCGAGGCTCCCAGAGGGATTTTTAACATTCCAATAAAAGGCTTTTACAGTGTGGTGTGTGTGTGGATTTCAGAGGTGTTGCCATGAAGAGGGAGTAAAAAAAGTGGTGAGTATGACATTGTTACAAACAGCGAGCAGGAGTGAGAAGCAAGGATAATATAGTCAAGGTGATGAGCATATCTGAGCCATAAATCACACAGATAACATCCCAGCCTTGTGCCAGAGGTCAGAGGTCACGCAGACAGAGTAAACAGACGGACAGATGCCGGACAACACTGTCCCTGCTACAGCCATCTGAAAACATTAGCTACAGAGAAATACAATCTGAGCTCATATGAATTTGTCTTCTTAATTTAATACATCTGGGGGAAAAACAGTTTTATTTTCAAAGCAAGGTAAACATAGAAATATAAAATAACACTGCATATTTTTGCAGATTATTTTGTACTTCAATGATTGTTTAGAATAATTATTCTAAGCTCCACAATTTAATCTCTAAACATTAAAACAGCAAAATCAGACACAGACATAATCACCCTTTTATGCACTCAGCCTGACAGTGACTGAACTGATCCAGAGGCCAACTTCTTAATGAATAATTGATGGGCATCTTAACAGCCTAATGAATGAATGTGTTGGGAGGTGTGAGTGATAGGCCTCTCTTTGGCGGGCTCTCCCATGGGGCACGGGGCACTAGAGAGGGAGGTGCCATCGTCTATAACCTGCATAATTGGTTATTTGACATGAGAGGCTGGACTGTGGTTGGCCGTGTACATTGGGAGGCTGACCCCTTCTCCCCCTATCATTCAGAGCTACGGGCCCTGGTAATTACAGCAGCTACGTCTGGACCAGCAGTGATCAGGGCAAGAAAAACAGTATATACAAGCAGTATAAAAATGCATTCTATTAGTAGAGGTGGTTTCTGTTAGAGCAGGTAGATCTGTGTAGACAGAGGATCATCCAAGGAAATGTGGAACTGAAGGGGGGAAAAAAAGAAGTTATTTAGATTTCAGACTTTCTGACCTTTTGAGCGAAGCTTCAACCTAGTAGATATACAGTATATGCGGGATTTTGTGCTAAAATTGTTTCTTCTTTATTCCAAAAGATATGTTTCTTCCTGTCCGACTCCGAGGAGGTGACGACAGCTTCCTGGGGCGTTTCCCCGTGAGTGCATTTGCATTGGGCTCGTCCAAAAAACATACAAGCGCAATTATCAGCACACCCTATTCCACAGGTCTGATAACATTCTCGCTGTAGTTTCGGCGTGGCACTCAGCGGACACAATGCCTTATTGACACAAGCTCGGGTCTCACAATGGCCCCCAAACACCAGGTTCCTGTTTTTGTTGACACTGTTTAAGCCCTCCATTGAAAGCAAAGCCAGTGTGGACACAGCAATGCATAATTGGAGCTCTCTGTCATACAATACAACAAATCAGCCCTCTAAATGTTTGAGCATGATAACCCAGGAAGGCAGTACACACAGGCAGGGAGAAGAATGGAGGAGGAGTGTTGAAAGACCTGGAGGAGAGAGAGAGAGAGAGAGAGAGAGAGTGAGAGAGAGAGAGTGAGAGAGAGAGAGAGTGAGAGAGAGAGAGAGAGAGAGAGAGAGAGAGAGAGAGAGAGAGACAGACAGACAGAGAGACAGAGAGACAGAGAGAGAGACTAAAAGGAGACAGCAGCCACTAGGGGACAGTAGTAAGTCACAGACGGTGGTTGTGGTGTGTGTGCGGCAAACTGTGAACAAAAGACTTTCTTTGTTGCACTCTCAGATAATAAAAGAATTCAGAAATAGCTACTTCACTGCTTTACAAAAGATCTTGACAATGCGTTGGCCCGTAATGCACAGGAACAGCTCTGGATTTACATAATCACATGAAATGTAAACCTCAAAGCAGCACGTCCAACAAACAAACACAAGAGAGAGAGAGGGGGGGGGGGGAGAGAGAGAGAGAGGGAGGGAGGGGGGAGAGAGAGAGATAGAAGGAGAGAGTGAGTGAGAGAGAGAAAGAGAGGGAGAGAGAGAGGGGGGTCCTCTTTCCCCCATGGAATATTAATATACCCACAAACAGTAGATTTTACATTATGTACCTGCTCACAACAATAGGTAAACATTTGCAGTTGTTATTCGCCCTAACCTGATACCCCCCCCCCCCCCCTCCCAGAAAACATGCTTCTCAGCTCATAGCTTCTCAAGCTTCACTCTGCACCTTACTGAAAATTATAAAGTACCTATGCTGTAAAAGTGTATCATTTACAGAATGTATCTCTTTAAGATCCTGACTCATATTTATTTCTAAAACACCCTGTCTTTTTTGGAACATTAATAAACTTTGTCATCGCTTGTATTGCTGGAGAGAGTGGGAATACAACTCTGACATACTCCATGTTCCTATGGAAATGGACTAGGATGAATTATCTTCATTTAATCACCAACATATGAATAGATTAACACAGATTAAATAGCCTTTGTGGTATTGTGTGTGTGTGTGTGTGTGTGTGTATGTGTGTGTGTGTGTGTGTGAGGTGTGTGTGTGTGTTGGTGGGTGTGTGCGAGAGTGTGTGTTACTGTGATGTTAGAGAGAGTTAACCTGGGGAGTGTGTGTGTGTGTGTGTGTGTGTGTGTGTGTGTGTGTGTGTGTGTGTGTGTGTGTGTGTGTGTGTGTGTGTGTGCGCACGCACGTGCGTGTGTGTGTGTTTGTGTGTTCGCATTAGAGAGGGTTAACCTAGGGAGTCAACACATCCACTCACCTCCAACATCAGATAAAACTGTTAAGAACAGCCCCAGTGTTTCTGGTTCCCTATGGCAACCAAACAGCACACACACCAAACATGCCATCTCCTCCTCCTCCTCCTCCTCCTCCTCCTCCTCCTCCTCCTCCTCCTCCTCCTCCTTCCTCCTTCTCCTCCTCCTCCTCCTTCCTCCTTCCTCCTCCTCTGCTTCCTCTGCCTCCTCCTCCTTCTTCTCCTCCTCCCCCTCCCTCTCATCCTCCTCCTCCAGCAATTAAAAGCAGGACAATATTCAGGGATGACGTCCATAGTTATGGCCTTCGTTAGCCTCACATTGCTCCTCATGAATTAGTGAAGGTTGTTAATTGCACCTTTGCTGTGCTGCACTCAGGGCCACAGAGCCATGCACTGAATGGGCGATAAAAAAAAGAAAAGAAAAGAAAGCAAAAACAAGAACCATGAAAAATATATGAAGCTTTGGAAGTTAACCTTTAGAGAGACGAAAATTAAGGCAGCAAATGTAGATATTTTTTATTTGTTGGCTATTGTCTGTGTTCCTCTTTTGGAATGAGAAAAACAAACTTTAAAATCTAAGCACATCTGAGTACCCACCAATATGAACCCCCAAAGGCTACACTAGATATCCCGTTACTGTTCTGTCTTGTAGATGTAAAATGCATATGTATGTGTTGAACGGGGTGCCATGTATAGTGTTTGTACATTCAGAGCCGTGGATCTGTTTACATATCCTCTTGAGACTTCCACCGATGACAGATTAACCACCATATTTATTTAGAGATATAAATAGACAAATATCTAAATAATCTCGCAGCACAATCTTCCTCTGTTTGCACTTTATTGTCGCCCATTCAGAACTGTGGTGCGTTTCATTATGCTGCTGGGTTTGATTGACACCATGGCTGGTGTTTGAACCATGTGCTCGGGTTCCCTCTCATATCATAATGAGTGTTGTGCAGCTTCAGAGCCGGCGCTGGTGTTATTGTGGTGGACGCGGGCGAGGCCCGGCTATCAGCAGGACTGGACAAATACAAACACATCTGTCAGAGTTATTGACCTTTATCTCCCCCACTTTCTTGACAGCCTTCCCCAGTTATTGACAATACAAACACATGGGGCAAAGAATAACCTTTCATTTACGGAGATCTCTCTCTCTCTCTCTCTCTCTCTGTCTTTCTCTCTGTCTCTCTCTCTCTCTCTCTCTCTCTCTGTCTTTCTCTCTGTCTCTCTCTCTGTCTCTCTCTCACACTCCTCTCTCTGTCTCTCTCTCTGTCTCTCACACACACTCCTCTCTCTCTGTCTCTCTCTCACTCATCTCTCTGTCTCTCTCTCACTCCGCTCTCTCTCTCTCTCTCTCTCTGTGTGTGTCTTGCAATTTGTTTAAATAAGAGGGCAGACAATGGTTCTGTTCATTTCTGCCATTTCTCTTTCCCTCCAAATTTCAGAGGCTAATCTCATTAGGCTGATATACAATGGCTGCTCTTCAGGCCTGTATGCAGACATATTTCAAGTGCTCAATATGGTTTTGACACGATGACATTATAGCAGAGTGTTGTTTCCATATTTGCTTGCTCACAGTGTCAATAATATCATAAATCTGATCCTTCTTTAAGCATGATATATGCCTCAGTGGCGTTTTCAAATTACCACTCTGTATACAAATATTCAGATTGTCTATGGATTCCCTCTGACACTGCTGAGCATGCGCAGGGTCTGCAAAGCATATTGCAACACTACATCTGTGCTACTGCACGTATACACTGTGCATTTTGTTTAGAGATACATTTACAGAATTTGGCATTACATCGCATTAAAACACCTTGACGATAGAAATAAATAGCTTATGTTGAAAATGAACATGTGTCTAAAAGCTTGAAGAACATCATGCAGATATTTTTTAATGGCAAACACCCCATAGATAGACTATGCACGGCACCTCCTTACTGCTGTGACAAACAAGCCTAATAAAGACTAGTCCTCCTCTAATGATCCTCCAGGTGGGGTTCCCTGGGCTTCTCAGAGTGTGGCTTTTCCTCGCGCATTCAGCATGAAAAATAGCCTACATAAGATATGGCCGTACCCACAAGCCAAGCCACTCACAGAGCACTTCAGAGCCCCCAAATTAAATTTTAAACAATTCAGACCAGTGTTTGGTGACCACGGTTAATCATCAAGTAACAAAAAAACATCAAACAATATTTGATAATGAGAAAAATGCCCCCAGGATATTGGGGACTGGGAGGGAATACTCAACATGAGGTTGGGCTGCACAGCTAGGTGGTGAAGAGGCACCAGACACAAGCCGCTGTCGCATGTGTGCGTGTGTGTGTGTGTGTGTGTCCTGCCCCCCCCCCCCCCCCCACCCCCGCCTCGAGCATGGAACCAGTAAGCACACACATACACACACGCACGCAGGCACACGCACATGCACACACAAGCAGGCATACACACATACACATACACACACACACACACACACACACACACACACACACAGACACACACACACACACATACACACACACTCACAAGCGATTCTTATAGAGTTAAAAAGCCATTAAAACATTGTCTCTTTTTTTAATGTTCATGACGAGATAATTAGAATTCGGAGAGTGGAGCCAGTGGAGAGATTGGAGCTTTGTGAAAATGTGATCATTTTGAACCTCACTGCATCACGAGTGAACCCAATTATCTGCAGTTAATATGGTTTGGTGAGGCCCTGCACAGCATAGCTTGCACTGGCTAAAACAAAGTTTTTAAAAGATAAAAGGAAATACACAAAATAAAAGCTTAGATTATAGTCAAAGTCAAAGTCAACTTCATTTATATAGCACTGTTCATAGAAGTAAATGTAGCACACAGTGTTGTAAAGAATAAATAATTATACACTTATTTACTGCTAAATTCATATGGTAATGTTTAGGGCAATAGCCACTCACATATTATACTGGCAATATTGGCCATAAATTGAGTATTGCTCAATATTGTACATGTCCTCAAAATTTAATACCCCATTGTAAAAACAGAGAAATCAGAGTGCTGAAAATATATGTAGTCCATCAAAGTAATAAATCAATGCGATATTGGTTTCATTTTTTCGTATTTCCATGTCAGGATAATTAGTGCTAACTGAAGGCAGTAGTCGAGGCTGGGGAGCGGGTTGGCGGGGGGTATTACTGGGTTATCCGTGATTGACGTGACGTTAACGGTTTGGCCAGATCTGGAGATCCAACCTGGGCCGCGCGCATTGTGCCTGCACCTCGTCACGCAGGTTGCACGCGGGCAGCCCGTTGACTAAGATTAATGATCTCGCGCTGCTGCCTTTGTTTCCGCGTGCTGCCGTTTAGTGTGAAATACAATCCCAAAATATTATCTATCCCCTATTAATCCAGTAAATTTGTTCACACCACACATGTTGTTTAGAGCAATTTACAACCAGGGAGAGGAGGAAGGGAGGGGGGGATCTGTGAGCACAATTGCATTTAATTACTTGCGCTCTAATTAAATTCATTAAAGGATAATCAAATAAATGAAAGACAGAGCTTTGAAATCCGGAGTGAAAAACATGTGTCGTGTCTTCCTTGATGTAAAATATGGATGTGGGATTTTCAGGGGCAGTCATGCTGTTCAGGGAAAGGTTTTTTTTTCTCCAAACGTATGAATCCGATACCTTGCTAATACTACTGGCATTTCCTGGCTATGGCTTGCCTCACATTTAAACTGTGATTTTTAGAGCTGAGGGGCTAGACTCCCCGAAGACTGCAGGACAATCCTGTGGTTGATAATAGTGAAGTCACTGACTGTACAAATACAGAGAAAAAGAAACATTAGACAGCTCACTGGTGTTCATCTACTGAACCCTTTCTCTACACTGTGAGTAATGTGAGGGGATGAGAGGCTGGGAGGGAGGCTGGGAGAGAGGCTGGGAGAGAGAGGCTAGGAGAGAGGCTGGGGGGCTGGGAGAGAGGCTGGGAGAGAGGCTGGGAGAGAGAGGCTAGGAGAGAGGCTGGGGGGCTGGGAGAGAGAGGCTGAGAGAGAGGCTGGGAGAGAGAGGCTGGGAGAGAGAGAGGCTGTGAGAGAGAGAGGCTGGGACGGGGAGAGAGAGGCTGTGAGACAGAGAGGCTGTGAGAGAGAGGCTGGGAGAGAGAGAGGCTGGGAGAGAGAGAGGCTGTGAGAGAGAGGCTGGGAGAGAGAGAGAGGCTGGAAGAGAGAGAGGCTGGAAGAGAGAGGCTGGGAGAGAGAGAGGCTGGGAGAGAGAGAGGCTGGAAGAGAGAGGCTGGGAGAGAGAGAGGCTGTGAGAGAGAGAGGCTGGAAGAGAGAGGCTGGGAGAGAGAGAGAGGCTGGAAGAGAGAGAGGCTGGGAGAGAGAGGCTGGAAGAGAGAGAGGCTGGGAGAGGGGGTGAGAGGGCAATTTCCTTAAACATAGTCTGATGGGTAAGGGAAATGAAGCAACTCCACAAATCCTTCATATTAAACAGACATCTAGATAAAATCAATAAAAGTACAATATCACTCATCTCTCTCTGTCTCTGTCTCTCTCTCTGTCCCTCCCTCTCTCTCTCTCTCTCTCTCTCTCTCCCTCTCTTTCTCTCTCACACACACACACACACGCACACACACACACACACGCACACACACACACACACACACACACACACACACACACACACACACACACACACACACACACACACACACACACACACACTACTTTCGGCCAACACACTCTCCCTCCCTCCCCTGCAAGCTCAATGTAAATGTTTCCCAGACATGAAGGTGTAATAAGTGGCATTAGCGTAGCAGCGCTTAACGCTACAATGGTGTGCTGAGAGCAGTAGAGCAGAGCTCACTGAAGCCTCTCCAGGATATCACAGGCAGACATCCTTTGTAGATTCCTCTCCCACTGTGAGCAGCTTCACAGCTGGTTAAAGGCACCGTGAGTTCCACCGGCCCGGTTTGCACGCCGCCTTCCGAGAGCGCTCCTTTCCTCCCCTGCAACGCCCAACGCCATCATCTCACTTCCCTCTCTCTCCCCCCTACAGCTCCCGTCACAGCCCGCCACACACACGCATGCACACACACACACGCACACACACACACACTCCCCACAACCTCTGATCCCCCAGCCTTCAGAACCATTACAGAGCACTGCCTTTCCGTGATATTTATCTTTTTGTACCATCACATTACACTGATCCTTTCATACCTATCACACACACGGCTCCCCCACCAAAGGCCTGATCCTGCTGATACCTCACCAGGGTAACCCCCCCCCCCCCCCTCCCCGACTTCAGCCTTTTAAACCAATCAGACTAGCCAGCCGCGGAGGCCCAGGTCTTATCAGATCAGACCAGTCCCAGTACACTGCTCACTATTGTAGCCTCCCCGATGCACTAAGCCCTTCTAGACAGTGGGGGGACCTTGCTGTGGCTCACTGCAGCCACGGCCCCGGCCCCTCAGTTCAGCACCGCCATCATACTACACCGCCCCGCAACAATGCGGCTTCATTTCCGATGCACCCCACAGGTCAGATAGGGGGGGTCTGGTCCACGGTTACATTGTTCAGCCTGAACGTGGAGGGAGGGCCGTGCTCATTCGTGTGTTGTGTTCGCAAGGGGCGAGGTGTCAAACGGCAATCATATCACACACTACAATGGGATTGCACATTGATGAAGAAGATGACATCATCAAGGAGAATAGGGTGGAGTTCTTCCGTTTTTTTTTCTTTTCTTTTTTTTCTCTCTGACCTGATTTTAAAGTCAGATCAGATTTATAATCCAGCATGTAAAACAAAGAAAAAATCTGAAATACAAAAATACATGAAATTCACCACAGCATGATTCACAAAGTAGTCCTTATTTTCTTGTAGTGCTATCCTGTCATTAAGGTCAGGGTTAGTTTTGTAGTAGGCCTACTGTCCTGTCATCAGAGTTGAATTCAACAGTATTAACCAGACTGAGGTTTGGCACTGCTCAATGTTTATGACTCAATGTGACCAATAAGACCATCTCCCATATGTATATGGAATTACAAATATCAGTTTTTATTTGAATGCCTTCCCTTTCTATCATAACTGGATCTGAATGCACGTGTCATCACATCTAAAGAGTGACGAGTGTGTTTTCTGCCAAGTGCATAAATACTTTATTTTTTGCCCGTGTCACATAAGTGGAAGGCAATTCACTTCAGGCACACACTTATGCACTACGAGCTCAACTCCCTTTATAAATCTGCTGAGTGTTGTCTGCTGTATCATCACACACAATCCCCTCTAAGTGTTCCTGCCAGGGGCACACAGTATAAACTGCCTAGAGCTCAAATGAAAAGAGAGATAACCCGTCAATTAATGAAGGCCCAAAGTAGCCTACTGTACCTACTGTAACTTGTTATAGTCTCTAGCTATAGCACACGATCCTGGGGATACCACATAAGAGCTACAGTGTGAACACCTTTGAAGAGAGAAACATTTTCTTTAATCTGCTCCATATGCAGACAGACAGGTCATAGATTAGTGGATTGAGGCAGTGATCATGATGGATTATAGAGGGTGAAAGGAAAGACTATTTAGGCTGCTGAAGTCTAAACATTAGCCTACATCTGGTCTTTTGGATTTTCCATGGTAAGAAAATCAATTCAATGAATCTGTTTTTTGTTATTATTTATTTGGAAATAAATATAGACTAATGACTGCTTTTCTTTGTCATGTAAAATATACTAGTATGAGTTTAGTAGTAGTAGTAGTAGTAGTAGTAGTAGTAGTAGTAGTAGTAGTACAGTAGTAGTAGTAGTAGTAATAGTAGTAGTAGTAGCACTAAGTAGGTTATTGATCCCCGCGGGAAAATTGCACAACATATTTATATGGATAATGTATAAAGCAGTTCTTAGTCTAATACAAAATCATAGACGATGCTCAGCATGAGGAAATCATATTTTCATTCGTGAGAAATAATACACCGTCTGGTTTCAGGCTATTGGTCGCAGTCAAATTCCTTGAATGTGTGAACCATAGCCTATACATGGCAATAAAGAGATCTTGCATCTTGAATCTTCATAAGGCTAAAGAAAGCTTTCCTTCTGACGCTGCAGTCTCATCCTCACCGTGCCTCGCAGCAGCGCATACAGACCTACCGCTGACAACTGCACCAATCACATACCGCCGTACTGAACTTCTGCGAGTTTGGACCAATGAGAAAGCTGTTCATATTGACGCTGGAGCTTCAACTTGCTCGCGGGAACCAATCGGGAAGTCAACAGACTCGCGCTCCTCGTATTTATGGTAATTACTCCGGTTTTCCGAGCAAATACAATCGCAATTCTTCATCGTATATGCCTCTGAAGGTGTGGGGTTGCTAATATTTGACCGACAAGTGATTTGTAATTGTTAGAGAGACCGAATTCGAGGTGTGTGTCGTCCTAAAAACCTGTGAGCTGGGAAGCGAACAAGCCAACTGCACTGGCTTTTCACAGCTGATCTGAATCCTTGACAGCTAATGCAGGTGAAATACAGTATCATAGGTACCGGCTGAACATAATGACTCGAGGTCCATTTATTCATGTTGTTCTAGGTGCACAGATCAACTAAAATGAAGTTGTCTCGAGCTGAATACAAAGAGATTGTGAGAAGCACCGATCAGCTGAGACCCACACGTCAGAGCATGAAGATCCTAAAAGAGAGATTTCCAAAGTAAGTGCTGCTGCCACGCCCTCTCATCACTTGACATTAGTGCTACTGTCCTCCGCATGGTTTAGGCTAGACTGTCCTCTCTCTCTCTCTCTCTCTCTCTCTCTCTCTCTCTCTCTCTCTCTCTCTCTCTCTCTCTCTCGCTCGCTCGCTCTATCTCTCTATCTCTCTCTCTTAGTTCAATTCAATTCAAAGGGCTTTTGGCACGGGAAACATGTTTACATACATTACATTGCCAAAGCAAACGTCACAAAAGATGTCATGTTCATATATTTTTTTGTCATATTCAAGGATGTTCTAGAGTAGAGTATTATGTTGTTCTATTCTGTTTGTAATCTTTATAGACTAGCCTACTACATCTCACACTGTCCTTGATGTTGCCATAGTGTACTGTATGATTATGCACTTGTTTAGAAAGGAGATGCACTTGTGAGTTCTGGCGAGTAGTAGTACACTGACTACCTACGTTAAATACAAATATTATAACCCGCTTTGGATAAAAGTGACCTGCTTAATGACTGTGATGTAATGTAGCGTAATACAACCTACAGCCTAATACATGGAGGATGCTCCACATTTCATGTGTGTGTGTTTCGGCTTTGCCACCTACACCGTGTGATGTGTGTGTCTCACTGTGTGATAAATAAAGATGTTTGTTGTTTTGTTTGTGCAGTGTAGGCTGGGCCTGTTTGCATGAGGGTTACTGTTGACCTGATTACATTTCTAATCACTGACCGGCTCTTCTCAGTTTTTATCCGATGCTCATTGCGCGGTCGTCCAGCGGTCCAGTGCACGGATCGGCCCCCAGCCCCGAGTGTAAGTGGGGGTTAATGGTCATGTTTGCGTTTCTCCTTGACACCGAGGGGACGCTCTTTATTGAATGTAACACGTGTAATCCCCCAAGGCCACCGGGACGCTGCTGATCCCACAGAGGTCACCGGCAGAGACTCATGAATGCGGGAGCTTCCTGCTCCCCATTGTGCCCTAATCACCAGCCAGGAGAAGGTACCAGAGGAGGTCCCAGAGGAGCGCGTGGCCTACCTTGAACATGCCTTTGTTCTGGCGTGTCAGCGCTTTACAGAATATGTTACCTCGCCTGCGTGTTCGGGTACCTTTTGTTTATATAAGAGAGCATCATTTTCTAATGTACTCGTAGTATTTTTTTTCCGTGTGAAATCCTTCAGCTTACCCCTAAAGGTGATTCTGTGTCTGAAGCAGACCTTGGACGTCATCGTACGACGTTTCTGGGGGTGATAATTAAAAAAAAACATTTGGATGTTTTCATGGCTGTGGTTCTGCGTGGCCGGTCCTCCCGGTGGTGCTGGCGCTCTTGTTTAGTCTTGCCGTTATTGTTATTATTTCCTCCACCGTAACCGATCACTGGGAGGCCCCTGCTCCTTAAACCCCCCCCACGCCTCCTCAGAGGCCCCTGCTCCTTAAACCCCCCCCACGCCTCCTCAGAGGCCCCTGCTCCTTAAACCCCCCCCACGCCTCCTCAGAGGCCCCTGCTCCCTAACCCCCCCCCCCCTCCCCGCCTCCTCAGAGGCCCCTGCTCCTTAAACCCCCCCCCTCCCCGCCTCCTCAGAGGCCCCTGCTCCCTAACCCCCCCCCCCCCCGCCTCCTCAGAGGCCCCTGCTCCTTAAACCCCCCCCTCCCTGCCTCCTCAGAGGCCCCTGCTCCTTAAACTCCCCCCTCCCCGCCTCCTCAGAGGCCCCTGCTCCTTAAACACCCCCCCTCCCCGCCTCCTCAGAGGCCCCTGCTCCTTAAACCCCCCCCACGCCTCCTCAGAGGCCCCTGCTCCTTAAACCCCCCCCGCGCCTCCTCAGAAGCCCCTGCTCCTTAAACCCCGCCCCCCTAGCCTCCTCAGAGGCCCCTGCTCCTTAAACCCCCCCCTCCCCGCCTCCTCAGAGGCCCCTGCTCCTTAAACACCCCCCCTCCCCGCCTCCTCAGAGGCCCCTGCTCCTTAAACCCCGCCCCCCACACCTCCTCAGAGGCCCCTGCTCCTTAAACCCCCCCCTCCCCGCCTCCTCAGAGGCCCCTGCTCCTTAAACACCCCCCCTCCCCGCCTCCTCAGAGGCCCCTGCTCCTTAAACACCCCCCCTCCCCGCCTCCTCAGAGGCCCCTGACAGGCAGCCATGGCAGCACTGTTTTCACAGCCTGCAAAATTATTCTGCTTGTCCAATCAGCTGAGCCGGGCTCTGGGGGGTTAGTGATTGGACTGGCAGGAAATCAGGCTCTTAAGACATAACATATCGACTAGGCCATCCATCATCTCTTAGCATGCGCTCAGGCACGACACGCCCCCCCCCTCCCAATCTCCCCCTTGGACTGTGGGAGTCCTGCCACTGCGTAAACACTGGCCAGGCTGGGGTGTGCGGTGGGGAGTCTAGCCTACATGGCATTAGTGGGATGGGGGGGGGGGACTTGCCCACATAGAGGAGAGGGAGGGGGGCAGGTAGTGAGATAATGAGACAGAGGGACAGTTGATGTTAAATATTGTCAACCCAGATAGTTAGAGGAAGGCCTACACCACGTAGCCGCTCAGCTTTGAACTCGGGTTTCACACACACAGCAATTCACAGCACTGTATCGTTTAGCCACATTTAACATTAAGCCGCTCCGAATTCTTTTGTGCAGTTGCCCTATTTGTCATACTGGAACGGACGCAGGCAATGTTCCAAAATGCTGCATCCTCTCAAGCACAAAAGTAATTTGCAATCATTGCTTTTGATAGGACATTCAATGGGAGGGATATCCAAACCCTTGATGATAATGATTGTGATGGGCCGTTTCAAGGTGATTTCCACAGGACGCCTGTCACTCTCTCCTGTGGGATGGGGCACGCATAGGGGGTGGAGAGTAGAGAGAGGGAGGGAGAGAGAGAGGGAGAGATGCGTGGCGGGGCCCTCATCTGTATCCCCTGTGTAACACAGATGTTGGGAGTCATCTGTCAGCCCGCTCTGTCCTGCCGGGCCCGGCTGCTCTGAGGGGAACAGAATTGGACACGGTGCTGTCACTCTTTACCCCCCCCCCCCCCCGCTCACAATGGAGAGGAACATGCAAAATACCACCCCCGCCCCTCCCTACCCGCCCCTCCCGCCCATCCAGCTGGGGTGTCCTGCCTAGTGTCTGCACCCTGGCTACAATGAGAGGCAGGCAGGCAGGCAGGGCAGAGTGGGGGGGGAGTGACATCAGGCCTTTCTCTGGCCGCGTATTAGAATTGGAAATGATGGGCTGCTGCTCTCCTAGGCCTCGTCTGGCTTCCCTGGGTGAAGAAGAGGGGACCCCAGTCCCTCTGCCCGGTCCCCAGAGAGAGAGAGAGAAGAGGAGGAGAGTAAGAGAGACTCCTCTGGCCCCTGTGCGCTACCTTATGAATGAATTTGGGATGTAATGATCACTCCCCCCTTTAAAAGGCCATTGAGCTCATTCTGCACATGGCCCAGCGTGGAGGGAGGGGCGGTGTGTGTGTGTGTGTGTGTGTGTGTGTGTGTTGCGTGCGTGCGTGCGTGCGGGGTGGAGAGATATTACGGCAGATGCTACTATTTTGGAATATGTTTAAAAGGAAAAGGAGAAGTCCCCCTCTCTCACACACACACACACGCCCGCGCACACACACACACACGCACACACAACTCCCTGGCATAGAGTCCCTGAACGTTTGTGAATCGGGCCCTAATGTGCCGTTTTCATCAGCAGCGAGGCGGGCTGCAATATGGTGCCTGCGCCTCGCTGGGGGAATATGAATGTTGATTAAGCATGCGTTCAGCCTTTTGAAATTCTGAAGAAGTGTCAGAGTAATGGATGTTGAGCAAATGTCAAGCATTTGTTAATTTCTCTGTTATTTGGGGTTTATCTAGCGTGATCCAGGGGGGGGGGGGGCGGAGGCCAGGCTTGTTGTGGCATGTGCCATTGATATGGTGATTTCCTGGCTGCAGACACTTTGTTTTTGATGGTAATATTGTGGCTGGGGAGGAAGCCCAGCGACTCGCTCATTGATTATTTGTTGTGGTTATGGTGTTTATCTCTCTATTACATGCCAGTTAATCCACAGGATTTTGTATTATTCCTTAACTAACCTCTGGGTTCTCCCGCTCATTAAAAGGGCTTTTTAGTAGCACACAAAGCAGGCTGTGAAATGTAGTGTGTTGCTCCCAGTTGTAGTTTCAACCTGTTCTCATTTCCTGTGGCTAGCGGCAGTTGCTCTAGGTCTATCTTCACAGTAATATATTGAATTCATGGACAATCTTTGTTTATGGTATATAAAAAAAATAATCTTAAATCTACATGATCTAGAGAGAGTTTTAGACCTGTACCCTGGGGACTAGAGGCCTACATAGGATTGTTCAAAGGCTTTCAGTAGCAAAAATATAATGTTAGAAATGACATTCCTCAGTAAAGCTCCGAAATTTAGCATTTAAAAAAAAAATATTATTATTTATTATTTTCCTCCCGACATTACTTATTATTAATGTTAACATTTCAATGTTATTTCCCCCTCCCACAAATAGGCCTAATGCTACTGTAGCTGTCAGAGTGGTGGTAGCCAGGCTGTTATAGTGTGGATGTGGTGTTGGCCAGGCTGTTATAGGTTCTGTCCCAATTCAAGGGTTGCATCCTACCTAGGTCGCAGCCTACATGGTCTACGTAGGTCGCGTCCTTCAGGCCAGGTAGGCCGGATGTAAATGTTTTGGGAAATGGGACGGTCTAGCCTACGGAGGATTCCCAACTCGTCATTTTGTCGCCTAGGCAGCACCAAGCGCGCCGGTAGCGCGACCTGTCCTGAGGTAACTTAGCGCGACCTGTCCTGAGGTAACTTAGCGCGACCTGTCCTGAGGTAACCATTGTGGATGCCCAATGCTGATGACAGGTTGTTATGGAAACACCACAGAAAATGCCTATCTAAATCGTCTATCTAAACTCGTAGATACAGGCACGCGTAATTTGGATTAAGTTTCCACATATTGGGATTCTATGGTGGTACTATCAGGCATGAACATTTATTAAAACTTAATAATATTAACATCAAAGCGGTTTGAAAACGTTTTAAAATCCGAGCAATGGCGGCTGGTACAGGAATTCATCCGGACCGAAACGCATTCTGGGAGGGAGGCCGCGAAGGATCCAGCAGTTGTATCCTTCAAATTCGTCAAAAGTAGGCCGCATTTGTGGGCTGCATTCGGAGGACTCTTCGTAGGTTGAATGAATTGGGACAGCACTTGTCGCCCCACTGTGATGTACAGTAGCAGCCTTCAAATCCAGCCTAGGTAGGATGCAACCCTTGAATTGGGACAGAGCCATAGTGTGGATGTGGTGTTGGCCAGACTGTTATAGTGTGGATGTGGTGCTGGCCAGGCTGTTATAGTGTGGATGTGGTGTTGGTCTGGTTGTTATAGTGTGGATGTGGTGTTGGTCTGGTTGTTATAGTGTGGATGTGGTGCTGTCCTGGCTGTTATAGTGTGGATGTGGTGTTGGTCTGGCTGTTATAGTGTGGATGTGGTGTTGGCCAGGCTGTTATAGTGTGGATGTGGTGTTGGTCTGGCTGTTATAGTGTGGATGTGGTGTTGGTCTGGCTGTTATAGTGTGGATGTGGTGTTGGTCTGGCTGTTATAGTGTGGATGTGGTGTTGGTCTGGCTGTTATAGTGTGGATGTGGTGTTGGTCTGGCTGTTATAGTGTGGATGTGGTGTTGGCCAGGCTGTTATAATGTGGATGTGGTGTTGG
This sequence comes from Borostomias antarcticus, assembly GCF_949987555.1. Classification (NCBI taxonomy): domain Eukaryota; kingdom Metazoa; phylum Chordata; class Actinopteri; order Stomiiformes; family Stomiidae; genus Borostomias; species Borostomias antarcticus. The sequence continues at coordinate 6,119,248 of NC_140249.1, forward strand.
TCTGGTTGTTATAGTGTGGATGTGGTGTTGGTCTAGCTGTTATAGTGTGGATGTGGTGCTGGCCAGGCTGTTATAGTGTGGATGTGGTGTTGGTCTCGCTGTTATAGTGTGGATGTGGTGTTGGTCTGGCTGTTAGTGTGGATGTGGTGTTGGTCTGGCTGTTATAGTGTGGATGTGGTGTTGGTCTGGTTGTTATGGTGTGGATGTGGTGTTGGTCTGGCTGTTATGGTGTGGATGTGGTGTTTGCCTGGCTGTTATAGTGTGGATGTGGCATTGGCTTACACACACACACACACACACACACGCGTGCTCTGCCAGCTGTCAAGCATTTGTGGGTGAAACTCCTCCAGCCAATGGGAGCGCTGTCTGTGTAGACCAAGATGCGGAGGGAGAACCAATCACGGAGCTGGAGGGGCTGATGTGATCAGAAGAACCTCGGATAGAGGGAGAGAGGAGAGGGAGAGAGAGGAGTGAGGCTGTGCTGATTTTACAACTCCAGGTCAGGTTGAGGAGCTCATGAATAATTGATGTGATCAATGACGTGATTAGGAAGTCCAGGGATGCTGCACTTCCTCCCAGTTCAGGGGTGTCCTGCTCGGGGTTGGCGCGCTCGGCGTAGCTACTGTAAACCAACGCTGTGGCTCACTGGGCTAACCACGCAGACGTGGCTCACTGGGCTAACCACGCAGACGTGGCTCACTGGGCTAACCACGCAGACGTGGCTCACTGGGCTAACCACGCAGACGTGGCTCACTGGGCCAACCACGCAGACGTGGCTCACTGGGCTAACCACGCAGACGTGGCTCACTGGGCTAACCACGCAGACGTGGCTCACTGGGCTAACCACGCAGACGTGGCTCACTGGGCTAACCACGCAGACGTGGCTCACTGGGCTAACCACGCAGACGTGGCTCACTGGGCTAACCACGCAGACGCAAGCTACTGTCAGCTGACGGACTATGTTGTCAATCATTGGACATATACATAGGACACTACACTACATGCTGTACACCGATTCTAAATATCCAAAAGGCTCTTCATAATTTGTGTTATTAAGAATGGTGGAAAATATAACTTTATTTACACTGACGGCTTTGGATGAAAACCTTAGCACATACTGTAAAAGACACACGCGTGCGCAACAACAGGAGGTGCACTGTACAACCCTCTACAGCTGGGCAGCTATGCTGGAGTCCCTAGCCCCGGGTTCCGTTTGCACACTGGAATCAATCGCAACAGAATAATGGAACAAATTGGCCAGAATGGACCAAGCGGCACGGCCATGCTTCAGGGACGGGGCGGTCGCTCATCGGAACGTTGTTGTCTTGCTAGATCAGAGGACACGCGAGACACAGGATGGATATCGGAGACCTCATTTCCAATTTTTTTTTTTTTTTAGACGAGAGCTTGCAGAGACAGCAATGATAACAATGACACTATATCGCCTAACAATAGTAACGCGCAATGATAGCTACGGTATAACGTGTTTTGCCAAGTCTTTCACCACTCATCACAGTCAGGACTGCCTTACTGGCCCCGCTCTGCCCACCAGGGTACTAGAGCGGTTGTGGCGTGTTGGACACCTCTGAGGGGCCAGATGTAGAAGATTATAATAAAGTACGGGCTGATATTTCTCTCTGTCAGGTCGGTGATATGGAGCGAGATGCCCTGTTGTGCTTCTGGTAAAGACATCTCTTGTCCCTCCACACTCCCCCATGGCTCACTCCGCTGGCTTCCTCACACACTTCCTGTCTGTAGTTTAATACACTCAGGGTCTGATGGGAGGGAGGGGGGAGGGGGGGTTGGGGGGCGGGGGTCACTGCAGCCAAGAAGAATCTGATGGTTTTTGTTAAGGAAATATTAGATTTGTCTTTTGGTTTTCAACACGGTCTGCTATAGTAATTGATACAAATAATGGAGTGGATATGCTAGTAGTTTCAGACTGGCATAGGCCTAAAACTACAACAATCAATATCAACAAAGTGATATTGAAAGTACTGGAGGTTAGGTCGATAGACGAATGGGATTTATTATGGATGGTATGCCTAACTTTACCCATATCTCACAATTAATCAATTTGTCTGCATTCAATTCCTCATTCACATTAACATTTACATTAAAGAGAGTTCTGAAGAAAATCAGCTGTAATGGTAAACGTCTTTGTTCATTAAACAAGTATTTGTTTGTAGCGGCATGATTCTGTGCTGTGTGTGTCTCAGTGTGGCTGATCTAAATGTATCACAGTTAGACTATCCAATGAGGACTAAAGACATATTTCTTCGCCAGGCTGATGATGCTAGGCTAGACAGATGTTAGCTGTCTCCTATCAGCATGTATAATTACAGACATTTGCATATAGTATTTAACCAAAATACATCCAGCTATTTCCTTCAGCGTGAAATATTCATTCAAGGGAAAGAAAGACTAGTTTAGATTTCCCATTTTAATGTCAGAATGGTGCTCTCTAGTTGGTTAGATCTCAAGATTTCATACAGTATCCAAACAGTAACATTATGTTAATAGTCTCATAGTCAGTAGTAATACTAGAGTCAGTAGTAATACTAGTCTAATTGAGTCAGTAGTAATACTAGTCTAATTGAGTCAGTAGTAATACTATAGTCTACTTGAGTCAGTAGTATCACAAGAGTCTAATAGTAGTAATACTAGAGTCTAATAGTAGTAATACTAGAGTCTAATAGAGTAGTAATACTAGAGTCTATTAGTCAGTAGTAGGGATGAGACGGTATACCGTAAAACCGTGAACCGCGGTATAAAATGTCCACGGTATTAGAACCGTGACATTCCCTGTGTTTACGGTATTACATTTATGGTATTACACAATAATGCGCTGCTGAAACTTGACATTTCAAGTTGCTTGCAACAGTTCATTTTGTAATTTAATATAAGCTTGCTATTAATAAACAGCTTAATTACAGTGTCATTATTTGTGTGTATTTTCCATCATGTGTTGCACTGTAGTTCCTTCAAAGTAAAATACTTGTTTTTTGTGTGTGTTGGGGAGGTGAAATATACCGTATACCGTGAAATACCGTAAACCGTACCGTGTAACTAGATACCGTACCGTAATGCTAATGCCGTAAGTAATAGTAATACTAGTCTAATAGAGTTGGTAGTAATACTAGAGTCTAATAGAGTAGTAATACTAGAGTCTAATAGTCATAATACTAGTCTAATAGACTTGGTAGTAATACTAGAGTGTAATAGAGTAGTAATACTAGAGTCTAGTCAGTAGTAATACTAGAGTCTAATAGAGTAGTAATACTAGAGTATAATTGTCAGTAGTAATACTAGAGTCTAATAGAGTAGTAATACTAGTCTAGTAGAGTAGTAATACTAGTCTAATTGTCAGTAGTAATACTAGTCTAATTGTCAGTAGTAATACTAGTCTAATAGAGTAGTAATACTAGAGTCTAATTGTCAGTAGTAATACTAGAGTCTAATAGTGTAGTAATACTAGAGTCTAGTCAGTAGTAATACTAGAGTCTAATAGAGTAGTAATACTCGAGTCTAGTCAGTAGTAATACTAGTCTAATAGAGTAATAATACTAGTCTAGTCAGTAGTAATACTAGTCTAATAGAGTAGTAATACTCGAGTCTAGTCAGTAGTAATACTAGAGTCTAATAGAGTAATAATACTAGAGTCTAGTCAGTAGTAATACTAGAGTCTAATAGAGTAGTAATACTAGAGTCTAATAGAGTAGTAATACTAGAGTCTAGTCAGTAGTAATACTAGAGTCTAATAGAGTAATAATACTAGAGTCTAGTCAGTAGTAATACTAGAGTCTAATAGAGTAGTAATACTCGAGTCTAGTCAGTAGTAATACTAGAGTCTAATAGAGTAATAATACTAGTCTAGTCAGTAGTAATACTAGTCTAATAGAGTAGTAATACTCGAGTCTAGTCAGTAGTAATACTAGAGTCTAATAGAGTAGTAATACTAGAGTCTAATAGAGTAGTAATACTCACCATACCTCAGTTGTCTCCGTGCCCTGAAGACTTGAGTACAAGCAGCACTCTGCAGGCAGATCATCCCAACACCAAGCACTGTCACAGCATATGATCCCCATGCCATTAGCCAGGTGGCTCTCATTAGGTAAATTACTGCTATCGTTTATAATTAATTATTTGTAAATAGGAAGATTCTGAATATAATTGATAGTGTATATGTCTCCCCCCTCCAGCTAGGGTTAGTATCATAGGTCTCTTGTTCTTTCTGATTCAAACAGCAAATCTCTTAACAACAAAATTCCACTTTTTGTGTTTCATCTTCTACTTTTCCTACACCACATTACAGGACTCAATTATCCTGTAATTCTATACAGCGCCATGTCTTACACAGTATACTGTATCAGGCAATGGAAAAGTATATCCAGTCGTTAATTATAGCAGAGAACAGACAGTCATTCCACTAGGGTAACAGCGAAGGTCCTAATTGTTTCAATCAGATGTGGTGCATTACTATTTTGGGCTCCATGCATATTAATGTGGTATGCTAGGCTGTAAGGATGGCTAATTATCTGGAGAGTGAATGATTCCCTAAGCACTCTTCTGTTTCCTGACCTTCTGTCTCCCCGGCTTCTAAATTACCAAACACGCACCAGCATTTGGGAAAGTTCCTCTCGGAGAGGTCAATGTGTTTGTCACAAATGTTTTTGACCCTTAAACTTCTCAATGAGACTATAAAAAGTGCACGAGACATCATTTATTTCCAGTCGACTCGCCTGAATTTATTGTTAAGTTGAGATGTGACGGAGCCCAGCGCTGTGTGTATCTGTGTGTATCTGTGCGTATCTGTGCGTATCTGTGTGTATCTGTGTGTATCTGTGTGTGTTGCCTGATAGAAGCTATCTGTTTTCACTCTTTTGGCTCATCAGGGAGATGGGCAATGATGATGAGCTGAGCCAGGCTCTGGGAGTGAGACAGGGCTCTCTGTGTTTACTGATGCTATCGGAATGGGGTCATCCTAGCTATGGTCATTGTTATTGACCCCAACAGGAAGGACCTCATCAGATCTACTGATAACCTGAGGGAAGTACAGGCTGATAAAAGACCTCATTCCTTCCAATGTCTCTCTCTCTCTCTCTCTCTCTCTCTCTCTCTCTCTCTCTCTCTCTCTCTCTCTCTGTGTGATGTTTGCTCAAATTATTTCTTTACCAAACTGATATGTGTGCTGCTGTGTGCATTGTGACATAATAGCCTCTTATTGTGAAAGTTTTCCGACTTAGAAAATGAATCCTACTTCCTCTAGTTTAGCAGCGCTCAGCACTCATACTCACCATATGGAGGATATCAATGGGATGCATAGCAATGCTTACTACATCAATTTGTGGGTTATAACTGGCACACAATAGAGCCCCAGATCGTCCTATTGCGAAGTGTGTGTGTGTGTGTGTGCGTGTGCGTGTGCGTGTGCGTGTGCGTGTGCGCGT
>NC_140249.1:6129697-6219697 GCF_949987555.1 Borostomias antarcticus
TTGATTCCTGTCCTCGGCAGGAACATTAAAGACCCTCCCAGCAGCTGGACATGTGGCTGTCCCTGGCTGGTGACGGGCTGATTATCCTTAATTCACTTGAAATGAATTAATTAGAAGAAGAAAAAAACAGAAAACAGAAAACCAGGCTGTAGGGGCAGAAAGCTCCTTTGCATATTGTAATGAGGCTTTATCTGTCGTATGAAGCCATTGTTCTGTGGAGATAAGACTGCGTAATGCACCTCTAATCCACTTACACGACAACAATCCTCCGAGAAAGATCTGGCCAGGATCTGAGGGAAGCAGCGGCGGCTTCAGTTGGCGAGGGAAGAAAGGCGGTTTGGGCGGGCGGGGGGTTAACTAACTAACCATCATGCTCGTCTGGCTTTAAGGAGACGCGAGGCTCCCAAGCAGAGGCAGGTTAACCACATCCAGTCTGCCATATGGCACACAGGGCCCAGTCATCAGGGACGCGGACATGTCTCGTCTGGCCTGCTCCCCCCCCCCCCTCGTCTGCTTCTGTTGTCTCACAGCGCTGTTGTCGTTGTTCTTTGTTGTCGTCATGAAGGTACCTGGACCAAGCCAAGGCCCGCCCCTCCAGCCCCGTCCTCCTGGAGCTGGCCAATGAGGTGATGACCTGAGCTCTCTTCCTCTCGTCTCCGTCTCTGCTCACTCCTCCCTGCTCTCCAGGCCCAAGAGCACACAGCAAATCCTGCTACAAACAGAATTATCCCCCAATAATGTTCCAGCCTTCCAAACACTGTTTTGGATTTTCCACCCCTGTCTGTTAGTGATTATGGAAATTGGAAAAATGGTTTCAGTCTATTAACCAATTATTTAATGTAATTAGTCCTTATCCCCTTTAAGCAGATGTGAAAATACGTTTTATTATGTAATTTATGAAATTGGCTTTCAAACCTGACACGGTTTCTCAAGTCCCTAACTGCAGACAGGTGATGGCGGTGGTCAGCGCTCAGTGGCACACATTGCACAATAGAGGTCAATTGTACACAGTGTAATATATTGGGTAACTCGGAGCGCAGCACGATACTGTTTGCAAACGTGCCAAATCCAGAGCCCGGTTATGTACGCGTTTCAGGACCGGGGGCAGACATGGCCTGTGAGAGAGCGAGCTGGTATTAAACGTCGGTTGGCCGCTGTGGGCGTTTAGGTGTTCCAGTCTGCCAGGCTGCAGCATATCACATTAATAAGAGCGAATGTGCTCTCTGCGCGGTAGCTACAGTCTCCAGTGCATTGCAGCCAGTCAGCAAATTAACAATTAACATTGGGTTAGTCTCAAGGTTTAATGGAAAGTGAAGAGGTGCTGGCAAGTCCGTGGCTGCCCTGCATTAAAGGGTAGACACTCTCACACCCTTCACATTCTCCCCAGGAAGAGCAGGGAAATGGAGCGGAAGACTCCATTAAAATAAAGCCTGGAATTAGGTGTTTACTCAGGTAATAGTAACGATGAGATTTTAATATCCCCTCGGATGATTATAATATCTGCTCTCGCTGCTCGGTTTAGCCAGCGCTCTCTTCCGTAGACAGTTACAGTGTAGAAACCAAGTGTAGCAGAATCTCAATTTGGATCACATTTTACCCCAAGGTTTGTGACCTTTGTGGGCGTTCTAACAATATTTACAGCCAGAGACAGAAGGATTTATTCATATTATTTATTAATATTTAAATTCAGTTTATCTGGGTTGGAGTCAGTTTTTAATTGTTTTTCCAGTGTCGTCGTTCTAACACCCTTTGATTGGTCGAAAGGGTCATGTGGGTCCTCTTAAAGCATTTAAAAGGCAATCACATTTTTTATTGCTGCTCTTAAACCAAGCAACACAATCCTAAGCCCGTTCTTTTAAATCTGGAATCTGAATAGTTCACATGCATCAGTGGCACCTCAAAGCTAACTGTCATTACTCATTCTCCATTTAATTGACATATGATTTTTTTTTTTTCTTAAAAGGATTCATCTCAGCTTGGAGATAACTGTCTATGAACCATTTAACCGTCATTTTAATACGCTATTTAACATTTAACCAAGCTCTCATGGTCTCCTAGACGGCTAATTGATGTAGTCTCAGCTCTTTATGACACCATATATCTCTAACGGAGGAAAATTATTAACATTGATGAGAGCTGATCCTTTTTTTCCTTCCAGAAACCCCGTTCTCCACATGCACTCTTAATGTTTCTAGTTGTTTATACTGTCTCATGTGAAGGTCAGTTAAACACGCGCGCTTGAGGCCAGAGGCCCTGAGGTGGTTTGGTGGCTCTCTTTAGCATCGGGGCCTAAGACAGCCCTCTCTCTCTCTCTCTCTCTCTCTCTCTCTCTCTCCACACTCATTATTTTCAGCAGACATTCAAGGGCCTGTGAATCTTAGTCACATGTTAAACTCATGAAGTGCCTGCGATGTGATTTGAAAAGGGGGAAGATGGGCTCCAAATGATTAATATGAAAATTAGGGAGATGCAAGTACCTGAACTAATCAGGTGGTCCTTATTCAGTCTGGGCCAGCGACGGTAATGTCGCCATTCTTCATGTGTCAGCCCTGATGTGGGTTACTGGGGAATTGGATGCTCTCTCGTTATCCTGTGGGTTCCTGGTTGTGAATGGAGACGAGGGAGAGGGAGAGAGATGGAGGGAGGAGAGGGAGAGAGAGAGAGGCGGAGGGTAGGAAGGAAGAAAGGAAGGAAGGGAGAGAGGAGATTAGTGGAGATAGGAAGAGAACGAGAGAGAAGGCTGCAGGCTAGGTAGGCTAGGATGCTCTTTCAGAGGATTAATGATGATGAAGATGGTCTCCCTCAACCCCGGTAATAATTATAGACATGTTTGGTCTTTTATGCCGGCTGCTTTTTGCTTGCAGAATTATGGAGATGTTAACAAATACTAGCGCTGGTAAAAGGCTTTGTGCAGACAGAGGGTTGTGCTTCCAGCGGCACTAAAAAGCTTCACAGCGGAGATAAAACACTACAATCTCAGTACAAGCTCAAGGCAAATTCACTTTTGGGCCCCAATTATGCTAACAAGAGGAGAGATGTTCCTGGGCTGTAGGAACAGCGCTTAGTGAAGGAGCTGAGCATGGCAGAGTCTACCAGGGAACTTTCAGCACTATAAAGAACAGGGCTGGAATGGCTTGTGGCTCATTTCATGGGTGGTTCTATTTGCTATATATTGTTATCCTTTATTTAGTTCAAATGCAAGTTTCTTCTTTAATAAAGAATGCATTTTTTTTCCCTTCTAAAATCTAAATACATTTGACTGCCACTGGAGGTTTGGTCCTGATGTCTGCCAAGGCAATTTCAGTTTTTACCGATTATGAACGTGTAACTTTTAAGATTTCAAATGATGTGCCATGCATTGAAATCTGCACATATTTGAAGAAGATGTGCTTCTGTGAATGTCGGTACACCTGAAATGACGAATCACAGAAAAGTGGCTTCAAATATTGAGCTGTTCACAATTCTCACAGGACATGGATTTTGACGACAAAATATGACAAATGTAGTGATCCTAAACCTGTTGTTTGGGTTCTTCGCAATTTCAATTTTTGTAATATGAAAATAAAAGGAAAACAGGAAAAAACAAAACATATTTTGCCCTCTAGCGCATTTTGAGGACTGCAGACACCAGGACCAGGAGTCCAGTGGCGGCCACAAATAACCATGACATGTGACGATGTTGGGGTGTGACGAGGGCTCGGAGGTGGGCTATCAGACACTCCAGCTCCAGCCAGTCGGCCTACAGTACCGACAGCACCCCCCCGCCATGACTATCCCTATCCCTGTCTGACTATCCCTATCCCTGTCTGACTATCCCTATCCCTGTCTGACTATCCTTATCCCTGTCTGACTATCCCTATCCCTGTCTGACTATCCCTATCCCTGTCCGACTATCCCTATCCCTGTCTGACTATCCCTATCCCTGTCTGACTATCCCTATCCCTGTCTGACTATCCCTATCCCTGTCTGACTATCCCTATCCCTGTCTGACTATCCCTATCCCTGTCTGACTATCCCTATCCCTGTCTGACTATCCCTATCCCTGTCTGACTATCCCTATCCCTGTCTGACTATCCCTATCCCTGTCTGACTACCCCTATCCCTGTCTGACTATCCCTATCCCTGTCTGACTATCCCTATCCCTGTCTGACTATCCCTATCCCTGTCTGACTGTCCCTATCCCTGTCTGACTGTCCCTATCCCTGTCTGACTATCCCTATCCCTGTCTGACTACCCTTATCCCTGTCTGACTATCCCTATCCCTGTCTGACTATCCCTATCCCTGTCTGACTATCCCTATCTGACTATCCCTATCCCTGTCTGACTATCCCTATCCCTGTCTTCTCCTTCATATCCAGCCCAGCCCTGCCCCGTCTCAAGGTGTCTCTCCTTCAAAGATGGCACCCGCCTTAGGCCCTGCTCCTCTTCCCTTCCTCCTCTTCCTCCTCTTCCTCCTCTCAGCATCGTTCTTCCCACAAGTCCCTCTGGTGCGTCTTATTATGGGCTGTCGCTGTGGTGATCTCCTCGTATGATTAAAGCCCTGTGGTTCCAGGATAGGGGTATTGTTGTGGTTGAGAGATGAGAGGCTATAGCCAGCAGCCTGCGTTCGGCCCTGACAGGGGTGAAGGCGTTTAAACCGGAGAGCTGGGCTGTAATAGGAGCTCTCTTGTTCGTGGGAGAAAGGTTAGGGCAGAGAGAGAGAGAGAGAGACTCATAAAGGCTTATTTTATGTGCGGCTTGTCGAAAGTTGGGTCAAGGTTTTAAAAATGTGACAATATAATTTAGGTCCATTAGAATCATTATCAGCGATGTGACGTCAGCCTAAAAGTGGACTCGGCCGTTGTTATTTCAGTGGTGTAATTGTCTACTTCAATTGCAGACATTTCTCACACATCCAAATGAACGTGTGAGAAAGACTCTAAAAAGCTCTTACAATGAGCAATTCTCTCTGAGAGGCAACTAGCCGTTCCTCCACTTCTGCCGAGGTTAAACCTGTCCAGAGCCCCCACAGTACATCCAGGCAAGGCGGGCCTTCAGTATGTCTACTCACGGTCCTTCTCCTCCTCCTCCTCCTCCTCCTCCTCCTCCACACACAGGTGGACCTTTCCCCGGCTCTCCTGGCTCGCGTGATCCTGGACAGGTTCCTGCAGGACCAGGAGGGCGGAGCGCGTGAGTAGAGGACCTCTTCATCCGTCTTCCTGTCGCGTCTCTGCGTCTCTCCCTCTCCGTCTTCATCCCCTGGCCGGTCCTAATAGGAGACAGGCCGGTGCTCCGCTCCGCGACTACCTGGGGGCAGATGACTGACAACTACGCACTGAGGAGACCACCCACCTCTTAACTGCTGTTTAGATCAATGCTAGCTCACTTCATCAGGGTTATTTATAAGCCTCCTGATATCGCCCCCCCTCTCCCCCCCCCCCCCCCCCCACACACACACACACACATACTCCCTCTCCCCTCTCTCCCCCCGTTCCGCTGAGGAAATGGAATTGAGGGGAGACCGTGGCAGAAAAAGCAAACGGTTTGTACTCTGCGCTGACGGACACAGAGTGAAAATCCAGACACAAATATTTTTTCTTGAAAAAATTCACAGAAATTGTCCAGAAATAGATGCTGAAAAAACATTTTGGGCTGAGAGTTTGTGGTTACTCTGTTTTCTCTCACAGTTTGATACCTCTTGAGTGTTCGCATGCAGTGTAGATTTTAACACCATTCAATTTTTGTCAGGCTCATGATATGTGGCATAGGTTTCCTAGGTAATTATGCGAAAGATTGCCCGGTTGTAAGTAGGTGTTTATTTGATAATACGTATTCAGTTTTAAGAAAATACAGAACATACCAAACCAGATTAGAATGCGAATATGCCAAATTATTATAGTTAGTTGGCCAATATGTTTTGGACAGCATTCCTGTTCTCCACACGCTTTTTAAACTCACACCAGCGCTGACATGAACGGAGCTGCGAGTAACAGGATGGAGATTCAAGTTTGAGGGAGCTGGCCGGTAATTATCTCTGGAAGGAAAGTTATTTTGAAAGTGTCAACAATGTGATGAGAACGGGCTGTTAAGAGCCCCCCTGGGGAGCCGTCTGTAAAAGGCCTGTGAGTAATACTCACCAACCGCCCATATTCAAACCACGCTGTGGAAGCCACCGTCATTTCTCTCTGTCCATCTCTGCCGCACCAGGCACAGCCAGTCACGCCACTGCTGTGGATTTGTCTTTGCTGCATATTTTCCAAGGAAGCGCTGTATGTGTATTTTTATTTTTTTGCAGTATGATTTCTGGATCATTTTTAATATGGTCTGCATGTCTCCTCTTCGCTGAGGTGGTGGAGGAAAGACCTACGATGTGTGGCTGAGGTGGTTTGGGAACTCATGATGAGTTCACCCTCTTGGTCTAGTCAGAAGTGTGGTTTGTGATCATCTGTCACTCACTTTTTCACTCTCATGCATCTCTCTCTCTCTCCCCTCTCTCCCCCCTTCTCTCTCCCTCTCTCTCCCTATCAGAGATTCAATATCATAACCACAGACATATCCTAGAAAGTGCATGTGTACATGGTAGGGCTTGGTTCTTCATAACTGAATCACACAATGTCAGAACGACGACACACCCAGCGACTTAATCATGAGAGAGATGAAAGTGGAAGCGTGTTATTTTCAACTTGGCCACAGCACAGCCATTTGTCAAAGTCAAGGCTGTGATTGGTTTGGAGCTGTTGTTATCCACGGCCTGGCACAGAGGCATGCACACAAGTAACCTATTCTTCTATAACCCTAACCCATTCTTCTATAGCCCTAACCCATTCTTCTATAACCCTAACCTATTCTTCTATAACCCTTCTGTAACCCATTCTTCTGTAACCCTAACCTATTATTCTATAACCCTGTTATAACCCTAACCCATTCTTCTATAACCCTAACCCATTCTTCTATAGCCCTTCTATAACCCTAACCCATTCTTCTATAACCCTAACCCATTCTTCTATAACCCTTCTATAACCCTAACCTATTCTTCTATAACCTTAACCCATTCTTCTATAACTCCTAAACCTAAGCCATTGTTTGTTGTGGTTTACAAAACATTGGAAGTCTGATATAGATTTCCAATTAGTTGTGTACTATATTGCCTGATGTTATATGTTGATGTTTGGTTTATTTATTATTACGATATTCATGGTATTAGTTATTTCTCATAGGCATATTGTGGTAACATTTCCTAGGCATATATAGCCATGCCAGCCTGCCAACCAGCCCACCAGTCAGTCAGTCGGCCAACCACTATAGTCAGTCAGTCAGTCATCTATTCTGACCCTGTCTATTGTGCGTCCCCTCTCAGCGGTGACCTACCTGGCCTTTGACAATATAAAGCTGGCCACACGGGCTCCTCGGTCAGGTCCCCCCATCTCCCTCTGTGTGGATTAGACTTCTGTAATGTGTTTCCATTATCAAACAATGCAAGGATAATTGTCTTTGCTGGCAATTAGCTAACAGGTTTGTTCAGGCCTATTGGCAGGCGTATCCATCATCTGGCCCCCCCACTGGCCTTTCTTTCTCCCCTCCCTCTCTCTCTCTCTCTCTCTCTCTCTCTCTCTCTCTCTCTCTCTCTCTCTCTCTCTTCCTGTGTGTGTGTGTGTGTGTTCGGGAGGGCAGACGGGCGGACAGCAGAGATCAATAGGCTTCTATATAGGGGACATTACCCCCAACTGGGTGAAGGACTGGCCTTCTCCCTACACCATCTTTTTTATTTCCTTTGCATTTAAGAGACACAAGAATGGGGCCTTTGGGACTGTGGAATATATGTACAATCACTAGCCCTGAATCAATAGACTTTTAAATTGTTTTCTGTCTTTTCCTTGTTTTGTTTTGCTGGTTGCTTGATACCCCCTCCTACTCACCCCCCTCCTACACCCCCCTCTCCCTCCTCCTCCTCCTCCTCTACTCCTCTCCTCTTTCTGTTAAAGAATTGGAGAAAGCATCAGTCAGGCTGGGCTATCTGGTGGCTCATGTAAATAAATCAATAGATTCAGATCAGTTTTATCACGTATTGAACATGATATCAACATCCATAATGCTGCTGGTCTCATAAAGCAGGGAAGAGGGAGGGGCGGAGACTCCTTTATTCCTAGAGAGATACTAGGACCAGGAACAATACAAAGAATGATACATCCATACAGAAATATAGAATATCTCTGTTATATAGTGTGATACTGTATGTAGAATACATAAACCCATTCAAATAATGACATTATACATACTAAAATGTATATTTTGATTATAAAATACAATGTCTTTAAATGGTATTGTCACTCATTCAAAAAGCAGTCTTTATCAACCTGGTGACCTGTGTACCAGAGTTCAGAGTGGTAGCTCGGCCGAGAATGATACTCTGCTATGCTGCTACTCACCAGGGTGATACTACTCTGTTACTCACCAGGGTGATACTACTCTGTTACTACTCTGTTACTCACCAGGGTGATACTACTCTGCTACTCACCAGGGTGATACTACTCTGTTACTCACCAGGGTGATACTACTCTGCTACTCATACTACTCTCTTACTCACCAGGGTGATACTACTCTGCTACTCACCAGGGTGATACTACTCTGCTACTCGTACTACTCTGTTACCAGGGTAATACTACTCTGTTACTCACCAGGGTGATACTACTCTGTTACTCACCAGGGTAATACTACTCTGTTACTCACCAGGGTGATACTACTCTGCTACTCACCAGGGTGATACTACTCTGTTACTCACCAGGGTGATACTACTCTGTTACTCACCAGGGTAATACTACTCTGTTACTCACCAGGGTGATACTACTCTGCTACTCACCAGGGTAATACTACTCTGTTACTCACCAGGGTGATACTACTCTGTTACTCACCAGGGTGATACTACTCTGTTACTCACCAGGGTGATACTACTCTGTTACTCACCAGGGTAATACTACTATGTTACTCACCAGGGTGATACTACTCTGTTACTCACCAGGGTGATACTACTCTGTTACTCACCAGGGTGATACTACTCTGCTACTCACCAGGGTAATACTACTATGTTACTCACCAGGGTGATACTACTCTGTTACTCACCAGGGTGATACTACTCTGTTACTCACCAGGGTGATACTACTCTGTTACTCACCAGGGTGATACTACTCTGCTACTCACAAGGGTGATACTACTCTGTTACTCACCAGGGTGATACTACTCTGCTACTCACCAGGGTGATACTACTCTGCTACTCATACTACTCTGTTACTCACCAGGGTGATACTACTCTGTTACTCACCAGGGTGATACTACTCTGTTACTCACCAGGATGATACTACTCTGCTACTCACCAGGGTGATACTACTCTGTTACTCATACTACTCTGTTACTCACCAGGGTGATACTACTCTGTTACTCACCAGGGTGATACTACTCTGCTACTCATACTACTCTGTTACTCACCAGGGTGATACTACTCTGTTACTCACCAGGGTGATACTACTCTGTTACTCACCAGGGTGATACTACTCTGCTACTCATACTACTCTGTTACTCACCAGGGTGATACTACTCTGTTACTCACCAGGGTGATACTACTCTGTTACTCACCAGGGTGATACTACTCTGCTACTCACCAGGGTGATACTACTCTGCTACTCACCAGGGTGATACTACTCTGCTACTCACCAGGGTGATACTACTCTGTTACTCACCAGGGTGATACTACTCTGCTACTCACCAGGGTGATACTACTCTGCTACTCACCAGGGTGATACTACTCTGTTACTCACCAGGGTGATACTACTCTGTTACTCACCAGGGTGATACTACTCTGTTACTCACCAGGGTAATACTACTATGTTACTCACCAGGGTGATACTACTCTGTTACTCACCAGGGTGATACTACTCTGCTACTCACCAGGGTAATACTACTCTGTTACTCACCAGGGTGATACTACTCTGTTACTCACCAGGGTGATACTACTCTGTTACTCACCAGGGTGATACTACTCTGCTACTCACCAGGGTCATACTACTCTGTTACTCACCAGGGTGATACTACTCTGCTACTCATACTACTCTGTTACTCACCAGGGTGATACTACTCTGCTACTCACCAGGGTGATACTACTCTGCTACTCACCAGGGTAATACTATACTACTCTGTTACTCACCAGGGTAATACTACTCTGCTACTCACCAGGGTGATACTACTCTGCTACTCACCAGGGTGATACTACTCTGTTACTCACCAGGGTGATACTACTCTGCTACTCACCAGGGTGATACTACTCTGTTACTCACCAGGGTGATACTACTCTGTTACTCACCAGGGTAATACTACTCTGTTACTCACCAGGGTGATACTACTCTGTTACTCACCAGGGTGATACTCTGCTGTGTTGCTACTGACCAGGATTTCAGGGAGGAACACGTCCTCCTTCTCTTCCCTCCCTCTCCGTACACCCCTCCCCTGACGTGGACTGAAGTGCCTCTAGATTTCGTTTTTTTGGGGGGGAGGTAGATTTGCTATTTTATTTTTTTTCCCCAAGGCTTCCCAGCAGATGATATTGCTGCTCCATGTTGTGTAACTATGTGATTGGACCGTCATGTTCCCTCACTGCAGCCCTGTCGGCACAGTGACACGCCGCCTGTTTACATCTCAGAAATGCTAGCGGTCGCCGGTCGTCCATTGATTCTTAAAAGGGTTCATTATGGGTTCAGCAGATTGATGTGTTGATGGCAGTGAGTGATGCTGAGGTATCTTGTAGTTATAGATGTGATGTGGAAGGTTGTAGTTATAGATGTGCTGTTGTGGTATGTTGTTGTTATAGATAGAGTGATGCTGTGGTGTGTTGTAGTTATAGAGTGATGCTGTGGTGTGTTGTAGTTATAGATAGTGATGCTGTGGTGTGTTGTAGTTATAGATAGTGATGCTGTGGTGTGTTGTAGTTATAGATGGAGTGATGCTGTGGTGTGTTGTAGTTATAGACAGAGTGATGCTGTGGTGTGTTGTAGTTATATATAGTGATGCTGTGGTGTGTTGTAGTTAGTTATAGATAGAGTGATGTTGTGGTGTGTTGTAGTTATAGATAGAGTGATGCTGTGGTGTGTTGTAGTTATAGATAGTGATGCTGTGGTGTGTTGTAGTTATAGATAGAGTGATGCTGTGGTGTGTTGGAGTTATAGATAGTGATGCTGTGGTGTGTTGTAGTTATAGATAGTGATGCTGTGGTGTGTTGTAGTTATAGATAGAGTGATGCTGTGGTGTGTTGTAGTTATAGATAGAGTGAGGCTGTGGTGTGTTGTAGTTATAGATAGAGTGATGCTGTGGTGTGTTGTAGTTATAGATAGAGTGATGCTGTGGTGTGTTGTAGTTATAGATAGAGTGATGCTGTGGTGTGTTGTAGTTATAGATAGTGATGCTGTGGTGTGTTGTAGTTATAGATAGAGTGATGCTGTGGTGTGTTGTAGTTATAGATAGAGTGATGCTGTGGTGTGTTGTAGTTATAGATAGTGATGCTGTGGTGTGTTGTAGTTATAGATAGTGATGCTGTGGTGTGTTGTAGTTATAGATAGAGTGATGCTGTGGTGTGTTGGAGTTATAGATAGTGATCCTGTGGTGTGTTGTAGTTATAGATAGTGATGCTGTGGTGTGTTGTAGTTATAGATAGAGTGATGCTGTGGTGTGTTGTAGTTATAGATAGAGTGATGCTGTGGTGTGTTGTAGTTATAGATGGAGTGATGCTGTGGTGTGTTGTAGTTATAGATAGAGTTGAAGCTGTGGTGTGTTGTGGTTATAGATAGAGTGATGCTGTGGTGTGTTGTAGTTATAGATAGTGATGCTGTGGTGTGTTGTAGTTATAGATAGTGATGCTGTGGTGTGTTGTAGTTATAGATAGTGATGCTGTGGTGTGTTGTAGTTATAGATAGTGATGCTGTGGTGTGTTGTAGTTATAGATGGAGTGATGCTGTGGTGTGTTGTAGTTATAGATAGTGATGCTGTGGTGTGTTGTAGTTATAGATAGAGTGATGCTGTGGTGTGTTGTAGTTATAGATAGTGATGCTGTGGTGTGATGTAGTTATAGATAGTGATGCTGTGGTGTGATGTAGTTATAGATAGTGATGCTGTGGTGTGTTGTAGTTATAGATGGAGTGATGCTGTGGTGCGATGTAGTTATAGATAGAGTGATGTTGTGGTGTGTTGTAGTTATAGACAGAGTGATGATGAGGTGTGTTGTAGTTATAGATAGTGATGCTGTGGTGTGTTGTAGTTATAGATGGAGTGATGCTGTGGTGCGATGTAGTTATAGACAGAGTGATGCTGTGGTGTGTTGTAGTTATAGACAGAGTGATGCTGTGGTGTGTTGTAGTTATAGACAGAGTGATGCTGTGGTGTGTTGTAGTTATAGATAGTGATGCTGTGGTGTGTTGTAGTTATAGATAGAGTGATGCTGTGGTGTGATGTAGTTATAGATGGAGTGATGCTGTGGTGTGTTGTAGTTATAGATAGTGATGCTGTGGTGTGTTGTAGTTATAGATAGAGTGATGCTGTGGTGTGTTGTAGTTATAGATAGTGATGCTGTGGTGTGTTGTAGTTATAGATAGTGATGCTGTGGTGTGTTGTAGTTATAGATAGTGATGCTGTGGTGTGTTGTAGTTATAGATAGAGTGATTCTGTGGTGTTTTGTAGTTATAGATAGTGATGCTGTGGTGTGTTGTAGTTATAGATAGAGTGATGCTGTGGTGTGTTGTAGTTATAGATAGAGTGATGCTGTGGTGTGTTGTAGTTATAGATAGTGATGCTGTGGTGTGTTGTAGTTATAGATAGTGATGCTGTGGTGTGTTGTAGTTATAGATAGAGTGATGCTGTGGTGTGTTGTAGTTATAGATAGAGTGATGCTGTGGTGTGTTGTAGTTATAGATAGTGATGCTGTGGTGTGTTGTAGTTATAGATAGAGTGATGCTGTGGTGTGTTGTAGTTATAGATAGTGATGCTGTGGTGTGTTGGAGTTATAGATAGTGATGCTGTGGTGTGTTGTACTTATAGATAGTGATGCTGTGGTGTGTTGTAGTTATAGATAGAGTTGAAGCTGTGGTGTGTTGTAGTTATAGATAGTGATGCTGTGGTGTGTTGTAGTTATAGATAGTGATGCTGTGGTGTGTTGTAGTTATAGATAGTGATGCTGTGGTGTGTTGGAGTTATAGATGTGCACTCTGAGCTGTGAGCCTCCTGCGTCTTGCTCTGGTGTCAGTGAGTGCAGCTCTCTTGGCTGCAGGCCGCTTGGTGGTGATGGGTGGGAGCCGGCGCCTGCACTGCTCAGCACACAGGCTTTTTCTATATGAATAATGACGAGAAGGGCCCTTCATTAGCAAGAAGGGCGTAAGGGAGGGAGGTGTGTGTGTTTGTGTGTGTGTGTGTTTGTGTGCGTGTGTGTCGGGGGGGGTGGATGTGGAAGTGGGCAAAGTAAGCAGCCGTGTGGCACTTCACTTGACAAGTATACTAATTAGTCCTATTCAGCAAAGGAGCTGCAGTCGTCCCCTGCTGCAGTCTGATGGCCTGACCCAGCCAGGCTCTGCATGCTCTAACCAGCCCAGCTCTGCTATTACACACACACACACACACACACACACACACACACACACACACACACACACACCTACACACACACATGCTCATACAGACACACACATGCACGCACACTCACTCACTCACTCACACACATACACACACGCACGCACACGCACACACTCTTTCCCATCTTTCCCATTTCACCAGTATCGGAAAAAATCTGATGCAGATCAGTTCTGCGCCAGCAACCTCTTGAGACTAGGCTCCTCCCTCCTGTGAGTCTAGGCTCCTCCCTCTTCAGAGACTAGGCTCCTCCCTCCTGTGGGTCTAGGCTCCTCCCTCTTCAGAGACTAGGCTCCTCCCTCCTGTGAGTCTAGGCTCCTCCCTCTTCACAGACTAGGCTCCTCCCTCCTGTGAGTCTAGGCTCCTCCCTCTTCTGAGACTAGGCTCCTCCCTCCTGTGAGTCTAGGCTCCTCCCTCTACAGAGACTAGGCTCCTCCCTCGCCTCAGCCTCAAGCCCAACCTCATCACTCCGCCCCAGCCCCAGCCCCAGCCCCAGCCCCAGCCCCAGCCCCAGCCCCAGCCCCAGCCCCAGCCCCAGCCCCAGCCCCAGCCCTAGCCCCAGCCCCAGCCCCAGCCCTAGCCCCAGCCCCAGCCCCAGCCCCAGCCCTAGCCCCAGCCCCAGCCCCAGCCCCAGCCCTAGCCCCAGCCCCAGCCCTAGCCCTAGCCCCAGCCCCAGCCCCAGCCCTAGCCCAGCCCCAGCCCAGCCCCAGCCTCAATATACCACAAGACAGGAGTTGAAAAAGAAGATTTAAAAAAAAAAAACCTCTGTTTTTTCTTCCTCACCCCTCCCACCATTCCTCTCCCCCATGTTCTTTTTCCAGAGAGGAGGATTTAAAGGAGTAAATTGGAAAATCAAATGAAGGCTCCAGGCAGCCGCAGAGATTTGCAGAGCTGTCCGCTGGCGTCTGAGAGCCTCATCCATCATGTCCCGCAAGTAGTCAATTCCTCTAGTATCTGTAAATGTTTTCAGATATTAGCCAATTTATATGCTCCGAGATTCATCATGGAAAATCAGCTTTAGCAGCGCGCATTATCAGCGGCCGTCTCTGGCCTGCTCCATGAAGTTTGATGAACGAGCGCCCCTCCACAGCTCGCTGGCCAACACATGCGGACCGGAAGAGGGGGAGGTGTGTGTGTGTGTGTGTGTGTGTTTGTATGTGGGTGTTTGTGTGTGGTAGAGAGGGGGGGGGGGGGGTTGACTGAGGATGCCCAACCCCCCACCCTCTCCCCTGAAAAAAAGAGGGTTTTTTAATTAATAAACAAACTTGGCGAGGAGCTCATCAGCGTCAGGGGCAATAACGACCGTCATCCGTTACCGTTGGTTATGGGCCTCCCTCAACAAACGCTGCTCGCTAATGAGCTTCCGAGACGCTTTTTTGATTTAGATAATGACTTTTTCACCCTGGCGGAAAAGGCAGGAGATGCAAACGACAGTCGTAAGAGATGAGGAATCCCAGGAAGGTGCCGCCGCTGCACTGGTGATACTTTGTTGCTTTTGTGTTTTATTGTAGGTGTGTGTGTGTGTGTGTGTGTGTGTGTGTGTGTGTGCGCGTGTGTGTGTGTGTGTGTGTGTGTGTGAGTGTGTGAGCGAAACCCTAATAAAGGGGTGTTTTGTGTTTGTTTACTCTAGCTTTTTTCGTGTTTCCTTCTATGCGACTCCTCTGATCTACAGTAGACCGTACGATGCCTCCATTACAATTCATACCAACATGGGACAATTACTATAAACTTGGTGCATGTTTACAAGGTGTAAAGTGGCGCTGCAGGGCTTTGTTCTCTGCATGTAAGGCTCTAGCATTACTGTTTGTTCCCCTCTGTGTGTGTGGGCGTCGGAGGGGGGAGGTCTTAGAGTATTCTTGTGTTTATATGTCTGCCTCTGTGCGCATGCATAGCATTTATGAGTGTGTGTTTGTCTATGTGTGTGCGTGCGTGCATGTGTGTTTTTTGTGTGTGCTTGCGGGCGTGTGTTTGTGTGTGCGTGTGTGTACAGTATGTGTGTGTACAGAATGTGTGTGTGTGTACTGTATGTATGTGCGTGTGTGCGTGTGTGTATACAGTATGAGTGTACAGTGCTGTATGTGCCTGTGTGTATGTATGTGCGTGCGTGTCTGTGCGTTCGTGCGTGTATGTATTTATGTGTGTGCGTGTGTGTGTGTGTATGTGCATGCGTGTATGTGCGTGCGTGTGTGTATGTATGTGCGTGTGTGCATGCGTGCGTGCGTGTGCGTGCGTGCGTGTATGTGTGTGCGTGTGTGTATGTGCGTGCGTGTGTGTGTGTGGTGTGCTGCTGCTCAGTGTGAGGAGAGGTGTGGGGCGTGTGTGTGTGTGTGTGGTGCTGCTGCTCAGTGTGAGGAGATGTGTGGGGCGTGTGTGTGTGTGTGGTGTGCTGCTGCTCAGTGTGAGGAGATGTGTGCGTGCGTGTGTGTGTGTGTGGTGTGCTGCTGCTCAGTGTGAGGAGATGTGTGCGTGCGTGTGCGTGTGTGTGTGTGGTGTGCTGCTGCTCAGTGTGAGGAGATGTGTGGGGCGTGTGTAATAAATGCGTGCTGATGTGGGCGGTGGCAGCCAGGCGAGGGAGGCAGCCAGACACTCCGCTTGTTGTTATTTACTGCTGGTGTTTGCAAACGGCGGCGGATTCCGGACTGCAAATGGCATTACAGCCTGTGATGAATGAGCATTAGGGTAAACTCATTTTAAAAAGCAGGCTGATTTATTAGCGGTCTGGGCCTCCATTTTCATCAGGTCAATGCCTGGCTGAAACCCCACAATGTCAGCCCCAAGGTCAGCCTCTTTATGGCTATTTTTAACCCCACCCCTCACAGGAGAACGAGGAAGAGGGCCTTATCACTTATCCCAGCCCCCTAAAAAAGACACTGCTTGAATCGCTAAAGAGGAGGCCGTGTCTTGTCGGCGGAGGTCGCGTCCGATTGGCCGAGGCTGTGTCTGGCCCCGGCGGAGGCTGCGTCCGATTGGTCGCAGACGTGTCCCGGTGTTATGTGAGAGACCAGAATGGCGGCGGCGGCGGTGGTCAACCTCCAATTATGAGCGCTAGTAAGACAAGAGCTTTAATGGCCGCCGCTTGCCTTCAGGGAGGTTTATTACACACTAGAGCTTTGCAGAAGCAGCGTCAGATCTATACAACTACCATTAGGAGGGAGAAAAAATCAATCAAAATGCCATTAAAGTGGAATAAGTTGCCAATATTGCTGATGTGGTTGTGGGTCCTTTGATTTTCCTTCAGATTATCAGGCCCCGGCCACTGGTGACTTTGTTAAGGGAAGGACTGTTGTTGGGGGGGTAATACGTCTCCCGGCTTCATAAAGTTTGCTGCCTCATATTTCCCTCCTTATTGATTATCCATGATCATTTGTCACGAGGTGTCCTAACTCGAGGGGGAAATATAACCATCCTTCTTCAGGGGCGCGCCGCACAGCATGCTAAGGGTACCAGTCTCAGAGAGAGAGGGAGGGAGGGAGGGAGGGAGGGAGGGAGGGAGACCAAATACAGGGAGAGAGAAACGACTAGGCTTTGCTCTCTCTCAACCCCTCTTCACAGAAGAAGAGGAACGGAGTGACCTCGGCTTCGTTGGTTCCTCCTGCGTGAGGGGTTCGATAGTACGCGGGAGAACCAGCACCTCGGACAGAGAGATGGAGGGATGGAGGGATGGAGAGGCAGAAGGAGGGAGGTTCTGAGTGTTTTATGTGTTCTAGCAAAGAGCTCTTCATAATGAGTGTATGTGTTTAATAGAAGCTCATATAGGAAGTCTTATAAAACCACAGCCCTTTATGATGACTTTATTTCATTGGAGGCCTCTCCATAAACCCTCCACCTAGCTACCCTGGCCTTAGCCTCTCCCCAGAGTAGTCTAGAGCAGAGCCTATAGTAGAGTCCTGAGTCTAGAGTAGAACCCAGAGTAGTCTAGAGCAGAGCCTATAGTAGAGTCCTGAGTCTAGAGTAGAGTCTAGAGCAGAGCCCAGAGTAGTCTAGAGCAGAGCCTATAGTAGAGTCTAGAGCAGAGCCCAGAGTAGTCTAGAGCAGAGCCTATAGTAGAGTCTAGAGCAGAGCCCAGAGTAGTCTAGAGCAGAGCCTATAGTAGAGTCCTGAGTCTAGAGTAGAGTCTAGAGCAGAACCCAGAGTAGTCTAGAGCAGAGCCTATAGTAGAGTCTAGAGTCTAGAGCAGAACCCAGAGTAGTCTAGAGCAGAGCCTATAGTAGAGTCTAGAGCAGAGCCCAGAGTAGTCTAGAGCAGAGCCTATAGTAGAGTCTAGAGCAGAGCCCAGAGTAGTCTAGAGCAGAGCCTATAGTAGAGTCTAGAGCAGAGCCCAGAGTAGTCTAGAGCAGAGCCTATAGTAGAGTCCTGAGTCTAGAGTAGAGTCTAGAGCAGAACCCAGAGTAGTCTAGAGCAGAGCCTATAGTAGAGTCTAGAGTCTAGAGCAGAACCCAGAGTAGTCTAGAGCAGAGCCTATAGTAGAGTCTAGAGTCTAGAGTAGAGTCTAGAGCAGAGCCCAGAGTAGTCTAGAGCAGAGCCTATAGTAGAGTCTAGAGTCTAGAGCAGAGCCCAGAGTAGTCTAGAGCAGAGCCTATAGTAGAGTCCTGAGTCTAGAGTAGAGTCTAGAGCAGAACCCAGAGTAGTCTAGAGCAGAGCCTATAGTAGAGTCCTGAGTCTAGAGTAGAGTCTAGAGCAGAACCCAGAGTAGTCTAGAGCAGAGCCTATAGTAGAGTCTAGAGTCTAGAGCAGAGCCCAGAGTAGTCTAGAGCAGAGCCTATAGTAGAGTCCTGAGTCTAGAGTAGAGTCTAGAGCAGAGCCCAGAGTAGTCTAGAGCAGAGCCTATAGTAGAGTCTAGAGTCTAGAGCAGAGCCCAGAGTAGTCTAGAGCAGAGCCTATAGTAGAGTCTAGAGTCTAGAGCAGAGCCCAGAGTAGTCTAGAGCAGAGCCTATAGTAGAGTCTAGAGTCTAGAGCAGAGCCCAGAGTAGTCTAGAGCAGAGCCTATAGTAGAGTTCTGAGTCTAGAGTAGAGTCTAGAGAAGAACCCAGAGTAGTCTAGAGCAGAGCCTATAGTAGAGTCCTGAGTCTAGAGTAGAGTCTAGAGCAGAGCCCAGAGTAGTCTAGAGCAGAGCCTATAGTAGAGTCTAGAGTCTAGAGCAGAGCCCAGAGTAGTCTAGAGCAGAGCCCAGAGTAGTCTAGAGCAGAGCCCAGAGTATAGTCCAGAGTCTAGAGCAGAGCCCGGACTAGAGCCTGGAGTAGAGCCTAGAGCGGAGTCCAGAGCGGAGTCCAGAGCGGAGTCCAGAGCGGAGTCCAGAGTAGACTCCAGCCCTCTGCAGTGTGTCTGTACGTGATCCACTAATGCCCTGGAATAGACTCTGTGCTGATCTAGTCGGTAACACTGCGAGTCTGTCAGAGGCGTGTGTATATATCATTAAAATGAGGCGCCTGTACCGTTTCGTCACACAATGATGCAATCCATTTAATCTGAGTCTTCTTTTTTTATTTTTAATGTAGCCATTGCAGTAATGGATTATCAATCCCTCGGCCCGCAGACCTGATTTATACAGTTAGTGGAGTCTGGATGGGAATGAGAGATGCAAAACAGTCATCGTTTTTAACATAGACAAACTACATGCAGCTCCGGTTCTGTGGAGTGAAACATTTATCTATGGGAAATCTCTCCAGCCTTCTAGCAGCCAGACAGCCGGTGAGCTAGACTAGATGGACCACAGCCTCACGGGAGGGAGGGGAGCTATGGCAAACCTGTCTCTGTCTTTATGAAGTCATGGAAAACCTGTCTCTGTCTTTATGGAGTCATGGCAAACCTGTCTCTGTCTTTATGGAGTCATGGCAAACCTGTCTCTGTCTTTATGGAGTCATGGCAAACCTGTCTCTGTCTTTATGGAGTCATGGCAAACCTGTCTGTCTTTATGAAATTATGGTAGACCTGTCTCTGTCTTTATGGAGTTATGGCAAACCTGTCTCTGTCTTTATGACGTTATGGTAAACCTGTCTCTGTCTTTATGACGTCATGGCAAACCTGTCTCTGTCTTTATGAAATTATGGTAGACCTGTCTCTGTCTTTATGGAGTTATGGTAAACCTGTCTCTGTCTTTATGAAGTCATGGCAAACCTGTCTCTGTCTTTATGGAGTCATGGCAAACCTGTCTTTCTCTTTATGTCGTTATGGCAAACCTGTCTGTCTTTATGAAATTATGGCAAACCTGTCTCTGTCTTTATGGAGTCATGGCAAACCTGTCTCTGTCTTTATGAAGTCATGGTAAACCTGTCTCTGTCTTTATGGAGTCATGGCAAACCTGTCTCTGTCTTTATGAAGTCATGGCAAACCTGTCTTTCTCTTTATGTCGTTATAGCAAACCTGTCTGTCTTTATGAAATTATGGCAAACCTGTCTCTGTCTTTATGGAGTCATGGCAAACCTGTCTCTGTCTTTATGGAGTTATGGTAAACCTGTCTGTCTTTATGACGTTATGGTTAACCTGTCTATAGTGTCTGTGAAATTATGGCAAACCTGTCTTTATGAAGTTATGGTAACCCTGTCTATCTTTATGACGTTATGGTTAACCTGTCTATAGTGTCTGTGAAATTATGGCAAACCTGTCTTTATGAAGTTATGGTAACCCTGTCTATAGTGACTTTATGAAGTTATGGTTAACCTGTCTCTGTCTTTATGAAGTTTTGGTAAACCTGTCTATAGCGTCTTTATGAAGTTTTGGTAAACCTGTCTATAGCGTCTTTATGATGTTTTGGTAAACCTGTCTATAGTGTCTTTAAGACGTTTTGGTAAACCTGTCTATAGTGTCTGTATCCTGTCTCTTGATGACCAGTCTGTCTCTGTTCTCTTTCAGTGGTACATCTATAAAGTGTTTACATAGTCAGCTGTTTGTGCTTGTTACTGGCATGTTATAACATGTTCTGTCCTTTACTCTATCTCTGTCTACCTCCATCTCTACCTCTATCTCTGTTTGTTTCTCTATCTCTTGTTCTCTCTGTCTACCTCTATCTCTACATCTATCTCTTTCTCTCTCTCTTTATCTCTCTCTGTCTCTGTCTACCTCTATCTCTACCTCTATCTGTTTCTATCTCTATCTCTTGTCTGTCTACCTCTATCTCTCTCTGTTTCTATCTCTATCTCTTTATCTCTGTCTCTATCTCTGTTTCTATCTCTATCTTTATCTCTCTGTCTACCTCTATCTCTACATCTATCTGTTTCTCTCTCTCTCTTTATCTCTCTCTGTCTCTGTTTCTATCTGTCTACCTCTATCTCTATCTCTGTTTCTATCTCTCTCTCTTTCTCTCTCTCTGTCTACCTCTATCTCTACATCTATCTGTTTCTCTCTGTCTCTGTCTACCTCTATCTCTGTTTCTATCTCTGTCTCTGTCTACCTCTATCTCTACCTCTATCTGTTTCTAACTCTATCTCTTTATCTCTGTCTCCTCTCAGCCTCCAAGCCGGTTCTCAACAGCATGCTCCGGGAGCCATCTTTAATTCCAGACCCAGCTCTAGCCAACCACATCCACCAGGTAAACATTTGAAGTCTTTTCTTCCCCTTTGTAATTTACAATAACATAAACTGGGTTCAGTATAGAGTTGAGTGTATTGGCTAAGTCTAGCAGTTTAGTGTGTGAACTAAATCGATTTTTATGATTCAATATCATGACGGTTTTTTTTCTAAGATGTTGAAAAATGTACTTGTTCTATTTCTCTGGCCTTATTGCGCTGGTGTGTGAAGCTGTTGGACAGTATCAGTGTATGTAGTGACTGCAGCGCCTAGCTGGCAGGCCAGCCATCACTCTTTCATTCATTAATAAAGTCACGCCAGAGACGGAGGCGGCCGGCGGTCATGCCTGCCAATGCTCCACCGCCATATCCCATGTCCCCCCCCCCCCCCCACACACCCCCTTCCCCCCTCCCTGTCGTTGTTTAACGGCTGTGTGCCCCCCCCCCCCCCCCCCAACCCCCGCGCAACATCATATTTCTTCCCCCTCTTTTCAGTGCACTGTAAATGACTGTTGTTATGGGCCGCTGGTAGACTGCATCAAACAGTATCCTTTCACATAAAATTTTAAGCCTGAAATTGACGAGGAGCTGTTGATGGGGGATGCGAGCCTTCACCTGACATAAAGGTTCCGCTTCAGAGAGGAAGCGTTTCATCCTGCGTGCACCCGCCCTCCTCTTCCTCATCTTCCTCCTCACGGGGGCGGGTGTGTGTGGGGGGGGGGGGGGAGCAGCGACGGAGGGAGGTGGGGGGAGTAGGGGAGGAGGCGGAGAAGAGGAAGGGAGGTTGAGAGGAGAGGGGAGCGGAGGATGGAGAGAGGAGGAGGCAGATGTAAATGGCGTCTCCCTGTTCAGTGAGGGAGCGGTGCCCGGCATCGTGGGCCACAGGGGAGGAGGCTGGCGTGCTGCACATACAGCCACGCGCTGCTCCGCCATTTTGTCTACATGTTAAATTTTATGTTTGTTTGTTTGTTTTTTTTAAATATGGCATCAATGTCTCAGCTCAAGCAACAAAGAACAAAGACACTTTTTTGTGTGTGTGGGGGGGGGTGTTTGACCAAGATTTAAAAAAAAAATAAAATCCTTACAAGAGTATGTTAGAAGACTGGCTGCTGTATTCTCCTCCACTCTGAACAGCAAGGCGTAGGGAGACAGTCTTCCACAGATATCAGTACCATGGAGAGTTCTTGGCATGTCAGGGCGATATAAAATGCATTACAGTACATCCCCTTTGCAACCCCCTAACCATAACACCCATACCCTCATGCCTTCTCTCTCTCTTTCTCTCAGCAGTCTCAATCTCTCTTCCTCTCTCCGTCTCTCTCTCTCTCTCTCACACGCACTACACACACTCACATCAGAGGAGTAGAGTTAGGAGGGGGTGTGTGTGTATAGGAGCAGGCTGTTAGGCACCACATTAGGGAGTGCGGTGGTTACAGGCGGGTCTGTGAATATGGGGGGGGGGGGTGGCGGTACGTTTCAGGTCCTCTGTTCATGACCAGTCAACCCTCTCTGTACCTTTCTGTCAAACTCCTCCCTCCTGCGTGAGCTCACAATCACTCACTCCGCTACGGAGAGCTCATGATCGCCACGGCGCACCTCCTGTCAGCTCTGGAACGCCTCCCATCTACCAGATTGGTGCTGTGTGTGTGTGTGTGTGTGTGTGTGTGTGTGTGTGTGTGTGTGTGTGTGTGTGTGTGTGTGTGTGTGTGTGTGTGTGTGTGTGTGTGTGTGTGTGTGTGTGTGTGCGCGCGCGCGTGTGTGAGACTGTGTGTGAGACTGTGTGTGAGACTACATGCTGCTCAGGGTATGGATATATTAATCGCTGGTCTTTGGAGTGATTGTGTGTGTGTTTGAGGGGGTTGGGGGAGTGGAAATTGTATTATTTTTGAGCCGGAATGGCTTCCGTAGAATATGCCACCATCAACCTTCATTGGGACTGGCAGACAGGTCCCTTTATCCCCGTCTTAACTTGGCACCTGTCCAGATTTAATTTTACCTGGAATGTATGTCTCTCATTTTGGTAATGTACTTCTGACATGTGCTGTTAAAGTTGAAGTCTGACGAGTGACCTGTCTTAAGTATGCACACACACACACACTTGTACATTGCACACTTACTCCAGCGCACTTACATTGTGTTACCACAGCAACCCGTTAAGCAATGCTCCGTGTCTCCATAGCAACCCCTCTTACAGGTAAACCGTTCTCTTAAGTAGAGGAATTTGTTTGAAATGGGGGCTTTTGTATGTTCAATAAAATAGTGAATTGTGTATGATTGTTTTTAGTTGGATAATCTACTGTGTGTAAATACTCTTTGATTCACTTCCATGTTGGAATCCTTGACCCCTCCCCCCAGTGCTATTGGACAGGAGCATGAGGTGCTGCTTCGTGATAAGCTGAAGGAGAGGAACCTGTCCTTCCTGGGTAAGCCCCGCCCTCTCTCTCTCTTCCCCTCTCCTCCTTCTCCCCCTCCTCCTGCAACCCCTTCTCTCTCCCTCCCTCACTCCCTCTCAGTCCAGCTCACCTTGTGTGTGCTCCGTTATAGCCTGTGAGCTAGTTACAGTAGATGAGACCTGTGTGGTGTTATGTGAGCTAGCTAGATTAGACCTGTGTTCTGTTAGCAGGGGAGCTAGCTAGATGAGACCTGTGTTCTGTTAGCAGGGGAGCTAGCTAGATGAGACCTGTGTTCTGTTAGCAGGGGAGCTAGCTAGATGAGACCTGTGTTCTGTTAGCAGGGGAGCTAGCTAGATGAGACCTGTGTCCTGTTAGCAGGGGAGCTAGCTAGATGAGACCTGTGTTCTGTTAGCAGGGGGGCTAGCTAGATGAGACCTGTGTTCTGTTAGCAGGGGAGCTAGCTAGATGAGACCTGTGTTCTGTTAGCAGGGGAGCTAGCTAGATGAGACCTGTGTTCGGTTGATTGATTGATTAATTGATTGATTGATTGATTTATTTATTGGGTAAAAGTACAAAGAAACAGTACATCCCAGAGGATAGCATGATAAAAGCATACTTAGACACTTGTTTCCAACATGGTCCTCGTTGGTGGACATAACAAAACAAAAAAAACATACACAAGAACATACATAAAACAGTCAATACAGTTCCAATCACATTCACTAAAACATACTATGTATGAAGTTTGTTTGCACACTTTATAAGAACTCTTTCTGCAATCATACCCCCTGAAAGAGCTTGGTCCAGTGTTAATCCGAGATAAGTAACATTTGATCTGGACTCAATTACATCTCCTGCACAAGTTACTGTAATCTTATCAGCTGTCTTTAACATGTGTTTAGACCCAAATAAAATCGATTCGGTTTTACCGAGGTGTAAAGACAACTTATTGTCAATTAACCACTCCCTTACTGATCCAAGTTCCTGACTCATGGTTTCTTCTATCCCCTTTGGGTCCTTTCCTGAAACCAGAAGAACCGAATCATCTGCGTATAGCAGCAGTTTGCGCCTCACAGCTGCGGGCATATCATTTACATATATTAAAAACAGTAATGGACCTAGGATGGACCCCTGGGGTACACCACGTCACCTCTGTGGCCCTTGAAAGGGTCCCCTCTACATCACACGTCTGAGATCTGTTAGATAGATATCATTAAAACCATGTAACTGCTATCTGATCTAGACCCAGAGCTAGCAGGGGAGCTAGCTAGATGAGACCTGTGTTCTGTTAGCAGGGGAGCTAGCTAGATTAGACCTGTGTTCTGTTAGCAGGGGAGCTAGCTAGATTAGACCTGTGTCCTGTTAGCAGGGGGGCTAGCTAGATGAGACCTGTGTTCTGTTAGCAGGGGGGCTAGCTAGATGAGACCTGTGTCCTGTTAGCAGGGGGGCTAGCTAGATGAGACCTGTGTTCTGTTAGCAGGGGGGCTAGCTAGATGAGACCTGTGTCCTGTTAGCAGGGGAGCTAGCTAGATTAGACCTGGATGTGACTGATGTGCTGGTCGTTATCAGCAGTAGTGGTTTGTTATCTAATACCCTCCATGTTAAATGTATGCACTGGCCTGTGATGAATATTTAATGGCGTAAGAGCTTCAAAGGTCCGCTAATGTTTGTTTGGCTCTTCTTTTTTTTCTTTTTTTTACACTAATGTTTGATCCTCTCTGGGTTGTCTCACCAACGCGCTTAGTTTGAAACATCTACAAAATGGTCAACTTATCCACTAATAGATCCTTCTACAATCGATCCCTCTCGCCTCCTGACCCAGGAGGAGGAGTAGAAGGAGAAGGAGGAGGAGGAGACAGAGATGTGTCTCATGCTTCAATATTAATGCAGCTGAAGTGGTGTTTCACAGCTGGGAGACTGTTAAGGTTGAAATGTGGTCATGTCTCTCTAGTGATTTGAGGTTAAGTTATCAAGACTAAAAACCATGTTGAGTGATTGACTGAGAGAGAACTGGGCTGAGTTTCCCAGAGGCATCGTAGCGCTACGTTCATCGTAAGCTACGATGCCTCTGGGAAACTCAGCCCTGGTGTCTAAACAAATCCAAACTAATGTTGAATGATACATTCAGATATTCATTATTTCATCAATATCAAATATAATCACTCTGATACTCAGTATTTGGGGCCATATATGTGACCAGTTTTAAACCACGGCAATCGTGTGTCCATGACAATGGGCCGTTTCCTCTGCATCCTCGCTGGAGTGTTCTTTGTAGCCCAGCACGACCGTTTCCTCGCTATTGTCTTGTCCAGGAGCGACTAGGTCAAGGTAGGAGTGACCAGGTGTGAAATTGTGAGAGCGGGGACCCCCGCCCCCAGCGAGGTCAGATGAGTGATGAAGAAAGAGAAGTCATTCCCTCCGTCATTAAGAGCATATCATTTATTTGGGCCCGAAGTGCTGACCTTTCAGCAGGGGCTGCGCGGACGGCCGCTGCCAGAGATCGGGGGGGGGGGTACAGGGGCAGCCTCACCCCGCCTGATGAATGGATTGGAAATAAGCCCCCCACCCCCCAACAGTGGGGACGGATCATTAATTTTAATCAGAGGTGTAAAAAAAAAAAGCGATCGCACCGCATGACAATGTCAACACGGCGCTGTAGGTGAGGAGAGAGAGAGAGGGAGAGAGAGAGAGGGAGAGAGGGAGAGAGAGAGAGAGAGGGAGGGAGAGAGGGAGGGAGAGAGAGAGGCTACTGCCGGGCCCCGGCCCAGATACACACACATGCATATACAACACACACACACACATATACAAACATACACACACCATTCTACATACGCCACAGAAAGACACACACACGGCCCCGTAGGTGAGACGAGAGAGGGGCCACTGCACCCCCCCGCCCAGATACACACACACACACATACCCACACACACACACACACACACACAGATACCACACAAGCACACATACTTTACATGCACATCAACACACACCATACAAACATACATACACCACAAACACACATATGCGCATACACACCACACCACACAAACATATCACAAACAGACGCACACCACACACACACACACACCGCAGGCCTCTGGCTGCCGCATCAAGCCCCCCCCCCCTCTCCCATCCATGCCCCATTAGTCGAGCTTGGCTGGAGACGGAGAGGCAGGCCCCCGGAATTGAATGACCTGGTCAGCCAGAGATTTAATGGAGAAATCAGGTGTTGTGGGGGATAATGGCCGAAGCGCGCCAGAAGTCAAGGACAATGGCTGTGGCCCGCGCAGGCAGGGGTCAGGCCAACGCACCGGCTCCCTGCTTTACGAAGCCCACCAACGGCTCGGGGAGAGGAGGGGGGGGGGGGGTGCAGGAGTAACTGGGCTTTATAGATTTTGTGCAGTGGCAGCAAATAAGTGTCAGAAGCAGCTAATGGCTCCTGTGTTTCTGCTGTCCTCGGTGTCTGCTGGTGTTGCTACACTGGGGTTTGGTATCTCTGTGAGGTTGTGAAGGCATGGGAGGAGGGGGGGGGTGCGGGGGGTGATCTATGGTGGCCTGTAGGGTCAATCTAGGTAGGACTAGATCCATTTGGCAGGTGTTTAATATAACCCATTTAATGGACCATAAGTGTGCAGCAACAAAACAATGTCCAGCCCTTGGCAGGGGCGTCCATTCTAGATGTTAGAATGCTAAACATGTTTCTCTGTTCATCAGATGAAAACCAGCTGCGAGCCAAAGGCTACGACAAGACGCCTGACATCATCCTGGAGGTCCCCATTGGTCCGTAATCACGCACGCACACACACACACACACACACACACACACACACACACACACACACACACACACATCATCCTGAAGGTTCCCATTGGCCTGTATTTAGGCTACAAATGTCAACGGTTCTTTTCAACTGAAATAAATGCTCAAATCCAGTTGATTCCAGTTGATGCAACGTAAACAGTCATTTTCGCCAGGAAATGCCACTTGTCCCCTCCAACCTCTGAGTTGCTGCACTAGGAAAACCTCTTAACGTTAGTGCTGTGCTCATGACCCTGGACAGTCTGGATGACCTAAGGCCTAGATGGAGATGCTGTCAGACCACAGTGAACACACACACACGTGTGTGCGCACACACATATCTGAGTCTCCTGCTGTACGTTACAGTATGTCACCTTCTGTCTCCTCCCGAGCAGCTGTGGAGGGCCATATTGTCCACTGGGTGGAGAGCAAGGCCTCGTTCGGGGACGACCACAGCCACCGCAACTACCTCAACGACCAGTTCTGGAGCTACTGGAACAGGTAGACCAGCTACGCCTCTCCTCACCTCCAACACTAAACCCTTCTAATCCCCAGGAACAACAGTTGTGTGGCAGCGCGGTACTTCCTGGTCTGACGGCCTGAGAAGCAGAAAGCCTCTCTCTCCGGTGTGACTATGTGTTCAGAACCCTCTGACCTCCTGGACCACATAAGTCCTGGGTTAGTCTCGCATAGCCAGACCCCCCCGCATCGTTTACGCTGCGCCAGCGCTTGAGAAAGGTCCAGAAAGGTGGGGGGTGGGGGGGACAGTTGTTTGTTTTTTTAAACCAATCACAGTCGTCTTAGGCAGAGTGGTGGCTAGTTTGTTGTCGTTTCAAGTAATATGGATTTAATCTGATTGGGCCGACGACATATTCCGTCGCCACTGATTGGGCAGTAAGAAACGAATGACAAGACTTACCCCCAAAATGTACATCTGTTGAGAGATCAAGATTCAAGATCCCTTTTATTCGTCGCACGCAGTGTACGGTGTACAGTCACAGTGAAATGTTGCTGAGTCACACCAGCCCTGCGTAGGCCCGTCTCACTCCTCACCTCGCCAACGGCCCTATCTGGAGGTAAACAAGGCCAGCCACTTCCTTCCAAACAAGGCCAAAGCAGCCCCCAAAACCCACCTCCTCCTGTAGCAGACCGCGAGGTCGTATCTCTGTACTCGCCCCGCTGTGCCAGCCCCGCCCTGCCATCTCTAGCCTGCCGGGGCGGGGGAGGTGGGGGGGTTGGGGGCGGGGTGGGGTCCTGGAGAGGACAGCGGGTTTGTTTTCCAGGGGACACACAGTGCTGGGTGAGGGGAAGCTGGTGATTCATCCTCTACATCTGTTGTCATGAGGACCCCTGGTCAGGAACAGCCTTGTGTGGTCTCACCCCACGGAGGGCAGGGGCGCCTGCACAGCCTCCAGCAGGACACGTGTGGGTCTGCGTGTGTGTGCGTGTGTGTGTGCGTGTGTGTTATTGTTGAGAGTTCTAGCTCTCCAGGCATCTGTCAGGGGGTCTCTCTCCTGAGGAAAATACAAACATGTATTGTTTTTGAAAACAAACCATGGTAGCAGAGGGATGAGTGGAGGAGAGAGGAAGAGAGGAGTGATGGAGGAGGGAGGGATGGAAAGAGGGAAGAGATGAGAAAGGGGATGTGGGGTATGGGGGGGTGTAAACACCTACTCGCGGATTCAGATCTTGGAGAAGTCCCCTTTCAAACCCGAACCATTTCTGCACGAAATAAATGGTACATGAAGAGAATGTCTGAACGGAGTCATTCTACGATGTAGAGCGCTATGATGTTGACATCCTACAATGTGGATATTCTACGATGTAGAGCACAACAATTTGGACATTCTACGATGTGGACATTCTACGATGTGGAGCGCTACGATCAACGTTATTTGTATAGCGCATTTCATACACAGAGGCAACACAATGTGCTTTACAGAGAGCAATGGGGGTGGGCATAGGTCCCCTACATATTCCAGAGGGAAGCAAAAGGATGTGGACACTACGGTATGGGGTGCTCTTCGGACGGAATAAAGCAGCAAAGTGTGTCACCCGAGGGGCCTTTTCCACGCCCTCCCACGGCGGCGCGTGGCGTCTCGTCGCGGCAGGGCAGAGTGGCAGAGGAGTGGCAGACCCTCGCGGTTCCAGCTGGCGGTGCCAGCCTGCCGACCAGCCGGCCTTCTCCTCGGGGGAGGGGGTGGGGGGGGTGCTCTCACACTCGCTCACCGTGGCTACGGTTGCCGCTCAACGCAGGGGGCCATGGAGACCTGGCTGTCCAGGTTTAGTAACCGGGCAGGGAGGGTCGGAGGGGGGTGTGCTTCAGTCGGAGCGTGAAGGAGGACGAGGAGGAGGAGGAGGAGGAGGAGGAGGTGGAGAGGGTGCTCAGGCGTGACCCTCTGGCTCTCTTCCTCTCACTTTGACCAGTGCTTCCAGACGCACGGAGCTGAAAGGTCTAAACCCCCCCCACCCCCACCCCCCCAGCCATGACGACCAGCTGACATGGTGGTGGTGGAGCGCCTGAAGGTTCTGGGCCCTGACATGCCAGCCAATGAGAGAGGGAGGGAGAGAGGGAGAGAGAGAGAGAGGGGAGTACAGGGAACTGAGAAACGCACAATGTACCAATGAGAGCTTAAAAACTCTCACAACAACATTTCTTGTTGTAGTTGTTTTGTGTATGTAGCGCATTGTGTTGCCTCTGTGTATGAAATGCACTATACAAATAAAGTTTGATTTGATTTGATATGTTAGCAGGTCAGCACAAGCTTTCTGGTTTATATGAACCACACATCTCAGAGAGAGAGGGTTTCTCATTTATCTGATTCAGTGAAGTTAGCTTCTTGTCAAGGCAAGGTTCATACTTTTACTTTTAAGTGAAAGTACTGTGTCAGCTGTTTTCATCTATATTTTGATTAATATGCATCCAACACATGATTAAATTATTTTGATTGTATCATTGATGCTTACATTAAGAATGAATGAAGCAATTGAGGTGAACAGCACACAGCTAATCGCCTCACAGCAAGCGAACGTTAAGCATGCTTATAGATAAATTACTTCCTGATTGACTGAACAGATGCTAGCGAACAAAACATCTGCCTTCCAGAGAGGATGATTCACCAAGCGCTGAGCAGCCCAATGAAAGCTATCCAAGTATGCCAAGGTCATAATCAACTATGTGTTTTATTTTCGAAGTCTTATATAGTTTTATTTGGAAATGGCCTGCGCCCAGGGAGAAGGAGCCTGTGGCGTTTTGATAATGTTGGCGACATGAGGAACCCAGGCTCTCTGGAGTGTGACACCGCGGGGACACCATCCTCGATGGCTGCCTTCTTTAGTAGGCCTCATTAATGCCTTAAAGAAAAGTTGTTGACCAGAAAGAAAAGCTTGGCCCGGGATCCGGAACATTCCCAGACCGTGAGGGACACTCTGCTTTGCATTTAATGACAAAACACTTGAATGAGAACCATCCCAGTCAATCACATCTGACGTGATATACGAGCCAGATCTCTGAGAGGCAGATCTTTAATTCCCATCAGGACGTCTGATTTGTACCACGGGCTGAGAACAGACAGGCTGAGCATAGACCTGGACTTGTCTCTCCACCCAAGTCCATATGTTGTGCTGTTTGGACTTGGGGACAGTGGCAGGAGTCCATGCGCAGCACCTGCCTTCTCAGACACCAGCGGAGACCACGGCCGCTCCAGAGCACCCCTGATTGGGAGACGACTGCTCTGAGGACCTATAGGTTGTATGTCTGCCTTGGGGTTTCTCTGGGGGGGGTCTTGATTGTGTGTTAAGGGTCTGACGGTGGGGATCCCATCTTGTCCACAGACGGCCCAGTCAGATGAGTGCTGCCCTGTCAGACCTCAAGTCTCTTGAGACCCCACCTTCTCCAGCACCTTTGTAATTTTTAATTGACATTTACTCCTGACATTTCAAATGCTCCCTCTCTCTCTCCCTCGCTCGCTCGCTCTCTCTCTCACCCAGCAGTGTGTGTGTGTGTGTGTGTGTTGAAGGCAATGAATTTGGGTTCACTGCATTGTTTGCAGTCACAGCAGTGCAGAGCCTGGGAGGGAGAGAAGAGACCCCTCTCCATCCCTCTTCCCCTCCCTCCCCCCCCCCCCCCCCCCACCTCCTCCTCCACCCCTCCATCCCACAGTAAGACTGAGTTTCCCGACCTTGTAACACCACGGGATCCTCCTAATAACCTCAGCTCTATCGACTGAGGTGTCCAGCGATTTCACTTATCCCCCCCCCTCGTTTTAACCCAACTCCCCTCACCGCCCCTGTTGATCGCTCTCCGTTCTCCCCCGAGCTTCACAAAGTGAGCAGCACCAGCAGATTTTGTTCCCCTCCTCCCAAAAAGAAGACGAAAAGAGGGAGAAAGAAACCTACATTGCGAATTTTCCCTCCAAAGCCCTCACCAGCCGCATTCATCATCCCAACAATGGCGTCGCCAGCACGCTAACCTGCTAACAACCCCGCCGCCGCCGTGGCGTGAGGGGTAATGACGCTTCTACCTGCCCCCTCCGCCCGCGCGCCAGATCCGCCACAGTCTAGAGCGGGCATCCTCGGCGCCCCAGACGAGACGCCGGCCCCCGTCTCCCAGCCGATTGGTCCCTTCCGCCCATCAATCTCCGGGCGGTGGCGTTCCAGAGCCGGGCCGCCTCAGCCCGCCGCCCTGACGGATGTGTTGATAATTGAGTTCTCTGTCTCTCCCGCAACCATCCCGGTCGCATGGGAATGATTCATCTGGCGGCGGATATTAAACACATTATGAACCTTGCGTGTTTTGGGTTGAGGTTAAACACACCATGGAATGAAATACAGAGACTTCGGAGTCCTGCACACCCAACTGCCCCATGTAAATCAGTGGTTGGCAAAAGGTGCACCTAATAACTCACACTACAACAGCACGAGATGCTCCGTGTTTGTTTAATCAATGTTTGGTCACGTCGAAGAGGAACAGAGGGGCTGCCGGGATGTTTATTTTGGCAGAGATTCAGCTTGTGTCTGGATATCTGGATGTGAGGGGAGAGTACTGTAGTTCTCTTCCTACTGCAGGGTTCAGTTGTCCTGGTTGTTTGACAGGATGTGGACCAGTTGTCCTGGTTGTTTGACAGGATGGGGACCAGTTGTCCTGGTTGTTTGACAGGATGGGGACCAGTTGTCCTGGTTGTTTGACAGGATGGGGACCAGTTGTCCTGGTTGTTTGACAGGATGTGGACCAGTTGTCCTGGTTGTTTGACAGGATGTGGACCAGTTGTCCTGGTTGTTTGACGGGATGTGGACCAGCTCCATCTCGTCTCTGAGTTCTGTCTGCTGGGAGTGAAGGAAGTGCTAGTCATCTGTGGAAGGGAGGGAGAGAGAGAGAGAGAGGGAAAGAGAGAGAGAGAGAGAAAGAGAGGGAGAGAGGGAGAGAGGGAGAGAGAGAGAGAAAGAGAGAGACATTGTCAGAGTCCAATGATATGAGTCTGTGAAGCAGTTTTCATTCCTCTGTGGCCTGCAGCCTTGGTCTGAGAACTGAATGCAGACTCCCCAGTGCTGGTCTCTCCTTCCTCCACTCCTGTCTGGTCTCTCTCACAGCAGTCCCCCCCCAGAGCCGGCCGCCGTTTCCAACCGGTTGGGTTTTCAATCAGTGGAGTCTGGCTTCATTTTGGTGTTTTACAGAGAATACGTCTGCAGTCCTCTGTACTAAACAAATACATATTTTCTCTAGCGGAGAACCTTGTCTGTATTATATAACAGCAGATTAAAAGGGCAAGTGCAGAGCTCCATAATTGGATTCTGTCTGTACCTCCCCCCCCCGGTCCAAGACGATGGACGGCCTTTGTGGAAATGAGCGCGCTCGCCGCCTCGCCCCTGCCCAAAGTTAATCAGCTGTGTGATCCCGCGGAATGTGTCAGAGTTGAAAATGTTAGCTCGCCTAATGGAGGCTTGAAAAGGTTAGATCTGATAAAAAGCTGTCAGACGTCGAGGGGGGATGATTTATGGCGATGTAATGGGACAGTACGGCTCATTTCTCCCCGGGACGCAAGGGGGGTTAAGACTTCTGGGTTGGCTGTACGCATCATCCGGCTTGACCACTCTGGTCGCGTTGACGTGGCGAACGCACACGTTCAACCCTAATATTGCGTTTTATAAGGGGGTTCTCTTTGTTCCTTTCGTCGGTACTCTGCGTTGTCTCTGCATGTCGAGAACCAAACTGCGTAGTTATTATCGCTAAGATGCTCTCTACATTTTGACGTTTTTATCTGTAATGTGCAAAAGTGATTTGTGTTTATTTTTTGATTAATACCATTTGATAATATGTAATCTTCGGTTTGAGCAATTACTGTGGAAGTTATCACTTTTAATTTATATTCCGACTTTTCCTCCCTAGAAGGAAGATCTGTCTGAATCTACTCCCTGACAGCTTGGCTCAGGAACAGACCAAGAACAGTTTTATGTTATTATGCTAGTTGACACACCACCAATCACACATCTTGAGTTCTTCGGGTGAACTTTTTTTTTTCTCCAATTATTTCTGATACCATATGCTGCGGTTTTTACCTCAGAAACTGCATTATAATTCTGCTACAGTTTTTTAACACCCTCAATCTGATAACCGTGACATCAAATTAAAATTTCTGATGCAAGATATTTGATAATGTATTCCTGTTTAATGGGGCTGTCCATCATGTTTGTTAGCCTGAAGCAGCCAGGCCAGGAATGGTTAATTAGCGAGACTTAATGACTGGCTCTTCTGAGGAATGGTATTGCGGAGGTCACCTGATTATGTCTTTTATCTCTAAACGTGTCATGGTAGTAGGTCCAACTAAGGTGTGGGTGTGAGTGGTTTAGAGAATGTGTGTGTGTGTGTGTGTGTGTGTGTGTGTGTGTGTGTGTGTGTGTGTGTGTGTGTGTGTGTGTGTGTGTGTGTGTGTGTGTGTGTGTGTGTGTGTGTGTGTGTGTGTGTGTGTGGGTGGGGCTAGGGACCAGGGGGCTGTAGAAGTGGAGGCTGTCATTAGAGGCTGGGCAGATAAGAGTGTGTGACCTGAGAGAGACTGGCAGGGGCGTGGCCAGCTGTGGTCCGATATGAGGCAGAGGGCCGTCTCCAGGGACCGTCTCCAGGCACCTACGCCTCTGGGGGGGAAGAGGTGACACTGCTGGGATCTGGACCCTGCTACACTGCTGCTCACACACCTGACCTCAACTCACACTCCTCACCTGACCTCACACACCTCACCTGACCTCACCTTACACACCACACTCACCTCACACACCTCAGTTCACACATACACCTCACACACACATCTGACCTCACACACCTCACCTGACCTCACACACCTCACCTGACCTCACACACACATCTGACCTTACACACCTCACCTGACCTCACACGCATCACCTCACACACCTGACCTCATCTCACACACCACACTCACCTCTCACACCTCAGTTCACACACACACCTCACCTCACACACACATCTGACCTCACACTCCTCACCTGACCTCACGCATCACCTCACACACCTGACCTCACCTCAGACACCTCAAATCCCCATCAGAGACCTGTGCAGTGAGAGAGAGAGAGAGAGAGAGAGAGAGAAAGAGAGTGTGTGTGTGTGTGTGTGTGAGACGTATCACTATCTCACCCTGAGTGTGTTTTGTTTCTCTGCAGACCCCCTGTGGTGTTAAGTAGGGTGGTATTCGAGCTGTACTGTATGCTGATGGGCACAGAGTGATGACACAGGCATTGAACTTCCTGCTAGAGAATGTTTATTCTGAGAGATGCGACATCTGACTGGCTTAATTTGACCCATTCGTTTGAGAAGGTTGAATCAGCGTTTGTAGTGAGGTGTCATTCTCTCTGACACGGCCTCCTCCTATCCATGTTGTTATGGTTACCCCATGCTGAGTGGGAACCTGGCCTCTTTTCCCGTTTCTTGTGGTGCATCATCCTCCTGGAATATTCTGCGGTTAGAACAATACATATCTAAAAGGCCCATATTCTAGAATATTATTCTCTAACTACAGAATATTTCTGAATATTCCGGGGGGGGGGGGGGGGGGGGGGCTCCATTTTAGATACAAATTTAAAACATCTAAAATGGAGCCCACCCCCCCACCCTGGAATATTCCACAGTTAGAAGAATACGTATCTAAAATGGAGTACCCCCCCCCCCCCCCCCCCCGGAGTATTCTGGAACATTTTGGAATATTCTGCACTCACAAAATACATATTTACAATGGAGCCCCCCCCCTCCTCCCATCCTGGAATATTCTTGAATATTCTGCAGTTAGAAAAAGCCATATTTACAGTGGAGCCCGGGGCCTCCTGGGAGAGTGCGTGTTGTTTGTTTGCGGCGGCGGCAGCACACGGAGGTGCAGCTCCCTCTCCCCTGCAGCACTGCCAGCGTTTAATACTAATGGCACGCGA
Source organism: Borostomias antarcticus (assembly GCF_949987555.1). Taxonomy (NCBI): domain Eukaryota; kingdom Metazoa; phylum Chordata; class Actinopteri; order Stomiiformes; family Stomiidae; genus Borostomias; species Borostomias antarcticus. Next base: position 6,165,458 of record NC_140249.1, read on the forward strand.
CGTGGCGGCCCGGTGCTTTAAGGATTTCATGCTCTCAAGGACGCACGTTTGGGCGCATTGTTTAAGGCGTCTGGGATAATCCTGCCTTTCCAGGTCTCCGGCGGCGCTAAGCCTCCATGTCACCTGGTTCTATTTAGAGGGTTTGTGTCTGCGCATTATCCAAATGTGTCGTTTAGTCGACTCTGAGAGCGGCCGTGGCACGCTGGCGCTGTGCAGACATGAGGAGAGAGACGCAAAGAGGCTCCGCGATGGAGAGACAGGAGGAGGAGAGACGGGAGGGACAAGAGGAGGAGAGACAGGAGGAGGAGGAGACGAAGAGAGACAGGAGGAGTAGACAGGAGGGGAGACAGGAAGAGAGACAGGATGAGTAGAGAGGAGGAGAGACAGGAGGAGGAGGAGAGACAGGAGGAGGAGGAGAGACAGGAGAGAGGAGGAGGAGGAGGAGAGACAGGAGAGAGGAGGAGGAGGAGGAGAGACAGGAAGAGAGACAGGAGGAGTAGACAGAAGGAGAGACAGGAGGAGTAGACAGAAGAAGAGACAGGAGGAGTAGACAGGAGGAGGAGACGAATAGAGACAGGAGTAGGCCGGAGGAAGAGGAGACAGGACGAGAGACAGGAGGAGTAGACAGGAGGATTAGACAGGAGGAAGAGGAGACAGGAGGAGTAGACAGGAGGAGTAGGCAGGAGGAAGAGGAGACAGGAGGAAGAGGAGACAGGAGGAGTAGACAGGAGGAGTAGACAGGAGGAGAGACAGGAGGAGAGACCGTGTTTACGGTGGTGGAGCATGGCTCCGCTCTGCATTCCTCTTTGGTTGTGGAACCTTTTTCTTTTTTTTTCCTTTTCTCTTTCTTGAAAACAGACTTAATTTTTTTTGTTAGCTTTCAAGATTTATGTCATCAGACTTGTAGAGACACACGCATGTTTCCCTCCCTCCTTCCCTCTCTCTCTCTCTCTCTCTCTAACCCTCCTTTCATTCCTCTCTCTCTAACCCTCCTTCCCTCTCTCTCTCTAACCCTCCTTCCCTGCTTCCCTCTCTCTCTAACCCTCCTTTCATCCCTCTCTCTCTCTCTCTCTCTCCCTCCCTCTCTCTCTAACCCTCCTTTCATCCCTCTCTCTCTCTCCCTCTCTCTCTCTCTCTCTCTCTCCCTCCTTCCCTCTCTCTCTCTAACCCTCCTTCCCTGCTTCCCTCTCTCTCTAACCCTCCTTTCATCTCTCTCTCTCTCTCTCTCTCTCTCTCTCCCTCTCTCTCTCTCTCTCTAACCCTAACCCCTCTTCCCTCTCTCTCTAAGGCTGAATCCCAAATCACCCCTTGGCCCTACCCCTTACCCCTAACACTTCATTTTTCGCGTTCACGTTTAGGGGTAGGGTCGTCCCAATCCTCGAGGGTGTCAAGTGTAGGGGTAAGGGCGAGGCCGATTTTTCAGACCCACACTCCAAACCAAAGGCTATGACCAAGCAACAAAAGAACGGCACACATTTCCGACACACTACTGTTGTTGTGTCACAGAATATCATTTAAAGATTTTTTTAGACAGTAATGTACTTGTTTCACTTCAAATCTGTGGTCAATGTATCAAGATGGACGTTTTCGGAGCCAGATAGCCATCAAGATGACTGGGCGGTCAGCGCTCATGGTACACCGCCGACAACAGCCTTATCTCGGCAAATAGTTTAGAAATCTGCCGCTGGCTGTAATGTCTGTCGTGGTCTGTTTTGGGTAGGCTTATGTTAGGTGGACAATCGGTCTCAGAGCAAAAGAAAAGCACAAAAATGTAGCCTTATATTTTCTTCATTAAGAAAGATTCAAAAACGATGATAACCAACATATTATTTGTTTAATATCGCTTCAATTCTAGACCTTTTCTTTATAACAAGCATAGCCTAACGAAAAATCGCTATGAGATGTATTAGCTGACACCATTGTTTTAAGGCTGATTTGTGCATGACAGTCCCGCATTTTGACACATTTCCATGTCGCATTTCCCCACGTTGATAGTATATGAGTGACACTCGAAATTTAACTAGTCCACCAATGAAGTTGCTGCACTTGTTACCGCTCCGTGTAGACCGGCAGATCAGACTAGAGGACCCACTGATGACGTATGGGTCTTGAAGGGGTGTCCCATTTCATAGGGGAAGATTTCAACCCACTAGCCCTTGACACTGTTCCTAGGGGAAAGGCGTAGGGGTAAGAATGAGAAATGGGATTTGGGATAACCCTCCTTCCCTCTCTTTTTTCACTCCTCTTTCCTGCTGTTGACCTTCCAGGTTTGTATTTTTTTATTGTACCTTTATTTAGCCAGGAGAGCCCATTGAGACCAAGCTCTTATTTCCAATAGTGTCCTGTTCTAGGTTGGGTTGGGTGTGGTTCCAGGGGTAGGGTTGGGGTGTGGTTCCAGGGGTAGGTTTGGGGTGTGGTTCCAGGGGTAGGGTTAGGGTGTGGTTCCAGGGGTAGGGTTAGGGTGTGGTTCCAGGGGTAGGGTTGGGGTGTGGTTCCAGGGGTAGGGTTGGGGTGTGGTTCCAGGGGTAGGTTTAGGGTGTGGTTCCAGGGGTAGGGTTAGGGTGTGGTTCCAAGGGTAGGGTTAGGGTGTGGTTCCAAGGGTAGGGTTAGGGTGTGGTTCCAGGGGTAGGGTCAGGGTTTGATTCCAGGGTAGGGTTAGGGTGTGGTTCCAGGGGTAGGGTTGGGGTGTAGTTCCAGGGTTAGGTTTAGGGTGTGGTTCCAGGGGTAGGGTTCTGGTGTAGTTCCAGGGGTAGGTTTAGGGTGTGGTTCCAGGGGTAGGGTTGGGTATGGTTCCAGGGGCAGGGTTAGAGTGTGGTTCCAGGGGTAGGTTTAGGGTGTGGTTCCAGGGGTAGGGTTGGGGTGTGGTTCCAGGGGTAGGGTTGGGGTGTGGTTCCAGGGGTAGGGTTTGGGTGTGGTTCCAGGGGTAGGGTTAGGGTGTGGTTCCAGGGGTAGGTTTAGGGTTTGGTTCCAGGGGTAGGTTTAGGGTGTGGTTCCAGGGGTAGGGTTTGGGTGTGGTTCCAGGGGTAGGTTTAGGGTTTGGTTCCAGGGGTAGGGTTAGGGTGTGGTTCCAGGGGTAGGTTTAGGGTGTGGTTCCAGGTTGGGTTGGTTCCAGGCAGAAGTCGGCAGCATTGTTCACCCTAGCGATATCTTTTTCTGGGGGCGAGGGGGAGGATCAGAACGGCTCTTTTGTAGAACCCCAATCTGGCAGGAGTGTTCTGATGGCCGCTCGCGGGCCCCCTCCACAGATGTTGGAGCCGGGTTATACTGGACGTGGCGGGAGACGGCGGGGTCACTCGGGAGACGGCGGGGTCACTCCTCTGACACAAAGATAGCCTTGTGACAAATGGAGTGTGTGCAGCACACAGGAGGTCCAGTCTAGATCAGCAGCTCTGCTGTTGGTCATGTCAGTGTGAGGGCCGAGGATGGGATGATGGTTATGGAAGGGGGTTTTGTCAGTGTGAGGGCCGAGGATGGGATGATGGTTATGGAAGGGGGTTTTGTCAGTGTGAGGGCCGAGGATGGGATGATGGTTATGGAAGGGGGTTTTGTCAGTGTGAGGGCCGAGTATGGGATGATGGTTATGGAAGGGGGTTTTGTCAGTGTGAGGGACGAGGATGGGATGATGGTTATGGAAGGGGTTTGGGGGTTCTGGCATGGAGGCTGTGCTTGTCTAGCTTGCTGACTCAAGTCTTTGTGTAAAAGGGCAAAGGCGTTTTGAGGACCTTTTGTAGACAAATACACACACTCTTTCTCTCTCTTTCTCTCTCTCTCTCTCTCTCTCTCTCTCTCTTTCTCTCTTTCACACACACACACACACACACACCAGTGAGAGAGGGGGAGGAGGTTAAAGAAGGTGGTCTTAACAATGTGAAATGCTTGTCATGCACCCTTAAGTGGTTGATCTCATGCAACTTCACAGCCTCTTCAGCTGCATCCAGCAGCCAGTTTATTAACAGCTAGAGGGTAGGTTAGTGTTAACCAACTTATTAACCAGGTAGAGGAGGGTAGGTTAGCGTTAACCAGCTTATTAACCAGCTAGAGGAGGAGGGTAGGGTTAACCAGCTAGAGGGTAGGTTAGCTTTAACCAGCTAATTAACCAGCTAGAGGGTAGGTTAGCGTTAACCAACTTATTAACCAGGTAGAGGAGGGTAGGTTAGCGTTAACCAGCTTATTAACCAGCTAGAGGAGGAGGTTAGGTTAGGGTTAACCAGCTTGTTAACCAGCTTATTAACCAGCTAGAAGAGGAGGTTAGGTTAGGGTTAACCAGCTTATTAACCAGCTAGAGGAGGAGGTTATCCTTAACCATCTTATTAACCAGCTAGAGGAGGAGGTTAGGATGAACCATTTTATTAACCAGCTAGAGGAGGAGGGTAGGTTAGGATTAACCATCTTATTAACCAGCTAGAAGAGGAGGTTAGGGTTAACCAGCTTATTAACCAGCTAGAGGAGGAGGTTAGGGTTAACCAGCTTATTAACCAGCTAGAGGAGGAGGTTAGGATTAACCAGCTTATTAACCAGCTAGAGGAGGAGGTTGGGGTTAGCCAGCTTATTAACCAGCTAGAGGAGGAGGTTAGGGTTAACCAGCTAGAGGAGGAGGGTAGGTTAGGGTTAACCATCTTATTAACCAGCTAGAGGAGGAGGGTAGTTTAGGGTTAACCAGCTAGAGGAGGAGGTTAGGGTTAACCATCTTATTAACCAGCTAGAGGAGGAGGTTAGGGTTAGCCAGCTTATTAACCAGCTAGAGGAGGAGGTTAGGGTTAACCAGCTAGAGGAGGAGGTTAGGTTAGGGTTAACCATCTTATTAACCAGCTAGAGGAGGAGGTTAGGGTTAACCAGCTTATTAACCAGCTAGAGGAGGAGGTTAGGTTAGGGTTAACCAGCTAGAGGAGGAGGTTAGGGTTAACCAGCTAGAGGAGGAGGTTAGGTTAGGGTTAACCAGCTTATTAACCAGCTAGAGGAGGAGGTTAGGTTAGGGTTAACCAGCTTATTAACCAGCTAGAGGAGGAGGGTAGGTTAGGGTTAACCAGCTTATTAACCAGCTAGAGGAGGAGGTTAGGTTAGCGTTAACCAGCTTATTAACCAGCTCGAGGAGGAGGGTAGGTTAGCGTTAACCAGCTTATTAACCAGCTAGAGGAGGAGGTTAGGATTAACCAGCTTATTAACCAGCTAGAGGAGGAGGGTAGGTTATGGTTAACCAGCTTATTAACCAGCTAGAGGAGGAGGGATCATCCCTCCACTGTCCTCAGAGGGCTGAGGAGAGCACTGGACCGTGGGCCCCAGAGCCTGTCACAGGAAATGAAGGAGATGGAAACACCCTGGATCCATACAGCCTGCACACACACACACACACACACACACACGCACACACACACACTTTACAACTAACATATACCCAACTGAACGGAAACAAACTGGCCTTTTGTTCCTCTATCAACCAACATGGCCGTGACATTTGGTTTGAAGGAGCTGCATTAGGAGGAGAGCGAGAGGGCTTTGATTTCTGCCCGGCTCAGATGGGGAGAAGAGGAATGCATATTTTAGTTCTGCTTGCGCTAGCTTCATGACATGGCAAGTGTTTAACAGCTTTCTGGGGAGGATTACTTTCCCCCTGTTGTTTTTCTGAGCTATCGATCTTTCCTTTCAGGCATTAACCCTTTTAGTACACTGAGTACAGTGCCAACATTCCCAATATTAATTGGATTTTTCCTATATTACTAGAAAGTGCAGTTTCTCAACTTCCAGGGACTGTTGGAATGTTGTAATTTGTGAGATTTTTTTTTGCATTTTTTGCTTTTTTTTTTGCTTTTTTTTTTTAGGGTTAAAAACACACAAACTATCGTTTTTCTGGTGACTAGATAGGCATAGTCTTTAGAGGGTGTGTAATTAAGCCAAGCTACTTGTGCGCTTACTCAGTTATTTATACGGTATATACATTTTAACCAGTTGATGCTCATGATATACGTTTGGGATTTTTTTTTTTTCATCTGCGTTTGGAGCGACTGGAAGCTACGCAAGAACTGATTGTCTTGACGTCTTCTGTTTAGATTCTGTATCCAGAAATATGCATCGAATGAACAGAGTAGAGGCGACATCAGAGACAATAGAACGCCGTCCGTTTCCTGGCCTGTATTTAAAGAGCAGCTCTGTGTCTGGCAGATAGGGCGGTGCTCCAGGTCTGTGAAAGCCCATCACTCACGGCGACATGGTCCTGGACCCTGGCGATAAGTGGGTTCCTCCCAGATAACCCAGACCGCTTCCATTTATAGTCCCACTGTCCCTCGCTCAACCTTGTCTTCTTCACATCCCCTCTTTCTCCTCTCCTCTCCTCGGTTTTATTTCCATGCCCTTCTCTGTTTCTGCGGCGACGACTCCGTTGTGCTGCGTCGGCCATCTTGCCTCCTGTCGAGGAGGGGTAGCCGAAGTGCTGCATGGGCAGTAATATAGAACACATTTGGCTCTAGCTAGCTACTGTAGCTAGCGAGCAGCAGAGGGACGGGTCCGCTGTGGGCCGACGCCCCCACACACAGCGGTGTGTAGTGACTCAGTAAGGGCCGCGCGAGGTTTCCACCGCTCCTCCCGTCTGCCACAGTGTGACCTGTGTCTGTACCAGCCGCCAGGAGCCTCTCGCCGAAGGTCTCCGGCTGATTTCTACCTGAAAAGAGCTTTTGAGCCCAGGTCCCCTTCACACAGGCGGTTTTCTTTGAAGGACCCCTGAGCTGCCCTCAAGTCTTCCTGAATAAATCACAATTACACGAGCACCTAGTTTAGAGGCCAGTCGGAGTAAATAACATGACGGTTGTAAACAAATCTGTGGAAAAATAAATATTATGTAACCAAACACAGACTGGTCTCCCATCTCCACCCCTAATCAACACTGTCAGGAAGACAAATATTTTAGCTGCAGTTTGTAATCATATTGATTATGTTCCTAATATGGTGTGTCTGTTATTAGATTTTAAACATGATTATTACTATATGTATTATCCACATATGAATAACCTTAAAGTAACTCAAACTATTGTCTTTAATATATCCGATGCATACCTTGTTTCTGTTAACAGTAGCCCTATCGTAGTTTGATCAATGTACCATAAGCCAGTATGTTACGACAAAACAGATACAAAGCCCTTAGAAGTTATGCACATTTCTTTATATGACTATGATTTGACTGCAGAGATATTAAATGTGGCTGTTGGAAAGATAGAGAGATACATATGTATTACGTTGGGAGTATTTCCTCACAGGCCTGGCATTCACTGAAGAGATTGAGAGAGACCTACTCTCTCCCCCTCCTCCCACACCCCTCCCTCCCTCCCTCCCTCTCTCTCTCTCTCTCTCTCTCCCACCATCTGTCTCTCTCCCTCCCTCTCTCTCTTTCTCTCCCTCCTTCTCTCTCTCTCCCTCCATATCCCTCCCCCCTCTCTCTCTCTGCCCCTCTTTCTCTCTCCCTCCATATCTCACTCTCTCCCTCCCTCTCTCTCTTTCTCTCTCCCTCTCTCTCTCTCGCTCCATATCCCTCTCACTCTCTCTCTCTCCCTCCCTCTCTCTCTCTCTCTTCCCCCCTCTTTCTGTCTCCCTCCATATCCCTCTCTCTCACTCTCCCTCCCTCTCTCTCTCTCTCTCTCTTTCTCTCTCTCACTCTCTCTCTCTCCCTCCATATCCCTCTCTCTCTCTATCTCTCCTTCTCTCTCTCTATCTCTCCTTCTCTCTCTCTCTCTCTCTCCCCATATCTGGTTTGAGTTTCATGTCTCTGGGCTCCCTGATTGCATGATAGCTTAACCATGTGGTCCGTGGTAGCCCGGGCCGGGGCCGTGTGTAATCAAAGACACATGAGCAGGCGGCGGCGTCCACTCGCTGACCTCCTGATGTCACTCATCAATTCCGAGGGGCTAATGTACGAGATCCAACAGGTCAGCAGATCCGTCTCTACCAGCCCTCCTCCATATATAAACGATTAGCGGAGAGCCTAATCTAAACCTCTTATGATAAATGTTGCCCTCCAACCACAAGTCCTTGACTGCTAATGTGGTCCAGCAACATGTTTTTTTTTTTGTGTGTCTTTTTTTCCGCTCCTCCTCCTCTGTGCGCTGCGTGTGACGCAGGGGCGCCCGGATCGCAGACCTCCGTGTGGCATACTCGGGGTGGGTAACTGGGTCCGGCGCGATGCACAAGGCTTCCCCATCCGGCCAGTTGCGGATGCGAGCGTTTCGGTTTGCAAAACGGGGGGTTGAAACGAAACGGCGTCCCCCCGCTCTGGCCCCCCCGCCAGCGAGAGATAACGGGGGCGGACATCTTTTTGAACAAGCGAAACATAAACTCATCCCAGGGTTTGGTCCGCGAGCCGCCCCCCCCCCCTCTCTCTCTTTTTGAACGGCGGCCGCGCAGACGTCAAAGAAATCCATTTCTCATTTTGAGGGATATCACTATCATCTGGCACACACACACACACACACACACACACGCCACAGATCTCCCCCCATGCCGAAGCCAGCCTCTGTCTCTTCAATGACGGCTGTGTGTTTTAAATGACCAGCCTTGTTGTTATTCTGTGTGTCTGTGTGTCAGGGAGGTTAGGAGTGAGAGGGTAGAATAGAGCTGTCTGCTGAAGGGCCTCTGATAGAAAGTGCCACTTCAATTTGAGCTGGGCCCGGGCTGGCTCTCTGTCCAGCCCCACTGCTCACATTCTCCTCTCCACCGGCTGGAAATGAATGTGAAAACTATTAACTTCAGAAGGAGTTTGGCCCTGCTGTCCGGTTCTGGCTTTTGGCTGCTGCTCTCTCTCTCTCTCTCTCTCTCTCTCTCTCGCGCGCGCGCTCTCTCTCTCTCTCTCTCGCTCTCTCTCTCTCCCCTTCATAGTTCATCTCTATTGTTCTGACAGAACTCCCACTGCTCAGTGTTTCAGAAACTTTTTGTTTTAGTTTTATTTTAACTCAACTGACACAAAGTCTTTATTTCTCCGGGCTTGACAAGTCGGTAACAGAACCGCCTCTCCGCGATCAAACCCCCCCCCCGGACAGCACGGCCTAGAAAGACAATATTATTACATTTCCACTGTCCCTCAGAATTAGACGGAGTCACATTTGAGAACAGGGCTTCCTGATTGCCCGGGCGGAGGGAAGACCATCGGACTACACCTCTCCTAATTTGGCGATGAGGGGCTTTAGCAGCTCGGGGAACTCAATCCTCTGAGCTGCTGACAGTCCGCAGACCCGCGGGTCCCCCGGCAGGCATCGAGCGCGGTCGGCAGAAAGACTACCGGCCTCTGGTTTGAGTAATCGCTGTGGTTCCAATTAGAAAGGGGATAAATTCTCTGAATAATGATCGCAACATTTTTTTTTTGTTTTTTTTTTTTGCTCGGGCCGTCCGGAGGGAAACTAAACACGCTCGCTTAAAACCTTAAACCGCTCCCTTTTCAGACGCTTTGTTTTGGTATGGCAGCGGAGGGTTCATGGGAACGGGGCGGCGAGGTTACCTGCGCCCTCACACACAGACGGCGGGGGGGAAAACTGCCCCGGCCACCAGAATGTTTTTGCAGTTAGTTGAAATATTACTAACCTTGTCAAATGTCATTTTGAATGAGAAAGCAAACATATTTTAATCAGGGTCTTAGAAGCAGGGCTTTTTAAACCGTTGACTCCGACTGAAAGGGGTCAGCTAATTGCAACGTTTGATGTCATGTTTGGTCTCGCTCCCCATTCTGATGAAGGAAAGTTTAACTCTCCCTCCAAGGTCTCCCTCTGTATGTCTCTCTCTCATTTCTCTCTCTTACTTCTCTCTCTTATGCCCTCTCTCAGGCAGATGATGAACTAGTGAGAGGTCCTAACATGCCGAACGCTGTAATCTTCCCAAAGCGTTTGCTGCCCCGTTCTGTCGGCCCTCCTCTCAACTTCAACCTCCCACCCCTGTCGCCATGTATCACCGCTGCTGAGCCCATCCCACACAACTCTGACAGCGCTGACTCTGAACTCTGGATGTGTGAGTCAGTGTGTGTGTGTGTATTTGTGTATTAATGTGTGTGTGCGTGCGTGCGTGCGTGCGTGCATGCGTGCGTGTGTGCGCGCGCACATGTCTGTACAGTATTTGTGTGTGTGTGTGTGTGTGAGAGAGTGAATGAGAGTTTGTATGCATTTCTGTCCCTCCCTTAGGGCCCAGTCCATGGTCAGTGTCCCAGGCACCTTGTGACCCCCACGCCCCACTACGCACATACACACACACACACACACACACACACACCACTCCCAGCAAGCTCTCTAAACACAGCGGCCTCTATCTCCTGCTCTCATAATTACTGTTTTAACAGCACAAGAGGAGGGAGGTCCAGTATACATAGTAAATAGTGTTTGACAAGTTGTGTTTAGAGGGATGTCGTAGCTTGTGTGTGGTTGGTACTCAGACTTCCTGTTGGCTCTGATAAGGCGTGCTGCGGAGCACGCCAAGGTGAGCGCCTCTTATCACTCACCTGTTGATGGCCGGGACCCTGTGACCGAGATCGTTGTGCAATACAGCCATCCATCATGCAGGTTTGATTTCTGCTCAGACCTGTCTCCAGGGTGTCTACACATAGCTGACTGACTGACTGACTGACTGACTGACTGACTGACTGACTGACTGACTGACTGACTGACTGACTGACTGACTGGATAAGTGACTGACTGACTGACTGACTGACTGACTGACTGACTGGATAAGTGACTGACTGACTGGCTGACTGGCTGGCTGGCTGGCTGGCTGGCTGGCTGACTGACTGACTGGATAAGTGACTGACTGACTGACTGACTGACTGACTGACTGACTGGATAAGTGACTGACTGACTGACTGACTGACTGACTGACTGACTGACTGACTGACTGACTGGCTGGCTGGCTGGCTGACTGGCTGGCCGGATAAGTGACTGACTGACTGACTGACTGACTGACTGACTGACTGACTGACTGACTGACTGACTGGTTGACTGACTGACTGACTGACTGACTGACTGACTGACTGGATAAGTGACTGACTGACTGACTGACTGACTGACTGACTGACTGACTGACTGACTGACTGGATAAGTGACTGACTGACTGACTGGTTGACTGACTGACTGACTGGATAAGTGACTGACTGACTGACTGGTTGACTGACTGACTGACTGACTGACTGACTGACTGGTTCACTGACTGACTGACTGGATAAGTGACTGACTGACTGACTGACTAACTGACTGGCTGACTGACTGACTGACTAACTGAGTGACTGACTGACTGACTGACTGACTGACTGACTGACTGACTGGATAAGTGACTGACTGACTGACTGACTGACTGACTGACTGACTGACTGACTGGCTGGCTGGCTGGCTGACTGGCTGGCCGGATAAGTGACTGACTGACTGACTGACTGACTGACTGACTGACTGACTGACTGACTGGTTGACTGACTGACTGACTGACTGACTGACTGACTGGATAAGTGACTGACTGACTGACTGACTGACTGACTGACTGACTGACTGACTGGATAAGTGACTGACTGACTGACTGGTTGACTGACTGACTGACTGGATAAGTGACTGACTGACTGACTGGTTGACTGACTGACTGACTGACTGACTGACTGACTGACTGGTTCACTGACTGACTGACTGGATAAGTGACTGACTGACTGACTGACTAACTGACTGACTGACTGACTGACTGACTAACTGAGTGACTGACTGACTGACTGACTGACTGACTGACTGACTGACTGACTGGATAAGTGACTGACTGACAGACTGACAGACTGACTGACTGACTGACTGACTGGATAAGTGACTGACTGACTAACTGACTGACTGGCTGACTGACTGACTGACTGACTGGCCGGATAAGTGACTGACTGACTGACTGAATAAGTGACTGACTGACTGACTGACTGACTGACTGACTGACTGACTGACTGGCTGGATAAGTGACTGACTGGATAAGTGACTGTGTGCTCATAGGGAGGGGGAAGAGGGGGGTTGGGGTTGGAGGAGAGAGTTGGAGGTTGGTGCGGAGTAGAGGTTATGGCGTAATTCAAGCGTTCTGTTTTAAGACAAGAAGGCAGGAGCGAATCTGTGATTAGCAGGCGACTTATGTGTCATAGGTTGGTTGGAGGCTGAGACAGCAGTGTTTGTTTAGCTGGATTTGCCAAGCACTAGACTCATCCAGCAGCTATTCATCTCAGCGATGATGGCTGGTCTATTCACTCAAAGACCTGACATAATCCTGGGAGTTTAAAAATATATTACGCACCATGGGTTTTTCTCCCAGATATGACATTCTTTATTTTTCCCCGAGTGCGTTTCTGCGCTCCAGATCTCAGGAGCTTTGGCGTGTGGGTGCCGCAGCGCGCGTTCCCCTCAGGGTTTCCACTGGGTAGATCCAGCTGATGACCCGCCGTTCCTGCTAAATAATCCCGACCAGGAACACAGTGGATCAGTGTTTGCTCCGAGCCAGGAGGCTGAGGATGGGTATTTATTGCCGCTGATGTTGTTCATGGCCAGACTTGTAACTTTTGGCTTAAAGTGCTGTATTTACCCTGGCACTGAGTTGAGGAAATCATACTTTCAAATCTGCTATGATTCATAATATTGATTTGTCATCTGGGCTATTTATTGAACTTTTTTTCCGACAACTACTGCAGATGTTTAGAACCGTCAGGGATCCTCCTGGAGAGAATGTGTTTTTAAGGCTACTTTTAGTGCTTTAAAAACGTGGAGTTTAAACGGTTTTGAAACGCCTGGATTGAGTGTCGTGCAGCGCGGTGCTAACGTTACTCCGGGGCGGAGAGCGCCATAGCGCTGCCGGTTCTGCCGAGACGGCCGCGCCGCGAGCAGGGTGGCGGTCTCACTCACTCTCCCGCGCTCCCGTCAGAGGACGGCTCAAGTAATTACACCGCGCTCTATAATCAGGACCGTGTCAGCTCGTCGCAGAGCCCCTGGATTTGTGCGGTGAGACTCTGTTAAATACGAGGGCAGCTTAAAACATTTTTATGGTTCTCTCTTCACATTACGGCTCTGTTCCCCCCGTAGCCCCTCTAAAACGTGTCACAGCCCATTACACAGATTTGGATATGCTAAATTAGCGAGGAGGGGGCTTTTTTTCTGAAGACGTAGCATTTTTTTTCCCCTTTTTCTTTTTTTTTTTTTACAGTTAGATGAGGGTTGGCGGGTTGGCATGTTGGGGTGAGGGGGGGGGGGGGGGTTGCGTGTTGGGGGGGGGGGGGGGGGGCTGGGGGGAAGAGGGGGTTTATAGGTCTTTAACTCTGGGAAGTTGCTTTGAATTTTCTCCCATTGGAAGATGATGTGTTTTTGCAATTCAAATATTTGCCGGTTCCCCTCCAGTGCGAAGCAGCCCCTTTGAAGAGGCGGGGTTCTGTCGGGGGGCCGGTGACAGCGTGAGCGCGCGGCGTGACGGCCCCCGCTCTGCGCCGCGGCATCCAACCGCATATTAAAAAAACGGCGAGGAAATCCCAAATCGAAAATGCATGCGAACGTCTGTCGCGTTTTGCATGCTGATACGTTTTAAGGATTCCTATTCAGGTGGTGCTGTGTGATCTGCTGTAGCTATGTTAATCAGACGTAGTTAAAGCGCTCGCCGGTGCCTTGATCTGCCCATAAACAAGCAGCTGCACGAGGGGGGGGCAGCCTGACTTCTGATGAAAGGCTTGCTTAATGTTTTTACGGCCTGCTGTAAGCGGGAAGATACACGTCGAGGCCGTGGGCTTTACATTGAGAGGAGGACAGAGATGATTCATGGCAGCGCCGCCACGGTAACGGTAGCATCTCTATCTGATTACGCCGCCGGTTCACCTGGAAGGCACGGGTGGACTCGGTCACACCTGGTCTGTTCAGGATTCATCAGAACCTCGTTTGTGATTCTTCCTGATGAGCCCTCAGGGCCGATGACACTATTCTGCATTTACTGTGGTTCGCTACAGATGTTTCTAGAAAACGGCAATCGCTATATCCATGTCTTCATAGCATTCAGTGAGCCACACACCAAACCCAGGACAGACTCTAAAATGAGCCTGAGGATGCCTCCTCCTCCTCCTCCTCCTCCTCCTCAAGGTAGAGAAAATATAAAATAATTAACCAAATTGTCATCTCAACGAGCAGTCCTTGCACTCCACACCCTATAATTCAACCTCCCCTCCTTCAACCTCCCCCTTCTCCTCTCTCCCCCCCCACGTCTCCTTTTTCCTCTCATTCCTTTTTTTTTTTTTTCCTAAACAGCAATTAATCTCATTTTTAGTCCAATTTCCACCCCACTCCCGGAGTCAGAGCGAATGGCCTGTTTTGTTCCTGTTTGGCTCGGTTCCTCTGCATAGTCATTAAGGGCCCAATTATTGTCACCCTTTAGTTGAAGAGTGCTCATTTTTATTGGGGAGCTGACAGTCGCCACCGTGAGTGCCGCAGTGTAATATGCATTAATTGCCCTGTAACACTGGTAATTACCAGTTCCACAGGCCTCTCGGTAAACTGTCATGCCCAGACACGACTGCTCCGAGACAGATTAGTCATTAGGGAGACCTGCCCTGTTGTCCAATGGGAGCTCACTGGGTTGGCATGAAGAAAAAAAAAAGGATTCTGGTGAACAAATAGTTGCCAAGAGCAATTTCCTATTACAACTTCCTGGTGACGGCTCCGCTTTATTTAATTTTTTTCCCCCCCCGTCCGTCGGATGGCGTTTGAGCTGTCAGCTTGGTGAGAGGTTGGGGGGGGCGGGGGCGGGGGGGGTCATCACTGATCTATAGGACAGTCCGACTGTTCCCTTTTAGATCTCGGTTCTCGCAGCCCCGCACCCCGTTAGTTCTGGGTTCTCCTCGGTTCTCAGGACCCAGATCTCAGGCAGGATGTCCTGCTTGCTCCCCCAGGAGTGGCCTCTGTGTGTGATCACCTGCCATAGACCGTCCCGGTGGTCTCCTCCTGTTAACCACAACAATTATCCCAGATTACCGTTTTACTGACTGAGCGTGGTCATTGAACGCGACCAAGGTCTATGTTTTGTTTGGGGCTATTGCTCTGGTTACGTTTCAGACCATGGCGATGTTGATGTTAAAATGCCTTGTTCAAATATTGAGGTCGCCTTGTCTTGGACCGGTGTGTTCAGCAGATAGGTTTGTTCCAAAGCCCCTGTTCTTTGGAATGCGCCCCACGTGACTGTAGGGAAGGCGGCGATAAGCGAACGCAAATAAAAGATTTAAAATCAGTTAGACGTCAAAGTCGGGAGGAGGGAGTCATGTTGACGTGGCTCGGTGATAAGATACTGTAGGGAGCAGGTCAAACACTGGCAGGTCCACGGAGAAGGTGTGGGCCAGTTTAGTCATGCTAGAGACAATATTTAGACAGGCGCTGGCCTGGTCAGCCCTGCCTCTGTTGTCTGGGCCCACTCCTCTCTGGGCTCTCCCGCCTTTCACTGGACCTTTTTGTCATTACTCATTTACTTCAGTAAAGAAAGGAACAGAGTGTGGAGAGCAGAGAAAAGCCTATCCCACACACACACGTGTGCACACACGCAAGTACACACGTATACACACACACACACACACACACCCTCTCTCTCACACACACACACAAACCCTGCTTTTGTTTTATCTCCCTCATAGCACCTGCTCCGGGCAATCTGCTCCCACTCGTCTTAAATGAATTTTGTCACGGGCCTTCAGCCTCTCAGCTATGGACTAATGAAAGGAGATGGTACCATTTGAACTGACCAGGTAGCAGCCAGCCGAACACAGCTGAGCAGGGGAGGACACACACACACACACACACACACACACACACACCACTGTGGAACAAAAGACAAGCCAACCCAACCGTCCGATTGCTGATATACCCATTACGCTTCTCATTAACACCCCCAGACCTGTGCGTGTGTGTGTGTGTGTGTGTGTGTGTATCTGTTTGTGTTGGTTGAGCACTTATCGAATTGTTTATGACAGGCCTAATTGGGCTAATGGAACACATTAAGATTACCTGTCAGCTGTGTGTGTCCACGCTCCCTGTCCGCCTGACGACCGGTGACAAGCGAGGGACACCGCGGCGTCCGTCACGCCGGCGCCTCCCTCCCCAGGGCCCCGGCAGGAGGGCAGCGGGGGCGGCACTAATTTTGACGTCAGTTAGAGAGAGGGTCACAGCCTTCGCCGGGCGTAATGGCCGGTTAGGGGGAGGGGGCGGGGCCTCGCCAGGCGTAGCGGCCTGTCGGGGAGAGGGACAGCCTTCGCCGCGTGCGCCGGACTTACGCTTCGCTCCGCGTGGTGTTTTTGTCACGTCGCTCGTTCGTTCGAGCCGCGTTGAGGGGATCGCCCAGGGTGGGATTCGAAGCGATGTTTCTCTGAGCTCGGACGTTTTGCGAGACGCCGCTCTATCCCGCTGCGCCACCGAGAAGCTAGCTGTTCAACAACGCAACCGGATGGTATTTATACTGAGGGAGTGAGTTCCACTACTCGACGACTTCTCTTCTCTGGCCTCCTCGTTTCACATGCATAGCGCTCAGTTAGATATTACATTACAGTCATTTAGCTGACTCTTTTATACAAAGCGACTTACAATAATTGCATTTAAAGTAGGAAAAGTCAGTGTACTACTACTCGCCAGAACTCACAAGTGCATCTCCTTTCTAATAATCTAGTGCTGAAGGCAAAGTGAAGAATAGCAAATGAAAAATACAATAGGCTCTTATGGGAGGATCCTGATAGCACTTCTGTTAGAGTTCGAGAGGGGGACTCATCCTTCACCATTTGTAGCGGCCAGTTAGAGAGAGAGAGAGAGAGAGAGAGAGTGAGTGTGTGTGGAGGGCCTTGGGCGATAGCCTTGGCTAATGGAGTGTCCTCCGGCTCCTTGGCAGAGTGATGGGGCAGTCCGAGGGGTGAGGAGAGAGGAGCTGCAGCCTCTCCCAGTGTTTAGAGACGAGAGAGGGAGACGGTCGGGGGAGTGGCCTGGACAGAGAGAGGAGGAGTGTTGCTTTCCCTCTGTGGGATTCTGTGTGTGTGTGTGTGTGTGTGGGGGGGGGGGGGGGATAAAGTCTGACCACCCACATTACGAGATAAGGAGACTGTTACACCAACAACTACGGAAATAAAAAAGTGTACGAAGCCCATTGACTCTGGGTTTAGAGTGATAGTTCTTAACAACAATTATTAAGAAATGATCAATCAAGCATGTCCTTTCTGACCACCATGATTAGGATCATAGTCTGCTGCTAGATTTCACTACCCCCTCTCCTCCTCCCCCTATCCCCTCTCCTCCTCCTGCTCTTCTCCTCCTCCTCTCTTCTCCCCCCTCTCCTCCTCCTCCTCTCATCCTCCTCTCATCCTCCTCCTTTCCCCTTCTTCCTTCTCACCTCACCTCTCCTCCTCTCCTCTTTCTCCTCCTCTCCTCTTCCTCTCCTCTTTCTCTCCTCCTCTCCTCTTTCTCCTCCTCTCCTCCTCCTCTCCTCAGTGTCATTTCCAGACAGACAGATCAGTGCTGTCATCCCAGGAGATCCCTCAGTTTGTGTTATCTTTTCCAAATGGGGTTAAACTGTCAGGTTGACAGCTCAGGCCACGCCCCCTCCTCCCTGTCCTCCTTCATCCCCAAACAAGTCAAATCAATACCAGACTGCCAGAGGTCCACTGTTTGGTGTGACCCCTGGATACCCCCCCTCCACCCCTCTCGCTCTCTCTATTTCTCTCTCTCTACCTCTCCCTCCCTCTCTCTCTCTCCCTCCCTCTCTCTCTCTAGCTCTCTCTTCCTCTCTCTCTTCTTTCTCTCTCTCTCACCCTCTCCTCTCTCTCGCACTCACACTCCCTCTCTTTCTCTCTCTCTCTCTGTCTTTCATTACATAGAGCTCAGTATTTAACTTTCAGCCTGATCCCTCACCTAATTAGTTTCGCCGGGTCCCCATGTCCACCCCCCTGTCTCTCTCTCTCTCGCTCTCTCTCTCTCTCTCTCTCTCTCTCTCTCTCTCGCTCTCTCTCTCTCTCTCTGACTCCTTGGCCCTTTTAAGGGACAGTGACGGCTGGGAATAATAAAAGGGAAAATCCCAGCACACACACACACACACACACACACACACACACACACACACACACACACACACACACACACAGAAGCCCCCTGGAGTAGCTTGAGTGGAGATCTTTGTTTTGTTTTCTTAGCAAATTTTTTAAAACGACAATGAAATTTGATTTGCACCCCAGATCTTTAGAGCAAACAGAGTCGGTGTCCCGTGTAGTCCGGCTGATGGAGCTGTGTGTCTGGCCTGCCCCAGGCCCCTGGCCTCCGGGCCCCTGGCCCCCCGCTCTGTCTACAAGGCCAGGGGCCTTCTGGGAGGCTTCCCCATCACCTCTGGACTGCCCAGGGCTAACACTTGTAGAATGGCATAAACATCCATGTATTTAACTTAAGCTGGTTGTTCATGGCTTTCTCGTTGGCGTGATGTGCTCGACTCTCAGTTTCGGTAAATAATTTATTTGGCCAAGCCACAGATATCAGAGCAGTTCCTGTGGCTTTCCTGCTGGAGGCTGTGTGTGCGTGTGTGTGTGTGTGTGTGCGTGTGTGTGTGCACGTGTGTGTTCCTGTCTGAGTGCCACCCACAT
This sequence comes from Borostomias antarcticus, assembly GCF_949987555.1. Taxonomy (NCBI): domain Eukaryota; kingdom Metazoa; phylum Chordata; class Actinopteri; order Stomiiformes; family Stomiidae; genus Borostomias; species Borostomias antarcticus. The sequence continues at coordinate 6,184,044 of NC_140249.1, forward strand.
GTCCAGGTGCAGTCAGCGCGCCGGTCAGTTGGCCTGACCGCTGACAAGCCCCAACGACATGGCGCCCCCGCCCCCCCACCCCTTCCCCCCGGGGGTTAAAATTACCCCCAGGAATGTAAACAGACTGCCGACTAAGCACACCGCAACACTCTCTGGGTCCGTCTCTGAATGTCCTCCCCGACCGGAGACGGTTCCACGTGGGAACCAGAGATGGGGCCTGGTGCTCAGCATGGCGACTACAGGACGCCTCCCCCGTATTTAGAAATGGCGGAGAGAAAGTCTGTTCCTGTCTCAACGCTCTGGAGTGTACGAAAAAAAAAGAAAAAAAGAAAGTATTTTCCATTTTCTGTGCTTTGTTCTCTAGCGGCCTCCCAAACTCTAACCCCTAGCACCAACCCACCAGCTCCTAGCCCAAACTCTAACCCCTAGCACCAACCCACCAGCTCCTAGCCCAAACTCTAACCCCTAGCACCAACCCACCAGCTCCTAGCCCAAACTCTAACCCCTAGCACCAACCCACCAGCTCCTAGCCCAAACTCTAACCCCTAGCACCAACCCACTAGCTCCTAGCCCAAACTCTAACCCCTAGCACCAACCCACCAGCTCCTAGCCCAAACTCTAACCCCTAGCACCAACCCACCAGCTCCTAGCCCAAACTCTAACCCCTAGCACCAACCCACCAGCTCCTAGCCCAAACTCTAACCCCTAGCACCAACCCACCAGCTCCTAGCCCAAACTCTAACCCCTAGCACCAACCCATCAGCTCCTAGCCCAAACTCTAACCCCTAGCACCAACCCACCAGCTCCTAGCCCAAACACTAACCCCTAGCACCAACCCACCAGCTCCTAACCCAAACTCTAACCCCTAGCACCAACCCACCAGCTCCTAGCCCAAACTCTAACCCCTAGCACCAACCCACCAGCTCCTAGCCCAAACTCTAACCCCTAGCACCAACCCACCAGCTCCTAGCCCAAACTCTAACCCCTAGCACCAACCCATCAGCTCCTAGCCCAAACTCTAACCCCTAGCACCAACCCACCAGCTCCTAGCCCAAACTCTAACCCCTAGCACCAACCCACCAGCTCCTAGCCCAAACTCTAAACCCTAGTACCAACCCACCAGCTCCTAGCCCAAACTCTAACCCCTAGCACTAACCCACCAGCTCCTACCTCCGGCTGGGAGGCAGCACAGGTCTTGGAGGAGAAGTTCAGATAGCCGGGCGTTGACATGTTGATTTAGTGGTGGTAACACGACTGCACACCTCCAGAGGTGCTGACTTGGACGAAAGCCAGACCGTTTCTCTCACAGGGAGACTTCTGAGGCTGGGGTCTAATTTTGGGGCTGCCTCCTCTGGGAGGTTGGGGCCAGGGGAGGCTGAGGTCTGGAGGAGGCTGAGGTCTGGGGGAGGCTTAGTCCAGGAGGAGGCTGAGGCTTGGAGGAGGCTGAGGTCTGGAGGAGGCTGTGGTCTGGGGGTGCTAGGGGTCTGGAGGAGGCTGAGGTCTGGAGGAGGCTGAGGTCTGGAGGAGGCTGAGGTCTGGGGGAGGCTGAGGTCTTGAGGAGGCTGAGGTCTGGAGGAGGCTGAGGTCTGGGGGAGGCTGAGGTCTGGAGGAGGCTGAGGTCTGGGGGTGCTAGGGGTCTGGGGGTGCTAGGGGTCTGGGGGAGGATGAGGTCTGGAGGAGGCTGAGGTCTGGAGGAGGCTGAGGTCTGGGGGTGCTAGGGGTCTGGGGGTGCTAGGGGTCTGGGGGAGGATGAGGTCTGGAGGAGGCTGAGGTCTGGAGGAGGCTGAGGTCTGGGGGAGTCTGAGGTCTGGAGGAGGCTGAGGTCTGGGGGAGGCTGAGGTCTGGGGGAGGCTGAGGTCTGGGGGAGGCTGAGGCCTGCCCTCATTCAGGGGGAAGAGGGGGATTAGATATGAGGAGAGAAGAGGGGATGGGAGAGGAGGAGGGGAGAGGAGGAGGGGAGAGGAGGAGAGAGGAGGGGAGAGGCAGAAAGCAAGATCCATTCCATGTGTGTGATTTGTCCAGAGTTCCTAAACTGGTTCGGTCCTATCAACAGCAAGAGGTCAGGTCAAGCCCTCTGTGACCATGAAAGTAGCTGTGTGTGTGTGTGCGTGTGCGTGCGTGCGTGAAAGAGTGTGTGTGTGCTTCAATGTGTGTGTGTATGGGGGGCGCGAGTGTGCGTGTGATGTTTATCTCCACAGATTTGTGGGATGTGGAACACACACATGCAAATGTACACACAATCACATGATCTCACTCTATCCCCAGATACTTTCATACACTCATATATACACTCCTAGTATACACACACATACACACACACACACACACATCAACGCTGAGGCGCCTGGTCCGGCCTAGCCTGGCCAGCTAGGGTTACAGTCCACACTGTTGTTGATTAGGACCCTGGCTGTACAGAGGTCCCATCCCAAATTGAAAACACTCCAGGCAGTACGATGACGAGGGGCAAGAGACACAAAATGGCCGCTCCGTTCGGCCCGGCTCTGACTGGCTCTCCCCAGAGACAGGTGGTAATTATCGTCCGGGGCTGCGGGGAGTTCACAATAACAGGTTAAAGGAGCGCGTATCCCCCTGACACTGTCCTCCACGCCGGCTACCCCCCCCCTCCCCTCCTCCCCTCTGTTCCCCACCTCCACAGGGGACTTCCTGTCTGGAGACATGGGGAGTCATGAAAGTGGGGGGGGGACGGCGGGGGGCATCTCCAAATTAGCACCAGGACCACTGTTTGGGTTGTGGGGATGAACAGGGGACCCCTGTGAAAACAAGCACATCAGAGGCTGACTGGGTTGTCGGTTTGCTCTGCTGCTCTCCCGGGTTACTCTCGCTCGCACGTACATGTACAAAGCACCCTGATATTACACATATTTATCATCCTTTTGATTATTTTATTTAATTAAAAAAAAAAATAAGTCGCACTGAAACGGACGTTTGAGATCATCTAACTTCCTTAGTTTGACGTATTTCCGATGCAAACAAGCTATGAGGGTGGGACATTATGTTTAGAGGAATTTGATTGGAACATTGACAAGTGGACGGGTTTTAAGAACTCTAGACAGATTCGATAGAAGGATAGCGTTGATTGAGGGGGTGGGTGGATATCGTGAGATTATTGGCCTAAAATCTAAGGTACCTGTTGCTGCCGTCATTGCACGTGACCTACCGTTTTCCAGGAAATAAGAAATTATATTCTTTGATATAAGATTACAACAAAAGTAGAATATTGTATTTTTTTGGCCTACATCGTTGAATAGGTGAACACTATGACCAGTTATGTGAACCAAAATGGGACAGAATGCTTTTTTAATTTCAGTCCTTTAAGTGTGGTCCATATCTTTTGATCCCGCTCTGCGAAGCCCTGTCCTGCTGGCCGGGAGGGTTAGGGTTAGGGTTAGGGTCGGCCGGGTCAACCTGAGGTCAGCGTGATAGGGTGTGACCTATCTCCTCCTAACGAAGACCCACTCAGAGACGGATGGAGAGGCTGGCGGAGAGCTCCAATCAGGCTGACGCAGAACAGATCTCCGATGGGAGGGATCTCCTGAACCCTGGTCACCTGACACTTGATCCAGCCAGGGACTGAGAGAGAGAGAGAGAGAGAGAGAGAGGGGGGTGGAGAGAGAGAGAGAGAGAGAGAGAGAGAGAGAGATTGGGACAGAGGGGGGTGTTTTGTGTCTGCTGTGTCTGTGCGGGGTGATGAGAGGTCCGGTATGACACCGTGTCTCCAGGCCCTGGTAGGGATGGGTGGAAACAGTGAACAGGCCGGAACCAGGACCAGGACCAGGACCAGACCCAAGCTTGTTTGGTTTTGCTCCACATCCAAAACAAACCGGTGTGCGTCAAAGCATGTCCGACCGTGACAGGGCAGATCTGAGGCTCTGAGACCGACGCACGCATGCACGCACACACACACACACACATACACACACACACACACACACACACATTACATCTGTGCCTTTTTCATAGCAGAGCCCACTAATTTTCCCCGTAAACGTGTCCAGCTGCTGCAGAGGTTCTATAGGAGACTGGTAGAGTGATACCAGTAGAGGTACTATAGGAGACTGGTAGAGTGATACCAGTAGAGGTACTATAGGAGACTGGTAGAGTGATACCAGTAGAGGTACTATAGGAGACTGGTAGAGTGATACCAGTAGAGGTACTATAGGAGACTGGTAGAGTGATACCAGTAGAGGTACTATAGGAGACTGGTAGAGTGATACCAGTAGAGGTACTATAGGAGACTGGTAGAGTGATACCAGTAGAGGTACTATAGGAGACTGGTAGAGTGATACCAGTAGAGGTACTATAGGAGACTGGTAGAGTGATACCAGTAGAGGTACTATAGGAGACTGGTAGAGAGATACCAGTAGAGGTACTAGATACAAGTGGGTTAGATGGATGGATGGAGGTATGGATGGATGGAGAGATGGATGGATGGAGAGATGGATGGATGGAGAGATGATGAGATGGATGGATGGAGAGATGGATGGATGGAGAGATAGATGGATGGAGGTATGAATGGATGGAGAGATGGATGGAGGGATGGATGGATAGATGGATGGAGGTATGGATGGATTGAGAGATGGAGGGATGGATGGAGGGATGGAGGGATGGATGGATGGAGGGAGGGAGGGAGGGAGGGAGGGAGGGAGGGAGGGATGGATGGAGGGATGGAGGGATGGAGGGATGGATGGATGGAGGGATGGATGGAGAGATGGATGGATGGAGGGATGGATGGATGGATGGGGGGATGGATGGATGGAGGGATGGATGGATGGATGGATGGAGGGATGGATGGAGAGATGGATGGAGGGATGGAGGGATGGAGGGATGGATGGATGGATGGATGGATAGATGGATGGAGGTATGGATGGATGGAGAGATGGATGGATGGAGGGATGGATGGATGGATGGATGGATGGAGGGATGGATGGATGGAGGGATGGATGTTAAAGGAGGAGGAGAGGAATTGTAGTGGTATTGGTGTTATTAACCATGGCGGAGGGCGGCTGAGTCCTGATCACCTTGGGATATGCACGGTGATGGGCTCTACTGTACCACCCTCTCCCAGACCACATGGGACCATATAGCCTTCTGTGTGTGTGTGTGTTTTGTGTGCGTGTGTGTTTTGTGTGCGTTTCCTGTGTGTGTGTGTGTGTGTGTGTGTGTGTGTGTGTGTGTGTATGCGTGTGCTTGTTTGTGTGTGCGTGTGTGTTTCCTAGTTGTGTGTGTTTGTGTCTGTGTGTGTTTCCAGCACATGATGGATATTATGTCCTCAGGTCCATATCGGCAGGCGTGCAGGCCTTGAGGCACACACACATACACACACACACACACACACACACATATCACCCTGTTCAAGCCCTATAAATAAACACCTATTAATCAGTCGCCTACAGCAAGGACTGACCATGTCTGTGACAGCAAGGACCTGGCCATCTTTTTCTACCACTCATACACACACACGCACACACACACAAACACAAGGTTGACATACTCTCTCTCCCACCCCCTCTCTTTCTTTCTCTCTACCTCTCAACCATTCCCCCTCTCTCGCCCTCAGAGAAGTTGAACAGGTTCCAGACCTGTATTTCAGGAGAAAGAGAGAGAGAGAGAGAGGGAGAGAGAGAAGAGTAGAGTCCCTCAGTCTTAGCCAACGTTTGGCAGCGCTTTAACCAGTTTACCTTGCGACCTGACGTATCACCGCGCAGACAAAGACTTCTTTGTGGAGAAACGTCAACCCTGCAGGGTTCACCTTCATCCAGCAGCTCAGGTCTGAATCACAGCCAGCTCAATTGTTCTAATGGGCTTTCCGCCGAACCGGAGTGCGCTAAAGCGTAATTTCGTCTAGATCCTGTTCATAATTCATACGTCATGAAATGTAGTTTGGCAGAAATGCTTTTTTCCTCTGGTTTTGCAAAAGCCCTTTCTCACCAACCTTGACTCGTCATGTTGACCCGTATCAGTGTTGTCTCATACAATGTTGAACAGTCAGCTTTCTGCTGCTCCTCCCACTTCAGGTCACAGCTCAGAGAACGAGTAATGGAGCTACAGCCTACTATCCAAGGCTGATTTGGGTGTTTACGTTTGTGTGTGTCTCTATCTGCGTTTCTGTGTGTGTGTGTGTGCGTGCGTGTGTGTGTGTATGTGTGACTACTGTGTGTATGTGTATGTGTGTGTGTGTGTATGTGTGTGTTGAGGCGGCAGCGGTAGCAGCAGTCTACTCGTCCATCTAGGCGTGCTGCTTGCTCCTGAACGCCACACTCTCATTAAAGCTCCGCCGGAGGCCGCGCCGCACCTGCTCCGGGAGAGAGACCGCCACCCGCTCGGAGAGAGACCGCCACCTGCTCGTTAGCGCTAACGACTGGCAGCCGCAGTCCCCGCCCAACGGCCCCCACTCACCGAAATTAGCTACTTTCATAAACAATTTCACAAGCTTGTTACACACTTAGCTGTTTTATTGGAAGATGGCTGGCTTTCTCGGAGAGTGCTGTGTGATACACACCCACCAGGGCTAACAGCAGCCAGGCCCGCGTACCAACACTATTACCATGTACCAACGCTATTACCATGTACCAACGCTATTACCATGTACCAACACTATTACCATGTACCAACGCTATTACCATGTACTAACACTATTAGCATGTACCAACACTATTACCATGTACCAACGCTATTACCATGTACTAACACTATTACCATGTACTAACACTATTACCATGTACCAACGCTATTACCATGTACCAACGCTATTACCATGTACCAACACTATTACCATGTACTAACACTATTAGCATGTACCAACACTATTACCATGTACCAACGCTATTACCATGTACCAACGCTATTACCATGTACTAACACTATTACCATGTACCAACGCTATTACCATGTACTAACACTATTAGCATGTACTAACACTATTACCATGTACTAACACTATTACCATGTACCAACGCTATCACCATGTACTAACGCCATTACCATGTATTAACACTATCACCATGTACCAACGCTATCACCATGTACCAACGCTATCACCATGTACCAACGCTATTACCATGTACTAACACTATTAACATGTACTAACGCTATTACCAAGTACTAACACTATTACCATGTACAGTACTAACACTATTACCATGTACTAACATTAGTACCACGTATTAACACTATTATGTTATAACACTATTATCATGTACTAACACTATTACCATGTACCAATGCTATTACCATGTACTAACACTATTACCAAGTACTAACACTATTACCATGTACTAACACTATTATCATGTAATAACACTATTATCATGTAATAACACTATTATCATGTAATAACACTATTACCATGTACTAACATTAGTACCACGTATTAACACTATTATCATGTAATAACACTATTATCATGTAATAACACTATTATCATGTAATAACACTATTACCATGTACTAACATTATTACCACGTACTAACACTATTATCATGCAATAACACTATTACCATGTATTAACACTTACCAAGCCAGCCTCCAAAACCACCTCTATAACACTATGACCAAGCCAGCCTCCAGCCTCTAAAACCACCTCTACAACACTGACCAATCCAGCCTCTAAAACCATCTCTACAACACTGACCAATCCAGCCTCTAAAACCACCTCTACAACACTGACCAATCCAGCCTCTAAAACCACCTCTACAACACTGACCAATCCAGCCTCTAAAACCACCTCTACAACACTGACCAATCCAGCCTCTAAAACCACCTCTACAACACTGACCAATCCAGCCTCTAAAACCACCTCTACAACACTGACCAGTCCAGCCTCTAAAACCACCTCTACAACACTGACCAATCCAGCCTCTAAAACCACCTCTACAACACTGACCAATCCAGCCTCTAAAACCACCTCTACAACACTATGACCAAGCCAGCCTCTAAAAGCACCTCTATCATTCCTCCAGACAGAGGAGCGCAGGCCTTCGGTGTGACCCACACCCAGAGGGGAGACCGAGCGCAGTATGTCAACGCTGCCCGGTGCTTGGACCCCGACGTTGAGGGTATCCATTTCCTGCAACAGCCATAAGCCTTGACCCCCCCTGACGTGTCTCGGCCTCGTCCTCCCCGTGGTACGCGGGCGTGTTGTTCCTGCTCTCCCTGCTCTGTGGTTTCTACCTCAAGGTCCCCGCGGGGGTGCAGACATGTATTCATTGGTCGGGGAGGGGATTCAGGTCCCATTTATTTCCTAGCGGGCGCGGCGGCGAGGCCTTGGTGGCTCCGGTCCTCTCTGTGTTTATAATTCTGCTTGTTTCAGTTTGTGCCTGGCCTCCCCCCTGACAAGCCCAGCACATGATGTATGGTACACTGCTGTCTTATCTGGTGATGTACAGTTTTAACCTTTTCAGAAGGTCGCCCCCCCCCCACCCCCCCTCCCCCCCGTGGCAGGGAACGCACGGCGCAGTCCGGCCCAACGAACGAGGAACAGAACCCCCTTTTTCCAAAGTCATCTAATGTAAATGTTTAGGTTTTGTTTCCATAACATTTCCATATTAAGAGCTGCTAGGTAGTTGTGACGGGGGACTGAGAGAGGAAGAAGGGGGGATGATCACGGCGTGTGCATGTGTGTGTGTGTGTGTGCGTGCGTGTGTGCGTGCCTGGTGTGTGTGACTTTGGGTTGAACTTCAGTGTGCATCTGTATGCTTTCTCCAGGGCGTTGGTCCGTTGGCTCCCAGGTACAGCTCACTGTAAATCACACTGTAGAACAGGGAATGCAGGATCATGTACTACGGGGTGTGTGTGTGTGCGTGTGCGTGCGTGCGTGTTTAGGGCCTACATGTGAGTACATTTGTATGTATGGGTGTGTACATGTGAACCATGTGATCATCTAGGCTAGTTAAACAGAGGTGACACATGCACTTCCTCTAGGCTTGCTGAAGAGTGTGTGTGTGTGTGTGTGTGTGTGTGCGCACGCGCCCCAGATCTAGTTATTACGCTGTCAGAAAGCCTTGTCACGGTTCAAAGGTCAACCAGTGCATTATTTATAACCGGGGTGTGAAGTCTTGGCCACCCTCAACATCACCTACTCTACCACCTGGACCAGTGTTAGTGTGACGAGGACCAGTGTTAGTTTGACTAGGACTGGTGTTAGTGTGACTGGGACCAGTGTTAGATTGACTAGGACTGGTGTTAGTGTGACTGGGACCAGTGTTAGATTGACTAGGACTCATGTAGTGTTAGTTTGACTAGGATCAGTGTTAGTTTGACTAGGACTGGTGTTAGTGTGACAGGGACCAGTGTTAGGGTGACTAGGACTGGTGTTAGTGTGACAGGGACCGGTCTTAGTGTGACAGGGACCAGTGTTAGTTTGCTTGGGACCAGTGTTAGGGTGACTAGGACTGGTGTTAGTGGGACAGGGACCAGTGTAGTGTTAGTTTGACTAGGACCAGCTTTAGTGTGACTAGGACCAGTGTTAATGTGACTGGGACCAGTGTTGGTGTGGCTAGGACCAGTATAGTGTTAGTGTGACTAGGACCGGTGTTAGGGTGACTGGGACCGGTGTTAATGTGACTTTGTGTGGTTGTTTCTAACAGGGAGTGATTTATGGTTGTGTGGGGCTCATGAACTGTTCCCTGCTTTCCTGAAGGCAACTTCCTGTCCCAGTATTCAGAGAGGCTAGCGTCACCAACCCTGGGAGAAGACTGCATGTCTAGGACCACACCAGACCAGGGTTAGGGTCGGGGTTAGTCACAGGAGAAGACTGCATGTCTAGGACCACACCAGACCAGGGTTAGGGTCGGGGTTAGTCACAGGAGAAGACTGCATGTCTAGGACCACACCAGACCAGGGTTAGGGTCGGGGTTAGTCATAGGAGAAGACTGCATGTCTAGGACCACACCAGACCAGGGTTAGGGTCGGGGTTAGTCACAGGAGAAGACTGCATGTCTAGGACCACACCAGACCAGGGTTAGGGTCGGGGTTAGTCACAGGAGAAGACGGCCAAGCCTGGGACCGGTCCAGACCCATGTTCGCTGCTCAGTTTTATTGTTGTTTTGTGTGTGGGGGGAGGGCGGGCTGCTCTCCTGGCTCAGAGTTCAACTGTGACATGACTTTATGCACGGTGGCTAGAGTTCAAAGCCCGGGTCGGCCTGTTCCCGGGGTGGGCGGAGCCTGCCGGAGGGGCTTCCGGGGGTGGTGGAGAGCCAGGGAGATGATTTATCACACATCAGCAGAGGCAGTGAAACAACGTAGACGAGTAGCCCTGGCAGAGCCCCCCCCCTCTATTTTAATTGCTGCTGCGCCTCTTCAATGGGCCCTCAGATATACATGATGGGACCTATAAAACACAAGATCTGCAAAGAAGAAGGGGGGGGGTGCTGGAGAGGAGAAAGAACACATTTAAATATTGTCTGAACTTGACTTCTGCGCTCAGCTCAGCTGTTATTTATGGGGTGCTTGGGGAAGTGCAGAGCCCTCCGAGTGAGAGAGGCTACGACTGGAACAGCTGGACATAAAGACAGAATCCTCTGGACTGGAGAGTCTAGCTCTACCCCCCCCCCCCCCCCAGGTTTTGGACAGTTTTGGGGAGTCTAGCCCCAGACCAGACAGTGTTGGGGAGTCTAGCCCTAACCCCATAACCAGACAGTGTTGGGGAGTCTAGCCCTAACCCCATAACCAGACAGTGTTGGGGAGTCTAGTCCTAACCCCATAACCAGACAGTGTTGGGGAGTCTAGCCCTAACCCCATAACCAGACAGTGTTGGGGAGTCTAGCCCTAACCCCATAACCAGACAGTGTTGGGGAGTCTAGCCCTAACCCCATAACCAGACAGTGTTGGGGAGTCTAGTCCTAACCCCATAACCAGACAGTGTTGGGGAGTCTAGCCCCAGACCAGACAGTGTTGGGGAGTCTAGTCCTAACCCCATAACCAGACAGTGTTGGGGAGTCTAGCCCCAGACCAGACAGTGTTGGGGAGTCTAGCCCTAACCCCATAACCAGACAGTGTTGGGGAGTCTAGCCCTAACCCCATAACCAGACAGTGTTGGGGAGTCTAGCCCTAACCCCATAACCAGACAGTGTTGGGGAGTCTAGCCCTAACCCCATAACCAGACAGTGTTGGGGAGTCTAGCCCTATCCCCATGTCTAGACCAGACCAGACAGGCTGTGTTCCTCTTACTCAGTACTGGGTTGACCTCTGTCTGTGTTCACCTCTCTCTTGCACTGCTCACATCATGGACACAGATGTCCATGATACTGATCCATGATCGGATGGGATGAACAGATGAGGATGATGCTGCTAGACGACAGATAGTAAATGACTGGAATGAGGAACTGATTAGTGCTGATAAGATACTGCAAGGACAAGCGATGACAAGGACTCCAATGTAGCTGTACCCGTACTTGTACACATGGCAAAATAAACGTTCTATTCTGTGTTGACCTCTGTGTTGACGTCTCTGTGTTGATCTCTCTCTGCGGTGATCTCTCTGGTGATTTATCTGTGGTGGCCTCTCTCTCTCTCTCTCTCTCTCTCTCTCTCTCTCTCTCTCTCTCTCTCTGTGGCAGAGCCGGCCTTAACCATCTGGGGGCCCGTTTCAAGAGCAATTATAAGAAGAAAAAAATGTATAAAATAAAAGACCCATATTCAATGACCATTGACCCATATTCACAACAGTGATTTATTTTAATGGCATGCTTTGTTATTACTAATTTAGTTCAAACGAATTATTTGAACTGTAATTCAGATCACATGATGTTTTTGATGTTTGAAATGTGTTTATTCAACTTCGCAAGTCACCAGGCCATTGGCTGCACGCATTGACAAGTGTATGCGGCCGATCGAAATAAAAATAGATATTCAAAATACTCAAACGAATTATTGAACTAGACCTGTTGGATCTACTGTAAAAAGCAAAACAACAAAAAAATATGTTTTAACCTTATAGATTGTGTTCAATTTAGTATATATACTGTAAAATTCTAAAAAAGAATAAATTGTGCTCAATTTAGACTGTTTTCTTTGCTTATAGACTAGTCCGACTATTTCCGACAATTTTCTAGTTCATATTTTTGACACCGTCAGTCATGTTCTTAGTGAGAGGAAAGGGGTGACTATCGAATTATAGTCGGGGGCCCTAGCGAGGGCGGGGCCCGTTTCAGTTGAAACGGGTGAAACATAGCAAAGGCCGTCTATACTCTGGTGACCTCTATCCGTGCTGACCTCCCCGGGCGTGTGCGTGTTGCGCAGGTCTGCGACGAGGCGTTCCTCGCCTGGTCTTTGTTTTGTCTGTGATGCTGGTTATTCCAGAGCCATTGTGATGTGATCCGGTGTGGCAGAGAGATCTTATCACTGCAGCGACACACGCGGTTTGATTCACAACCGGTTTCCTGGACGGAGATCAAAGAGAACAACTTAGCCAGCGTGTTTTTCTGTATACTGTATCTACCTCTTCTCTCTCTCCCTCTCTCTCTCTCTCTCTGTTTATCTCCTTTGATCTCTTTCTATATTTTTTTTGCAGAGTGTTTCTCTGTCATTCTCTGATCCAGTGTAAACGTTTGTCTAGGATATGGACGCACGCCTGACAGCAGTTTGTCATAATGTCACGGTTGACGAATGCCTTTGTTTGACGGAACACGTTGGACAGGTGTTTGACGGGGTCTCGTCTGTGTGTGTGTGTGTGTGTGTGTGTGTCCTGCGCAGGTTCGGCCCGGGCCTGGTCATCTACTGGTACGGCTTCATAGAGGAGCTGGACTGCCAGCGGGACAGGGGCATCCTGCTCAAAGACTGCTTCCCCACCGACATCGTCGCCCTGGGCAACGGGACAGGACAGGAGTGATGGACTAACAGGGGGAGGGGGGGGGGGGGGGGTTGATGGACTAAGTCTGGTCTGGGCCGAGGGAGGGGGGGGTGTAAGGAAGGGACAGGGTAATGGAGGGGGTGTGAGAAGTGGGAAGGAGAGGAAGAAGGAGGGGGAGGTGGGGGAGGAGAAGGGGGGAGGAGAGGAAGAGGGAGGGGGAGGTGGGGGAGGAGAAGGGGGGAGGAGAGGAAGGCTAACAGCAGTGTGGAGGTGGATACGTGGCTCCGGAAGCAATTTAGCTTTCCTGCTGCGCGAGACTACTGGCAAACATCTGCCCTGAACTCTGCATGAACTCTCTCTACCTCTCTCTCTCTCCCTTCCTCTCTCTCTCTCTCGCCCCCAGCCCCTCCCCCCTCTCTCAGCTGCTAGCCCAGGGGTCAGTCTCGTAGCTCTGTGTCGGGTCCTTCTCCTGGTCAGACTCTAGCCCGGGTGCGGTCCCAGGTCCCAGGGAAAGGACGGCGAGGGTTAGAGACGGGGCAGGGCAGGACACGGCCCTGCTTATCAGCCCCTGACCCTGCCTGCGCCTCGTCACCCCGCTCCGAGGGCCAGATAAGGTGGGAGGTGTTAGGGGTAGAGGGGTGCGGTTTCCATATCTGTCCTACGTCACTCACTGCCCCCTCAGTCCGGGGGGTGGGGGGGGCACGCCTTTCTCTGACCTCCCCCGGTCGAGCCGTGTTCCTGGGATGGACCTTGTTTGGGTTAGAAACTAGGATCACGTCCGCATGTTATGACAGCTCAGTATGAGGAATATGTCTGACCTGGCCGAGCGGTCGGCACACGGCTCGTATCATTTTTCATATGATGCTGATTGTGAACGCTACTTAAGTTTCATTTCTGTGTTGTTAGTTATGCAGTACTTGTTATTATGTAATAAAGATGGATTTCCAAATGTGTACCGACTCCTTGTCCTCACAGCACGCAGAGCACACACACACACTCGCACACACACACTGACAATATAGGCCTACACGTTTACCCTGAATATGAACAATTACTTGTTACTTACCTGAACAATGAGAGTTTACAAACACAGATGTGCCGCTGGTACAGGGTTAGGGTTAGGGTTAGGATTCCGTCAGAACCTCACCACCATGTGGAAGATTGTAAGGTTGGGGTTAGGGTTCCGTCAGAACCTCACCACCATGTGGAAGATGGTAAGGTTGGGGTCAGGGTTAGGTCAAAACCTCACCACCATGTGGAAGATGGTAAGGTTGGGGTCAGGGTCAGGGTTACGTCAGAACCTCACCACCATGTGGAAGATGGTAAGGTTGGGGTCAGGGTCAGGGTTAGGGTTACGTCAGAACCTCACCACCATGTGGAAGATGGTAAGGTTGGACTCAGTTTGGGTGCTGCTAGTCTGTTGGACATCTTTGCAGCCAGAGATGGTAGACGGGATCAGATCTGTGTGGATAGTCTCTGGGACCTGATAAACTGTGACAGCAAGGACCTGGCTGCCCCCCCCCCCCCCCCCCCCCCACACACACACACACACTTACATGCCACCTGGCCATATATTCAATTCAAAGTATTTTTGGGGTGTTTGTAATCTGTGGGAAGTGTGTATCTCTGATGTCCTGGTACAGTTGGCAGGTAGTTAAAGAGTGTCTTCTCTAGGGAGCAACCATCTAGTATCTCTAGACTAGTAGTCAAAATCTCCACCCCACACACAATCATCTCACTATCTCTCCCCTCCACCACTGCCTCCCTCTTCCTCCTCTCCTCTCCTCCTTGCCTAACCATGCCCAGACCTTAGTGCTCGCTGGTCTCACCATACCTTACCATATCAAAACTTACCACACCCTATCAAACCATACCACACCCTATCAAACCATACCACACCCTATCAAACCATATCAAGCCATACCACATCCTATCAAACCATATCAAGCCATACCACACCCTATCAAACCATACCACACCCTATCAAACCATACTACACCCTATCAAATCATACCACACCATACCATGTCAAGTCAAACTTTATTTCTATAGCACATTTAAAGCAACCAAGTGCTGAGGAAGAATACCAAAACAGACTAAATAAATAACAACACAAAAATAATGCATACACACAATTTCAGGAAATTTAACCTGATGTTGAGGGGTCTAGCACAACTCCAACGCCAACGAGCTGAGGTCTTTAACGACTTATAAATTCCTAGGGTCTGGTTCTGATGTGGATAGGTAAACTGCTCCAGATATTAGGGGAAGCCACCACGAAGGCTCAGTCGCCTCTATTTTGGAGCCTAGATCTCAGAACATCAGTTGCAACTGATTGCTCGACCTCAGTTCTCTAATGATGGTGCTAGATAGGGTGGCGCCAGCCCATTTAAAGCCTTAAAAACAAGCAACAGAATCTTAAAATCAATTCTGAAGCGGACAGGAAGCCAGTGGAGAGAGGCTAATACAGGTGTTATTTGATCACACTTTCTTTTAGCAGTTAAAAGATGGTGGCTGCATTCTGCACTAGCTGCAGGCGACGGAGAGGCGACTGTCCTACACGCACATACAACGAATTACAGCAGTCTAATGGAGAGGTAATATAAGCATGAATACTGTCAGTAGGTGAGAGATACAGGTTGGCCCCAACCTTGGCTGTCTTCACTGAAAAAAGCTAGTTTTGACCACAGAACTGATCTGTTTATCAAATTTAAAGGAGCTGACAAACACGTTTTCTTTGCAAAGGATCAATGTCATACAATACCATATTATACCATTATTGTACTTTACCTTGCCACACCATACCAGCTTACCATACAGGGGCCACCAGCGCAGGGGCCACAGGAGAGGTGTGTGTATGTTTGAATCTGAGCGGATTTGTGCATGCGTGTGTATGTGCAGGAGAAATGTGGACAAGGGGGGGGGGGGGGTTAAGTACCAGTAAAGTGTTGTATGATTTGTTACCCTTCAACCTCTAACCTCTAGCTGGCTCGCATCTAGGCCTTGATCCCTCCACGAGGAGGCCAGGGTTCAGCGAGGGGTCGTGGAGCAGCCATGGCTTCCTCGGCCAGACCCCGCCACCCCCCCCTGCTCCAGGAGGTTCAACATCAGCCATCCCCATGTGTCCAGTTAACGCCGCCCTGCAGGCCAGGCCTGGAATGCTTAGACATCAGTTTACGGCTCCGCTCGGACACAAAAACACAAGGTTCTGAACCGCGCGGGGTAAAACTGTGGTGAATCAGGGAAGAACAGCAGATTCAGTTCCTCTCAGGTTTCAAGCCTTCCTGCCATTGTTGTCCAAGATGGCTGCAGGACAAAAGAGGAGCCCGGGGTCGACCCCGGTAAATTAGTTTCTGCACACGAAGCAAAAAACCCAGCACGGCTTTTTATAAACCCACATCAAAGGCTGGAAGGCGGAATCAGCGTCAGCTGGTGAGGTTTCCTGATGCACATTTAGAAAGAGAGGGGTTTCAATCGGACTGTTTGGAAAGAGGACGTCTTTATTTTTCGTTTGCAGCGCCCTTCCGTCTGCTGCTGCTCTGCTTGGAGGCATTGTTCTCATCACAACAACGAGGCTCTGGAACGAAACAATACTGGAGCTGCCCTCCAAATAAAGACACACTGGTCTGGAGACTGTCCATCTCTCTCTCGCTCTCTCTCTCTCTCTCTCTCTCTCTCTCTCTCTCTCTCAAATTAAATCCAAAGCAGAGTCATCACCCTGAGTGGCAGGTCTGAGATCAGCGTGGTCTCTCCCTCTCCTCTCCTCAGCACCCTGAGTGGCAGGTCTGAGATCAGCGTGGTCTCTCCCTCTCCTCTCCTCAGCACCCTGAGTGGCAGGTCTGAGATCAGCATGGTCTCTCCCTCTCCTCTCCTCAGCACCCTGAGTGGCAGGTCTGAGATCAGGCCTTGGCCTGCCGTGTTTAGGTCTGGCCCGGAGGCGGCTAGGAGACCGGCCCCCTCTGAGGAGCATCCTGGCTCCATCTCCCCTCCACATCCTGCAGGTTTATTCTTCCACAGCCTGCCAGCCAGGTACACCACCAATATGGAGAGAGAGACAGAGAGAGAGAGAGACAGTGGGTTGGTACCATACAGCCACCTATCGGCATGGCTCTGAGGTTCTCTGTTATTTACGGTGGGGGTGTCCTGGCCTGTTCCAGCCCCAGGCAGAGCTGCTCCTCGCGGGGTGTCCTGGCCTGTTCCAGCCCCAGGCAGAGCTGCTCCTCGCGGGGTGTCCTGGCCTGTTCCAGCCCCAGGCAGAGCTGCTCCACGCGGGGTGTCCTGGCCTGTTCCAGCCCCAGGCAGAGCTGCTCCTAGCGGGGTGTCCTGGCCTGTTCCAGCCCCAGGCAGAGCTGCTCCTAGCGGGGTGTCCTGGCCTGTTCCAGCCCCAGGCAGAGCTGCTCCTCGCGGGGTGTCCTGGCCTGTTCCAGCCCCAGGCAGAGCTGCTCCTACAAGGGAGTCTATTCACATCAGCCTCCCCCTGCAGCCAGACAGAGAGCGCTGGCTGGAAACACATAGCTTTTCCTGTGGAGGATCCCGACCTGGCCAGACAAGATGAGCATGTTTCTGAGACGGGGTGAGTAGCAGGGAGGGGGGAGGGTTAGTGAGACGGGGTGAGTAGCAGGGAGGGGGAGGGTTAGTGAGACGGGGTGAGTAGGAGGGAGGGGGGAGGGTTAGTGAGACGGGGTGAGTAGCATGAAGGGGGGGTGAGTAGCAGGGGGGGGGGGGGTTGAGGAGAGTAACAGGGAGGGGTGTGAGTAACGGGGAGGGTTGAGGAGCAGGGAGGGGGAGGGTTAGTGAGACGGGGTGAGTAGGAGGGAGGGGGTGTAGGTTGATCATGTTTCTGTTTTTCTTTTTTGGAGGGCAGGCGTAAATGTGCCATACTAATCAACGTTTTTTTTTTATTGAAAGAGCAGCATTGCATCCTGGGAAAGGGGTGTGGGGGGTGTTGAGTGGCAGAGAAGACGAGGCCTGACTGACAGGAGAGGAAACTGGACAAGTACGGCAAATCTGTAGCTAAAAAGGCGGAGCGAGAGGGAAGCAGTGTGTGTGTGTGTGTGTGTGTGTGTGTGTGTGTGTGTGTGTGTGTGTGTTACGTTGGGAGATAGTGCTATACTGTCTGAGTCACTGACAAAGAGGGGCAGGCACAGACACAGCCCTGATCATCGTCAGCGGGCTGAACGAGCTCCAGAAGTCTGACACTCTGACTGGAGACTGGATCACAAGGCGCTGAAATATCCCCTTTTTCTGACAGTCCTAAACGGGCTGCTTAGAGTATCAGCTGAAGCCCTGCTGGTAACTCAAGTCACTTCCCCTTAAAAGTGACTGCCAGTCAGCGGAAGGCTAGATCTTCTGGATGGGTGTAGCGTGTTAGAGCGTCGAGAGGTGTTGACTGGGGACGCTCGCTAAGTGAGGTATTGCGTTCGGAGCTCAAACGCCATTCCTGAAAACAGTGCAGTGTGAGATGCAGCCGCGCCTTCGAACGAGTCCAGGAGGCATATCTGGAGTTCCTCTCGGTGCGATGCGATACGCGGCGTCTGTGGCCGTCGCTAAGGCCTGTGAGGTTCCTGCGCGCGCTGATATGTCATAGATCGGCCTTGTTTACAGTGGTTATATTTGCGTGTCGCGTTTGATTTGTCCCCGCCACTGTAAATTGCATTGACGTAGATGAAAGGAGAGGAGGAGGAGGATGGAGGGAGGGGGGGAAGAAAGAGTCCTTTGTGTGTGTGTGTGTGTGTGTGTGTGTGTGTGTGTGTGTGTGCGCGCGCACGCGTGTGTCAGCGAGCGGAGGCGTCGGCCCGTGTGGAGGCTGCTCCAGCCCTGCCCGCCTCTCCGAAAGGTCAGCTGACCGGACTGGCATTTAGACGGAGACAGGGGTGACCCACATACCGCCGTCCTCTTCTGGGCCCAGCGTGAGTCCTGACCGGGTCCAGGCTGGCATCCGCAGGCTCACCACACCACACGCCGGCAGGGAGAGGCGGAGGGGGGGGGGGGGGGGGAGGAGGCACCGCTGAAGGTACTGGCCTGACATTCTAAAAGACTAGAAATACGAGGTTCTCCTGGAGGTGGTGTGTGTGTGTGGGGGGGGGGGGGGGGGGGGGGCAGGAGAGAATAGGAGGGAATATGATACAGGAAAAACAAACACTAGCAAGCCCCCTTCATCTCTCCATCCCTCCCTCCCCCCAGACCTCCCTCCGGTCCTGTGATGGCGCCGGGTTAGGGTGAGGGTAGTGACGCCCGTGGTCTAATGAGAGCTGTCACTGCCTTGTTATTATAAATAAATGTACTTAGGAGGTGGGGGCGGGGCTAAGCCGAGGAGGGTGACGGTGGCCATGGAGACGAGGATGTGATCACTACGGGATGGGATGATATCAACCCGCCGCCTTCCTGACGAGCGCCCACGGAGCCGAGCTGGAAACCCTGTCTGGGTAATCAGAACCACTCATCCCAGCGATAGTCGCGCCACACCGGGGCTCCGCACGCTGCGCCGCTCTCCCGCTCATTCACAAATCAGCCCTACTTTTGTCCAAACGAGCCCGGCGATCGTTCATCACGCAGCAACGAGGTCCAGGGCCCCGGATCCTGACACGCACGCGCAGGGGAGGAGACGACCGCGCGCTACAAACAGCCTCCGCTTCGTTTGGGAAATGTTTGAAAAGGCAGATGTGATTGGTTATTTTATTAAATTGTTGCCACTGGCAACATAATATTTTTGCGCTGGAAAATTGCAGAGGGCAGTGGGGGAGGATGGCCGGGGGAGTGGGGGAGGGAGGGAAAGAAGAAAGATGGAGGGAGGGAGGGAGAGAGGGAAGGGGGGGGGTAGTCTTTTTCGTGTTCATGAGCATTTCGTTGGGCCTGGCTATGCTGAGCAATTAAGTGTTTGGCTGCGAGTGTGGAGGAGTGGGCTCCTGTGCACGCTGTCTGAGAAATGTGGGCAGTTTGTCTCTTTTACAACTCATTTTCACCCAAAAAAACTAGGGTCTGGGTCCAGCTAGCCGGCGTGTCCTTGAGTTCCATGTGACAGGTAAATATACATCTCCATACAGACGCTTCCTGCGTCCGCTGGGCTTGACGTATGGGAGGCCTCATCTGCCGCCGATCGATGCGTTCCTAGAGAGCCCGTGATGTCGTGCAGCGATGTAGCGACTTGTTGCTGTACATGTAACAGAGATGGTTCACTTACTATCCTCCGGGAGACCCCGTGTTTGATTCCCAACCTCTGTCACACAAAGACGATAGGCTAATTATTTATTTATCTACTTCTTTATTAAACATAGTTTTAAGAGGCTGTGCACACTGATAAAAGTGACAGTGTTATTAGCCAGCTGACTGGTTTCCGACTGACGCAAATATACACTGGGTCTGGGTCATCCAGGAGCCGCGACCCACTTGAACCTCCCTGACCTGCAGTCACGTCTGCATTCAGAGCCTCTCGTGTGAGTTTCCCCATTGGGGCCGCAGTCAGAAACCCAAGCCAGCCCACTCAGGTGTGCTGCAAAGTGCTTTTCACCCAACGAAGACTTCCTGTCTTCAGTGGCGTCCTGGTTTTACTCCCTCACAGCACAAACGAGCAGTTCCCATTGGCTCAGACTCTCTTTATCTATATTTCTATTGGCCCAGACTCTCTTTATCTCTGCAGATATTCTCCCAGGTACCCGGCTACCTAGACACAGATAAGCCAGCTGATATCATTACTGGTACACACACACACACACACACACACACACACACAGAGAGGCTATCTGAATATTGACAGCGGTTGATACCTCTTGTTGAGAAACAAGCTGAACTTTGACAATCGGCCCAGCTTTTTTAAATCATGGACGAGTTTGTGTCGAGCCCTCGTCCCCCTGTGGCCGCACGCCCAGATGGCCTCGTGTCACGGCCTGGACGTCCCCTGCCTGCCACCATTTATTACCCCCAGCTGTGGTGACGGCCTAAATAAAAAAGTTCTGGACACCCAGCGATGGCTTTTCAGCACTGAAGCTTGGGACTGCTAACAGGTCAGGGCCCCGGCTATCTCTGCCTTCCCCTCTGCTGCCCTGCTCTGGAGGACGTGACACCGTACACACACACACACACACACTCTTAATGAGCACCGAGGACACACACTCATTGGATTCTGACATTTGCACACTTCAGTTCGTATACAGTGAATGTTTCATAATTTCTGTCTTACACACACGCTCCAACACACACACACACACACACACAGATTGGTTCTTTAGTGGATCCTGCAGAACAGTTGAGACGCCAGTGGGGTAGTCCACCTCCTGTAGTGAGCATTGGTCTGTCAGAAGAGCTGCTCTCACACAGACGTTCATTCATTCATCTCAGTGTAGCCCGTTCAATGTACAAAAGAACGCTTTATGCGGCATGTATTATTTCATTACTGCAATGGGCATATCGGAGATGCAATGATTAGACGACGATAATTCATGTTAAGGGCCGATGCATGAAATATATATATAGGACATGACAATAAAATGTCAAGCGCCGAAGCAGAGGTGAGGGATCAGGTCCAGGAAGGCGTTTTGTTGGTCTCCTGTGTCTTTTTCCTCCCCCAGAATTAACACTGTTTCCTCTGAGGGTTGACGGCCAGGCTGGGAGGATGCTGGCTCTTCTGTGACTTTTATTACAACAGAAGCACGAACATCTACAAAATTAGCGATTAGCAACGCGCACAATTAGCCTGTGTTCTCTGTATGTTGAGATTCACATAATATAGCCTAAAGGTAGGTTATGTAGGCTACCCTATGTACTATGTGTAGCCTACATAGTACATAGGGTAGCCTACATAACCTACCTTTAGTTCACTGAATTAGATAAATATAACATATGTTATATCAGGGAATATAATATTCACTCCTCTTCAGGTTTCTAAAATGTAACTATAATATAACTAATTAGGCTACTAATTAGGCTACTCATAATCATTTAATCGATGGTAGGCTAAATATAGCTAATTGTGTTGTCTTTCTAGCCTATAATGTGTAGGCTAGTTTTAAATTCCCCAGCACTGACTGGGAAATAGCCTACACATGAACAATCTAATGTTTTCGTTTTGTGTTCTTCAAAACATATCTAAATTTGGATTTGAATCCTAAACCGTCTGTGCTGTTAAGTGTGGGCTCGTTACCCCAGCTGTCACCCGCGTGCCAGGGTTTGACTGGAAGAGTAAAACAACGCGTTTCTATTTTCTGGCCATTCTATCCGCTCTCCCCACTGAGAGCCGCGGGACCTCAAAGTAGGCTGCCACACACGGAAATCTGCACTAATCTGCGTTTATCGTTTGAACTTCCTCAGCCATTAGCAGTAGCTGGATGTTTTCTGAGAAGAAGCCTATATTCGAACGAAATTTCCAACGCCATTTGTCAAGGCCCTAAGGAAGTGCTGAATCATTTCATTTAATTCCCCGTGTCCAATTGCAAAAATGCTTAGATCTATCTACATTTAATAATTATTATAATTAGAGTAATAATACCCAGATAATATTAAGCATATTAACGTTATTATTAATATGTTATTATTAATAATACTGCTAATAATAAGAATCCCTTAATTTTCTTTGTAGATTGTAGCCTATATCAGTAACAAACTGATCAAATCAATATTTGTCCTCTGTCCCCCTCATATTTCCTCCAGGGGAAATGTAGCCGACGTCCTTGTCTAAAGTGACATCGAGTCCCTCTCCCTCCCTCGGCAGACTAGCTGCTCCTACCCTCTCAGTTTGTTGTGAAAAATAAAGAGCGGTTTTATCTGCCATCCGAGACGATAATGGTTACTGGTTCCATTGTTTCAGTCATAATCTTCAAGTGGCTGGAGATTAATGATCGCTGTGTTAGTGGGCTGCTTGGAGGGTCCTTGTGGGTCCGGTCTGACTCTAGCCGTGCTGTGAGCTCTTGAAGCCGGTTGCCAGTCGTGCCAGTCAGTCCGTGGAGAGGGTGGATGGGTTAGTGTTTGGAGATTCTCTCACCTCGTATACACAAAGGACAGAGAGCAACCTCGCAACAGGTCCCAAGTGCTACACATTGACCCCAAAATCCATTTATATTGATTATACCATCAATGGACCGAATAATACATACACAAGGAGGTGTACCTGTGAGTAAATGGAAGTTAACAGCATTTAGGAGTCACCTTGAGGCAGGGTCAAAACGCACGGCAAAGGTGTGCTAAATCAGTTTGAATGTATCATACATATGAAAGATTAGGCAGCATTTCACATTTTCGTTCAAGAACATTTGCAGGGGATGTCTCTCTAGAAGCCTGGAAATATGATTGTATTATTATATGCAAATGCCATTCCAATATTTTAAATTCGACATGAAGCAATTAAAGCGTGTCCGGAGCTGGAAGGAAGACACGGAGAGAGAGAGAGAGAGAGAGAGAGAGAGAGAGAGAGAGAGAGAGCAGCCCACCCTGTAGGTTCAGACTTACTCCGGCTTCCAGAAGGGGTCGCCACGATGTAATAGCATCGCTGTGCCCAAGGGGCCGCTTGTACTGCCATGGTAAAGATGGGGGGAAGAATCCTCACTTTCTCTCCTTCCCTGTGCCTCTCTCTCTCTCTCTCTCTCTCTCTCTCTCTCTCTCTCTCACACACACACACACACACACACTCCTCTCTCTCTCTCTCTCTCTCTCTCACACACACACACACACACACACACACACCCTCTCTCCCTCTCTCTCTCTCTCTCTCTCTCTCTCATTCACCGGCTCTCCCCTCTGCCTGTCTTACTCCCGCGCCCATCGCCTCCCTCTCCTCTGTTATTTACAGTTCTCGTGAAATGTCTCACTTTGCTGCCCTGAGCTGCCCGCTAGACATTTCTAACCTTTTATTGTTCAAATAAGTGAAAGAATTAAACACAAATGCAAGTTAGGAACACGACGATGAATTATCAACATTTTTGCGCCAGTTAGTTCCGCCAAATAAAGCAGGATTTATCTGCAGATCTCCAGGTCCTCGAGCTATGAACCGTGATTATTTCGGGGGAAAGGCGGTCAAATGCTGACAACCTTTAAGCCAATGTAACACTGCATCGGGGAAGCAATCTAATGAGCAAATATCAGCTCGTCCGGCCTGAGGCTCGGCTAATTAAATCTTAACTGATTGAAATATAAAGGCTCAAGTACCTCGCCGCTTTGCTAAACTCGCAGCCTTTTCCTTTTATCGGGGTGTATTTATTCTGCGCCCAGATGTCCCTGTTTGGTTTAGACCGACTGACCAGTGCTATCTATCTCCCACTGCTATCTCGGACCCTTCAGATACGTGATTTAACTAATTATACATTTTACATCATTAAGTTTTAAGGAAGAGGAGGAGGGAAGGGAGCATAACTGTCAGTCATTTTTAAGAAGACAAGCACCGCTGGCGTGTGAAGAAATAGGCTCTAATTCAAAAAAGCGACCAAGCGAGAAACGTCCTCAACATTACCCAGACACTTATTAATAAGGTTTTTTTTCTCCTACATGGAAATCCCCATCGTTACTTTTCACTTTTTTCCACAACATAATTTTTTATACATGTTTCCATTCACTCGTGCATAATTGATAGCCTGTGTATTCTCTATTCGGCTGTGCTGTGGGAAGCAGGTCGCTGTGTTCTGCCCGTGGAAAACAGACTTTCTGCTGCACATTACACATCCATGGTCAGCCATCTAACTGATATATATATATATAGGCTATATAGATGCAGTTAGATGGCTGACCATCTATAGGCCTATATGACTATATATAGGCCTATATATATAGGCTATATGTATAGGCTATATGTATATATATATATATATATAGGCCTACATGTATATGTATATGTTTCATTCAATCTTGATTCTAAAATAAATGTATAGCCTACTTTATTAATATTATTATTATTATTGTTGTTATTGATATTCTTAATAATACCATTATTATTATTATTATTATTATTATTATTATTATTATTATTGCTAGGCTTTGCTTATATTTTATTAATCATTCACTGTTCCAATATCCCATATTTCAATAGGCCTATAAAAAAAGCCGGAAGTAACTGCTGGTCGGTAGGCATCTACTTGTATTGTTGATAGAATAGAGAAATGTTTAGTGTGAAAGTGTCATAAATGATAGATAGGGCGGTCTGTCTCCTGCCGACGCGTAGGCCTACATCACATCTAGAGGGGAGTTGGAGCACAGTGGAGAATTAGGCGAACGCGTCAGCAACATTCCTTCAGAGGATACGTTGTTGACAATTAAAACACACACACACACACACATACACACATCATAAAAACCGACAAATAATCTTATTTTTCCCACTGGCCCCATATCTAGGCTACATCTACGTCTTGCCATTGCCTCTGGCCTGTACACACCGAGGAGAGCATCGCAGTAGACGAGACTAGAGCCGTCACTACACGGCCGCGCGCTCCCGTGTCCGAGCCCTGCAGAGCGGTCTGAGGGAGATATCTAGTTTCTTTCTAGTTTTCATTTGGGAGGTTTTGCATCCCCTGTTGGCTGGTGCACGTGCATGTTTAGCCTACAGCACATGATCTAAATCAACAAAGTTCCATTCAATTCCATCCTACAGCCAACCCCCCAAAAATAATAGACTCACACAAAAACAGTGCAGGTTGACAGTTTACAAACTGCTCGGTGATACGGCCTTCTCCATCATCTCCAAACCCATGCCAAAAAACTCATGACCAAGGAAACGTGTTTAGGGGACGCTATGACAAATTGTTGGCCTAGTAGGCCTAATTCTGATTCCAGTGCACGGGAAAAACAGCCGACCAGAGTAAAGTCAACCGTGTCAAGTCAATACAACAAAATCACTTCTACAATGTTATGTCCAAGTGAAGTCCGCACCGGCTCGCCCTCCGTGACACTGTTCCCCCTGCAAACCCGTTTTATAAAACAAAACAACAGGCTCCCTCCAGACCCGCCTTTCGGTGTGCTATAATAAACCATTTTCCCTCGGCTTTATTGATCAGTCAGTCCGAGCTAATGTAATTATCCTCATCAATAGGGGACTGCAGGGAGAATCATTATGCGGTTGACATTGATAAATGATCACCGAAATGCAGCCTTTTCTCCCAGGGACCCCCCCCCCCCCCCCGCTCCCTCCCTCCGACCCGATCTCACAGGCCTACATAACGTAGTCATAGAAACACCTTATGGCAAGAGGAGAGAAAACTGCTGAAATGTGAAAAGGAGGGCAACACAAAACGTACCTACACACTGAGAGCATGCACACATAGCCTACACACTGAGAGAACACACACACACACACACCACACAGAGGCATATAGTCTACACTGAGAGAACACACACACATATAGCCTACACACTGAGAGAACACACACACATATAGCCTACACACTGAGAGAAACCCGCCCTAAAAAAGCAGGCGGTTTGTGGAGACCAGCTGCAAGGCGAAGCGCGCACGCGAAATCCCACCACGCACCCATTTTGTGACCACCGTTCCAATCAGCCTTCTGAGAGGGAAAAGAGGCTACGCATCAACTTTCAGCACGCACACTTATTCAAGGCCAACAGATGCAATTCTGCATCTCATCTAAAAATACCAGCTATTTGCAGAAAACCACAACTGCAGAGGCACTAAAACTCGAAGGACTAATTGTGTAGCTATCTACCAGCTTCACAGCCAGTGTCGCAGATCGAATAAGCCAGTTTCCCGGGTGCTCTTGAGAAGACCTGATATTATCACAGGTTATAGGGGTCTTTATTAACATGTTGCCTTGTGTTCTGCAGGGTATTGTGGATATATAATATCGTCTCGCAGAGCGCAGACACGGGGACAGGGCTCGGCAGCATTGTGCGGTGCAGGGGGAATATTCCTGATTTTATTCCTGCAGCAGTACCCGAACTAGCTTTGACAGCGGGGAGATGAAGAGGAGGGGTTGTTTGGCTCGGCTGGATCATCCATCATTCCTGTCAAACCGAATCGGCAAAGGGAAGCGGCAGAGCCAATCTACCTTCTGTCTCCCCGAAAAGGGAGAAAAGGAAAGAAGAGTAGAAAAAAACTATTAATATTAAAACCCCCCCCCCCTTCTCCATCCACAATAATCCTGGCGTTTTCTCTTCTTTTCATCTGATAATCTCTGCACAAACCTTCCGTTTTATCAATTTAACAGGACGATGCAATAAGTTAAGCGTTTAAACAATCCAAACGATAAACCATCAAAATAGCGTTGCAAATGTGGATTTAAAAATATATAAACTGTGTCCCACCTGTCGAAGGTAGGCAAATAACAAATATGTTGTAGGCTATCTGAATAGCCTATATGGCCAAACAATTAGGAAATGAAATACAGGCCGATTTTAATCCCATTTAAAAACTGCAATTAGCCACAATATAGCCTATAAAGTAGCATGTTAATGGCAAATGCAGCTGAATGAAGAACATGCCTAATGTGTCCAAAGTAAATATATAGTTTCTCACAAATAGTATCCCACAGACACAGGCTAAATATTTTGTTCATAAAAAAATCACATTAAAAATCTAAAGCGTACAATTTTAAAGGAGTGCGAGTTCAAAGTCGACTATTCAGCGCGTCCGCACAAAATCTCCAAACATGTGAACATTAATCACGGCGTTTAGGGTATTTAGAAATTTCTGAGCGTCAAAGCAAGTGAACATAATTAATCTGGTATTTAAGGTGCTCACATGCTTGATGTGCTGCTAAAATGCGGTGTCCTCTCAGTCACCCACAGGCGAGAACAAGGCTGAGCAGAGGCCTGTGGCTCTGCGGATTTTCAACTATGATTTGAAGGACATGCATGTCCATGGAACAGCCTAGTGAACGGTGTAATACCAAAGAATATTAGTAGTAGTAGTTATTAGCTATATAGCTATTATTGTTAAAATAGTGTAGTTTATATTAGCCTATTATTATTATTATATTATTATTATTAATAATAATAGGCCATTAATATTATCGTTGTTGTTATTATGAATATTATTGTTATTAGCATATTATTATTTTAAATTATAATTATTCTTATTTTGTTGTTGTTGTTGTTGTTGTTAGTAGAAGCCTAGTAGTAGTACTTGTTAATCTAGTTTTGTTGAATAGGCTACAATGACCGTAATTAAAATTGATTAAGCAACCTATGTTCCACAACTAGGCTATTATTGCCTAAATAGCCAACACAAGGGGAAGCCATGCCCTCACTAGAACACTGTTTACGTTCCAGCCTGTGTCTCCAGGATAGAAAAGATTTCAGCCACAGAGTGAAATTGTCATTTCTGGTTTAAGGCTATGACTTCTATGGCCGCGGGCAAACACTGGCAAAGAGATATCAAAAGAATGCCAGTGAACCCGTGGACGAGTCAAATTTCACCGGCAGGGGTCGCTGTGAAGCGGCGGAAATATGTCCCACAGTACAGCACGAGACCTAGATCTGCAGCTGAAGCAGCCAGCACGAGGGACATATTCATAGTCTATTGTTTGCAGCTAATGTCTTGGCCTGTGATCATAGTGGGATGATAGCGCATCTGTTGCATGCTATTGACATTGATTAGATATTTTCAGAAACAAATCTGCACATCTCTTCACCACATTTTCATTGAAGAAGAATTAAAATATTTCAGAATTAATTTGAATGGCATAATTAGAGTTAAGCATGTATATATTTTAAACCCATTTTGAAATCCTAATTTTATAATACATTCACATCAAATCAACATCGTAGTTTGATGTCAGCAGGCCGTCAGAGCGCAGGGGAGGGGAAGCCCACATCTTGAGGAGAAGCTGATCTGACCTTAATTTCTCCTGGCACTGTTCCCTCGGGTTGTTTTCAAATATTAGTCTTAACAGGTTAGGAAACCAAGGACTGCAGCAATAATGTGTTTCATGGCATGAAAAATCCTAATAAATGAATTTAAAAAACGATTAAAAAAAAATCTGAATCTACTGTGCAAGGATAATAGCCTCCTAATAAACAATGTATTACATTGTTACTACTGATCTCGAATAAGGTTTTGTTTATATGTTTAACACAGTTGATCACACAAAAATCTAACAAAAATCAAAAATGAAATATTTATTACAGCATTTGTGACTGAACACCTTTTAAACATTACGTCACAGTCCTCATACAAGTATTTAATGTATTTTTGACAAAGCTTAAGGGAGACGGCATTTAATCTAGTGAGGAACACGTGCTGAAAAAGGAAGGAATTCATGGACATACAATATCAATGCCACAGCAGATCTGAAACTAGCAAAAACATTCTTTTTCAATTGAGGTAAACACATAGAATATCTAACATGAAACAATTAATAGACTGGACTCTGTACGAAGTTTGTTACAATATTCTCTTAGCTTTTTTCCAAAAGCTTTGAGTTCATAATTTAAGTTCTTTTTTTCCATCTTTTTTGTTGTTTTGTTTTAGGTTTTTTGGTGCATCAACCATCAATTGCTTCTCCCAGTGCCATAGAATCCATTGTGTCAGTATCGTCCTCATGGCAAGTAAATGTTGATCCAAAGGCGAAGAAGCGCTGCAGGATGTTGCTTTTCCACTATTAAGCTTCCTTCAATAGGCTCTTTCAACGAGAGTCCAGGATACAAAAAAATAAAATAATAATAAAATAAAAATGTATAAAACCAACCGATCCAGTGCTTGGGGAATTCAAACTAGCAACCTACAGGGCAACATTCATTCATGAACCAACAAAACAGAGAGGGGCATGAACAATGTTCAAACTGAATCTTCTGGAGAGATCAGGTCACTGAGCAGCCTTTTCCCATCATGCCCTGTTCTTGCTGGGGGTCAGGGCCTGATTGGCCTGTGGAGAGATGTTCCATCTTCTGATTGGCCTGTGGAGACATGTTCCATCGTCTGTTCGTAGTGCTGCCGCCAAGCTGCTTCTCCTCCAGGAAGGAACACACACAGTGTGAGAGAAAGGTTCACCTTTTATTCTAGAACTAGCTCAGGAAACAGAAATCGTGATCAACGAAAATGCACAAGTTTTAACTTAGTTTAGTCTATACTTTATATACTACAGTAGTTATAACTCTCAGAGTCTTTGTCTTTTTCTCTTTTTTTAAATCTTCCAGAGTGATTTTGTTTTTAAGATCGCTTTAAGATCGATCACTGTGTGGGAGTTTGTGTGTGTGTGTGTGTGTGTGTGTGTGTGTGTGTTTGAAAGTATGCGTGTGTTTTTTTTTTGCGCACGTATACGTTGAAACATCCTCTGTTGATCTTTAACAAAAGCCCAAGACTTTACAAAGTGTTCTTGTCAGCTTGGTCCTCCGGTGGATGAAAGTAACAAAATTGACAAGTTAAAAAAAGAATCATCACAGCTATCTGGAATTCTGTTTATGACGTTCTAATTCTGGTCAAAAGGGTTCGCTTTTATTCTGAAAAAGAGTCTCAAAATATCTTGGTGGTGGGTTTGTTGTTGTTGACGTTTCTCTTTTCTCTTAGTAGCTGCTGTAGTTGTTGTCATCGTCGTAGTAACAGTTCCCTTATGCTATTGGGCGTGGATGTCCAGGCCTTGCCCTCCCACGCTGGGGTCAAGGAGTGTCATCGAGGGGGCGGGGCTCTGGGCAGACATGGTCATTCCTGGGTGAGAGGGGGCTCCTCCGTGCATCAGCATGGCTGGGTGGTGGTGGTGGTGGGGGTGGTGGTGGTGGGGGGGTCCCGGCAGGTAATGGTGGAGGGGGGGTCCGTGTCGCAGCTGGGAGGGGTTGTAACTGGGCGGGGCCATGCTCATGCCCATAGGGCCGCTCTGAGGTACGAACTCCCCTGGCAGACCTGGAGAAAGAGAGAGAGAGAGAGAGAGAGAGAGAAGGAGAGAGAGAGAGAGTTAGGCTTGTACAACGTAAGCCTATTATCTGTGTAACAATACAAACATTATTTCTAACATCTCAAGCCAGAGAATATCACAGTGTTTTCAATCTCCAGTCTATATATTCTATATGAGATGGGTTTCATTGACTGAAACAGCTTCTGTTTCGGCGAGCAAAACCAAAGTCATTACACCGTGCTATTTTAGGTGACGGGGGGGTGGGGGGGGGGCGGTGGGGGGGGTTGGTTTACAATGTCCAGCAGCGTTGTGGTCCGTTCTCAGGTTGTAAAGCGATCCCGGGCCCTCCACAGTCAGGGAGGACATGAGGAGAGCCCGGCAGCCATGTTGATGTTAGCGCCACTAATACTTCTAGAGGCGGAGTCAATTCCCCCGCAGGGTTTACCGCCCGTCTCTCAAGCGAGGCTCCGCCACTGTGAACATATTAGATTTAGAATCCCTTAAAGAAGTTACTAAATCATTTAGGGCTCGGTTAACTATCACAACACGCCAGCCTGAGAGCTGAACCTCCTCGGGGTTGGCTTTCTCCTCACCGGAAACGGAGCACTTGTAACCCAAACAGCGCGCTGCTCTCTCTCTACGGGGAGGGAGGGAGCGAGGCTTCACAAGATAATGACAACAGCAACTACAGAACAGAGACAGAGAGGCCGGGGGGAGAGAGGGAGAAAGAGATGTAGACAGAGGGAGGAGGGAGGAGGAGGAGGAATATGCGGATGTCTCCTCAGAGGACCGGCAGGGACCCCTCTTGATATTTTGAGGACCCCCCCCCCCCAGCGTGTCGGTATCTCCCTGATGGTGCCCGGGCGATGGAGACGGAGCTGCCTCCCTCCGCTGGCCCATTCAGAAAACGGCTGGTTGTAAACAGACATTGGGGGAGGTGGGGGGAGGGGGGCCTGCCCTGGAGCCTGGGACTGGAGTATGGGAACAGGCCTGGTCTAGAGGCCTGGACCCTGGGGAGCCCCGGCCCGGGGTCCTGCTGGAGCCAGAGGCCTGGGTCTGGGCCGGACCGCTTTGTAATGTGACCCCCAGGGGGATTATCCCTGGAGAGGAGGGGCAGAGGTCGCAGCAAGGTCACCAGGCATGCTCACTCTCCACATTCCTTTACCTTAGTAAACCACAATTAAGAAATTACACTGGAGGGCCCCCGCTCAGGAGAGGAGGAGAAGAGAGGAGGACAGGAAGGAGAGGTAGAAAGGTGAAGAGGAGGAGGAGAGATGGAGAGGTGTAGAGGAGGAGGAGGAGAGGTAGAGAGGAAGGAGAGGTAGGGATGTGGAGAGGGGGGAGAGAAAAAAAGAGGACAGCAAAGGCGGAGATTAATGGCCAATCTCATTGGCTGAAAGCCATGCCATTTTCTAATACTCGTCTCTCTGCCTCCTCAGTTCATTTGAAATGCACGTGTTTTTCGCAGTGGTCTGTTAAAAGCTCACTATGGGGGCCATAAAATAAGTAAATCAATGTGGGCATTGGGGTGAGTGGGGCAAAGGGGGTGCCCTCACCTCTATATAACCTCACACCGCTCCTATTAAGAAGCGCAGCAGATGTGTTTGACACTGTAAGCTGGTAATCTGGAGTCTTGTAAGCTGCAGTCATTCTGTTAAGTAGATCTACCCCCCCTTTATTAACAGGAGTGGTAAAACCATCTGAAGACAGCTACGGGAGGCCTACACCAGACCCTTCTCTCCTCCCCTCTGCCCTCCCCTCCTCTCCTTTCCTCACCTCTCCTCTACCCACCTCTCCTCTACCCTCCTCTCCTCCCCCTCTCTCCTCTCTTCTCCTCCCCTCTCTCTCCCTGATAGCATTGCTGTCCTGTTCAATGGCTGGCCATAATTAACTACCAAATACAGCATATTGTGTGGCTGTGTAATCTAATCAAGAGAGGATAATATTCCTGTGTATTAAAGCCATTAATGTAATTGATCATGAAGCATAAAATATGTTACATAATTAAATAGTCTCAGAATGATACTGGCTGTATTAAGAATTAGCCAAGCTGAGCAAATGTTGCCTTTGTATGGCTGTTTTAGGGAACATTGGCTGCTGGTTTTCCTTTTTTTGGTGTCCATTAGCTGAGACGGGAGGGGGAGGAGAGGGAGAGGGAGAGAAAGAGAGAGAGAGATGGGGGGAGAAAGACAGTGATAGAGAGACAGGGCTAGAGAGAGAAAAGGAGAGAAAAGGAGAGACAGAGAGAGGGAGAGAGAGAGAGGTGGTGAAATGGTCTCTGTTGGAAGGATTGCTATGGCTGACCCTGTGGAAACTCCTGTCTCCATTTCCATATAAAGGGTTCTTTTAATCAAGGGAAGTGTTATTATATTGTGGCTCATTGGGCAGCGGAGTTTAGGTGTTAAATAAAACCGCTTCTGTCCCGGTGCCGCTGGGATGCGATATGTCTTGATTTCTGAAATGTCAGCAGTGTGACACTAGCAGGAGGTGGAATGGCCGGCTTAATCAGACCGCCGCCATTTAGCTGCACTGGGAATGTGTGAATGTGTGTGTGTGAATGTGTGTGTGTGTGTGACTGAGTGGGTGAGTGAATGTGTGTGTGTGTGTGAGTGAGTGAGTGAGTGAGTGAGTGAGTGAATGAATGAGTGAGAGAAAGAGAGAGAGGGTGAGTGTGTGTGTGTGTGTGAGAGAGAGAGTGTTTTGTGTGTGTGACATAGTGTTTTGTGCGTGTGTGTGTGTGTGTGTGTGTGAGTGAGAGATCCCCCTTTTTATATACAGTCTGTGTAATATCGCCAGCACTAAATGTGTGTGTGTGTGTGTGTGTGTCATGTCGGGGTAGTCACTGCCTCCCCCCAACTCCCTCTCAAATTGTCCCCCCTCCAGTAAAAAATAATCAAAACACGACCCCCCCTCACCCCTCCTCACACCAACCCCCCAGTGAAGGATCGTCCGTGTCACCCGGGGTCGTATATCTGGACTGGGGAGTGTAACGTACTGCCGTGTTCCCGTCTTTGCATATAAGATAATTTGGGCATCAATCCTGCGCCAGACAGATTTATGTCACTCTGAGGACAGTTTCACTTCTCCTTCTTTATCGCTTCACTGGAGCCTGCTTAATTCCCCCCGTCAGACTGGCCCCTGGAGATGTTATTTTTTCCCTAAATGTCCAACATTTGCATTGGCTGTCGGAGATGGCGAGAGCGATGGTTCTGTTGTGATGAATCCATTTGCGCTCGCCATGCCTAGGTTGCTGGAGGAGGAGTTTTTTTTTTTTCCCCTTCTCTTTCTGTTGTGGTTAAAAGTCTGGCGCCACAAGTCGCCCCTCCGTCTCCCAGGACGGCGAGGGGAAGGCCTCGTGACACGCCGCCACAACTCCCACTACTCTCAGTCCTCCCATTCACCCCCCCAGCACCATGCTACACCAGCCCCGCCACACTAGGAGCTTGTTGTTGTGGGGGGGTTGGGGGAGCCTGTTGTAGAGTTATGGTCAGGGCGGAAGGGGGGGTTAGTGAAAGGGGGATTGTGGGCCCCCGCGGTATGGAGGTATGAGAAGCCAAGAAGAGCCCAGTTCTACTTACTTCCCCACCAGGTATGGAGGGATTGAGGTATGGGGGGAATGAGGTAAGGAGGTATGGAGGGGTGGAGGTACGAGAAGCCAAGAAGAAGAGCCCAGTTCTACTTACTTCCCCCTCTCTCTTTGCGTGTTGCTTTACAAGATGGAGGTTACATGTAGTGCCACTGCCCATCCATGCCCATATTCATCCCCATCCCACTCATAGGCCCTGGAACAAGAGAGAAACACCACAGAGAAGGTCAGCAGAGGTCAAAGGTCAGTCCACAGAGGGGTCAGGAGAGACTCCACAGGGGGGGAAGGGGGTTACGTTAAGGGGGGTAACGACGGGAAGGAAGGAGTGCAGGTTGTCACGGCGAAGAGAGTGCATTTAGATACTGCGAGTCCCCACACGTCTCTCAATTCCTCACAAAGATGTGGTTGTCAGTTTGTCTGGGTGAGTGGTTAACCATTATTGAGGTAACCATTATTGAAACTGGACTACAGCAGTCAAATGGCCGCCATGTTTTTCATAACCTGAGCTAGCACTAGAGGATGAGAGATTACCAAATCTGAATATATACCACATACAGGTATATAAACACAAAACTGCTTTAGCTAGCTCAATCTTGTAGCTAAGATATTATATGCTGATTTCTTTTTCTCCCATGGACAGATTTAGCTACAACAAACGTGAATTCCACATGCATTTTCATAGCTAGCTCAGTAAAAAATGGCGGCACTCAGAAAGACATTACACTCGTAGTCCAGTTTCAAAAATGTTTAGCATAGCAGTAGCAGCATCGATCTCAGAATTAAAGGCTTCAAAATTCACAAAACCAATCTTCGATGATATGTTTTAACTTTTAGAACAAGACATACTCTTTTCTTGGAGTCTCTGTTAAACACAGACCTTATTTTCGGCATTGTTCGTGAATCCGATTCATTCTTCCCATAGGGATTTTGGACCCAGAACCAAATGGTGGCGATGCTAACATTTAAGCCTACAAAGTGACATCAGACCTCACCACTCTATAGGAGATATGGGGTTTGGTGCGGGGGGGGGGGGGACTATAGTAGATATGCTAGGAGCGGGGGTCGGGGGGTGGGTGTAATGCAGCTACGCTGGTGCCTGGTATGCAGTAGAACATGACGCAGGTGGGAGGGGCTTACCAGCTGGCCGGATCCCCATGTGCTGTTGACCGTCCAGCACGAAGCTGCCCATTGGCTGGCCCTCAGGACTGTACGCTGCTCCTTGGCTCACTGAAGGATCAAGAAGAAAACCTGATTGTAGTCAAAACATGGACACGAAGGGGGGGGGGAGAGAAGACACACCAGACAGTGAGCAACTGTCCCAGATCCGGCCAAACATACACTGAAAGACATTGTGTGCTGTGGACCCTGCTGACTGATGCATGACATGCAAACATGCATACAGTACGCAAGCACACACACACACACACACACACGCACGCACACACACTCGCACACACACACACACACACACACACACACACACACACACACACACACACACACA